>NC_136550.1:10211723-10582138 GCF_910591455.1 Pholis gunnellus
TGTGTGTGTGTGCGTGTGTGTGTGTGCATGAGTGCATAAGCGGTAGCGTAGCTGTTTACCAGATCAAGATTCTCCGGCTGAGTCAGCTGACAGGAAATGAGAGAGAATGAAACAGGAAGGAAAACGGCGACAAACGATGAGGTTCAGGGAACCCTCTAATCATCACCCTGCCGCCCCACCCACCCACTCACCCCCCACACACACACACACACACACACACACACACACACACACACACACACACACACACACACTCACACATATATAGTATGCACTTTTAATGGGCCAGTAAGCTGTTAACCTTAAGTAGTCTTGTTATGTCATATATTTTTTAAACACCTACTCATGCATGCACACGTAACCTCAAACACGACCGCTGGCAGGTCCACAAGTCTGTGAGCAAGTTCAAAAACCTACACACACACACACACACACACACACACACACACGGCTGTTAAGACAAGACGGAGTAATCAATCAGTTTAAATAAAAGAAGACTAATTATTTGCGTCAACATTTAGCATCTTTTCGTAATATATTACCTGGCTTTCTATCAGTGGGAAAAAAAAATGATATTAACATACAGTATAACAAAACTCACCCTGAAGAACGGGACATGAATTATTCATTAACATTAACGGCAGTATTTTTATTTTGTAACCTGCGTGATGCTCGGTCTTTCTCCTTCACGCAGAATAAATGCAAAGCAGTACCCTGAGTGGAGTAAATCTATAATATGAATTGTATATTCAGTCGTATAATATTATGCTGAATACTAATGGTCAACTTCAAAATGTACAAATCAAATGTATAAAATCTCATAAAATAGAAGTAGCCACCCACAGGAACTGCCACTGCCTCCCAACTGCCACTTGAATTTGCTTCATCACTTTCTAAATGTGGAAAACTGTGTGAATGTTGTACCAGAAATGACAGCAGCTAAACAACTGCATATTTCTGATAACAGATCATATATCCTGTTCTTTACACGATTTTTCCCTGAGACATGACCACCCATTCTGAAACTGGTGTCACTTGTTGAGTTGATAATGAACTTGCCAGCAGATTGCGGTCCATTCAGTCACTCATGGGGCACGTTTCATCAAATTTGCGACACAAGATCATTTTCTTCTTGAGACGTTTTCACTCATCAAAACCGACACCGTGCTCGCAAGACCCTGCAGGACGCACAAATGTGGAATTTGTAAATAATCTGCGTGCAATGAAACGTGTGCAATCCCTCGAACAGATCATGTATCAGTAATAAATGAACAACTGTTACAAGTAGAGCATGAAATCATTTTGCTTTATGATCCGACTGAGAAACTCCGTCAACTTCCAGAGAGCGTAGAAACAGAAAAGGAGCAGATGTGTTTGCGTGTGTCGGTGTGTGTGTAGGTGATCATGTTAATGCTGAGGTCACTGATACAGTGTGACTACTTCTCATAGCTGGAAACCTCAGCATTAACATGGAGAGTAGACAATGATGTGGTATCTACACAACCTGTCTGACCCGATTACCTCAACATTAGCATACGGGATAACTTTGGCAATAGTCTATGATCGATTTACGCGCGTTCAGATAACCTCACTACATTACGTTACACCTCGTGCAAATATTTTAAATCTATAGGGTCCACGGTCAATGCGAGGAGTTTCAGCTATTGAAGAAAAATGTTCCGAGATCAATTTAAAGAATACGGTCAATGTCGATTGTCTGAGTCATCTTTACGTTGCCGTTGGAAGGAGTCGAGAACCAGGAAGACGACTGACTCTATATTTTATATCCTCACACTTGGAGCCAAACGACTTGTGGTTTTCTGACAGTGAGATTCTGCTGCGCCAGAGTTGTACCAAAATGAGTGAGATTCATGAAAAATGTCGTTCGCACTCACCAAACATGGAATTTGACATGTGCTTTAACCCTTCTCGTTACAATTTAGTCTCACATTTTAGGATACAATGTTGCGCTTTCAAGATATTTGATAATTAGGTGCGGGGAGGAAAAAGAAACGTATACAACAGGATTAAAGGAAAGAAGAAATAAAAACGTCTTCAAATGCATTCTTGCATGGCTTCTGCACCCAAGGGCGTTCAGTTTAGCCTTCAAAGGTCTACCGTTTTTTGACTTTTTGGTGAAATATCTAAAACTCATCCAACCTTCTTTCTACCAGTGATTCAGACATGCTCTGCTATATTTGCCCGTGTCGTTTGCGTGTACGCGTTTCCCCACATGCGTGTTCGTAGCCTTGAGAAACCGGGGCGAAGAAAGAAACGTGTGAATGAAAAGGATGCGAGAGGATGGAAGGGGAGTGCGGAGGAGTGTGTACGGGGGAGACGCTTCTCTGGTTTTCTCTCAAATTCACCATAAAAAGCTGCGGGAGCAGAGGAGGGGGAACGAGAGAAGCGCTTCTGGACTTTTTTTTTTCTTCTCCGAGCGGCCTCTTCGTCTTTCGTCACTGAGAAAAGAAGTGCCGTTTGGCGGGAAGAGAGTAACCGAATGGATGAGGGACAAATTAAAATCAGTGTGTATCGTGAAGCACGGAGAAACGGGCTATTGTGCTGAGGTTAGCATTGCCGACTATCAGCTACGACTTAACATAACACTAACCCTGTTATTATGTATTATGGCCCATGTCAACACTGTAGGTGTGACGGATGGTATACAAGAAAGCATGTAGCATCACCCAAAAAGCATGACGGTGTATGTGAAATTCTGAACACACAGAGGTCCAACTGCTACCAAAAAGTTTCAAAAAGGTACTTTGTCCTTTAATTTCATTTTATACAAACATTTAACATTTAACATGAAAAGTGTGTGTGCGGAAGTTGTTTTGTGTACATTTGCAAAGCTTCAGTGCAGTAAAAATCCCATTCTGTGTCTGGTGCTTTTTGGTTATTGAGGATCAGTGTTTCAGCCGTAAACACATGCAAACATAAGCAAAGACGCTGAGCTCAGAAAGAGCTGCAGGAGGCTTCTAAAACGGCTATATTGATATTTGATGTGTTAGAAAAATATTTGGAGCCTTTTTCACTTTTAAATGCGTTTGATACTCTCACAAAGGAGTAAATGCGGGCCTGAAAATCACATGACAGCTTGACAAGAGCTTTTGCATCTAAAACGAGATCACAGGCCAAAGGAATGTGCGGAGACCCCGCTGTGCACACATGTGACTGCAATGCTGCACTTCTAAAGACTGCTACAGGCTTCTTTCATGTAAAATCAACAGTGTTCACCACAGGAGGGCCCACCTGAACGAAATGATGGAATACAGTTACGACAACACAGTGCGCCATTTGTTTTTGTTTTAAAATATTTGGTTCCACGGCTGATATCAAGGGACATTCTAACGTGGTCAATTTCACGTGACGGACTTTTATTTATCAATGCACGTTTTATAAAATGTGCCGAAAGCTGGGTGTGCGTTCCTGTGGAAGCCCAGTGCAAAAGAGTTCAAGCTCCAGCTAAAAACAAAGTGATCGATTTAAAACGGTCCAAAGCTGTTTTCTCACATGACCCACGAGTCACCTGAGAAAGTTATCGAGCTCGGTTTGAGAGTGACAAAACAATTCTACATAACATTTTATGCGCATCTTATGTGGATAAGTATTCTACAAATGAATGGCAACTTTATGATCATGTCCATCTATTGGTTACACACTGCTAGCACAGTGATAGTTACAGTGATACTGATAATATGATAATATGATACTCCACACGTGGTTGAAAATACCAACAATTGTAATTCTATTTCATAATTGCAAAGTGTTGAATTTCGAATACATGAATCGATTAAAATTTCCGATCAGAAAGGTCAACTGCAGGTGAAGTGAAAGAAGTCTTCCGCACATTTGATGAATATATAAACAGAATGAATGTGATATCACCAGTACAGGGTTTCTTCTTTCTCTTGGATTTTGATGTGCAGTATGTCATCAAAATGACATTATGTATTTTTGCACTTGGAAAAACATATTTCCTATATGAATATAAATGAATTGGCCTCTGATGCACTTCTGAACGTACTATAATTCTGGTGAGTGGTTAAACTGTCAGTTTAATGATCAACAGTAAATAAAGAGTGCCATTAGATATTGTATTTTTACATTCTTTAGAATAAAATGAATTATAGTATAATTAAACCTCTGGTTTCAGTGTTGAAAGTTGCAACCCATTTTTGTCATTTTGGTTGTGATGTATCAATTTGAAAAACTTTATTTAATTATATTATTTAAACATAAACCTAATCACAGTTCATGGAAATAAAACAAGAGTTGCACACTTTCTGATGTACGCGATTATTAGTATATTCACTGCATGGGGTCCATCCCATAATCACAACTCAGTTCTCCATGACGATCACTTTGTTTTGTATTTAATGTTAAAAGACAGCGACACAAAACCTGCAGATGAACTTGACCCTGAACATTATTCTATAACCCGCAGTGGGCCATCTCCCTCCTAAAGGTCTGTGGGCAGCAACAAGCTATGACACCCATGAGCTAAAGATAAGATACTATAAAAGATTCAAATAACAGATAAAATATATTATTTATTCATAAATATACTTATTCATTTTACATATTTTTCATAATTATCATTATTTATATTATTATTATTATTATTACCATTTATTTATTTATTATTTATACCTCCTCCTTCTCGGACCAATCTGTCGCAGTTTTTCATCTATTGATATATATGACCCACTTAGACGACTCACTTTCACACATGCACCCAAACACATACAATACTCCCACTAACAAAAGCAACTAAAAATCTGTGCTACATTCAAATTGTTTCATGTCATGTTTTCATGCCTGTTGGTGCTATGTCACACTGACAAAAAAACATTCATTTAAACAAAAATGTATTCAGTACTACTTTACTATAATAGAAAATAAACGTGTAAAAAGTAATTTACCTGAGGAAACTTGAGGGCGCCGTGCCTCCCTTTAGCCAACAAATCATCAAACTAATTAGGATATTATGCTTAATGTGAAAGAGTTAATCCAGCCAAATGCACTGCAACAAACTCAGCCCAGAAGAATTTCTGAATAATTTGAAGGATTTGTTTGTTTTCTGTGTAGCGTAAACATAAGGTTATTAGCCTCACCGCTCCTGAAAACTCTTATGTGAGCCTTGATAAGGCATTAATCGGTGTATTCATATTAAATAAGATCACCAGTGTTGATGCAAAGCACCCTGTTCTCACAGTCTGCCTGCTGCTAATTAGATGGATGTCTTCCATTATACAATTGACCTCTGTCCTCGCCATACTGTAGCGTTCTACACTACAGTTGTCCTACTGCTGTAGTTTTACACTCGACCGTGACAAACACCACAATTACAAATATGACCAAGTCAAATAGGAAATAAATATTAAGTTAAAATAGAGTGCCTGGGTTTTTGCATCTCTAAATCACACTGGATGTAACACAAAGTGAACTAAATTAAGTGTAAATATAAAGCACAAAACAAAGATTAACACAGAGATTAAACAAACACCCACCTCCTTTACTTTGACACGCCTAATTCATCACTGGTGCAGCCGATTGATCGGAGGTTGCGCACTAATTTGAATGGCGATCAAATGTTTGCAGTCAACAAGAGAAGCGGTTTTGGGTGCAAAAACTGCACCATAAAGATGGAGGAACATTGTAGGCTCATCAGCGATGACGTTACCCAATCAGGGGAAGAATATCGGAACATTTTCAAGCTAAGGAGTGAGGGAAACCACTGAAAGGGCCCTGAGCAACTATGAGGAAACGTGTTTCCATGGTTGAGAAGGGACACACAGATTCTTCGCAAAGCAAAAAGCACAGAAAAGTTTAAATGGCCTGATGGGACTAAAATGTTGCATTTTGGACATCATACTAAACGCCAAATGCTGCACGTCAGCATAAAAACACGCCATCTCCACCGTGACGCATGGTTTAGCGGCATCATGCTGTGGTGGATGCTTCTCTAGAGCGAACCCTGTGAAATTCAGACCTCAGTCCAAGCCAGAACATGTGGCAGAACTTCAATTTGCTGTTCAACCCACGGCCGTAATGCTGCTTAATACATCTTAAACACTTCTTTCAAGAAGGAGAGAGGAACGATTGCAGCATCAAGACTGAAGTCTTTCATTGCTGCCAAAGGTGCCTGTACTGCTTGAGGCAATACTTAAGAGGGGGGAGGGGGGATTTCATTAGGGTGTTTTAAACACTCATAAGCATTGTATATCAGAGGCCCAATAACCTGATAAAACAATGACAGTGGAATATGTCTTTGATCGCAGTACGTCTCTGGATGGAACCGAAATGTACTGCGAACTTCTTCCGTTTCCTCGTCTCGCCCCGTCTTCTACACATACAGTGTGGAAGTCCATGAGCGGTGCCAAAGCCATTTAAAGATGAACACAGCTGCAACAAGCCAGCGACTTCGTTCTCTTTCTTCGGGCCTTGATTTTCAGGTCGGTAAATGTTCTAAAACAGATGTCTTTTCATTCGGGGCCTTTTGTCGGCACAGAAGACGAGGTTTCACTTGACGGCGAAAAAAAACGTAACAGCGGTCGTTGCCCCCGTTCTTGTCTGCAGATGTCAAAGGAGGTCAAATACAGCAACAACAAGAATACGACATCTTCTTCTAGGGTTTTGTCCGCCTCATTTAAATCAGTTTGGATGGACTGAACCGCATCAACACCTCTTTTTACACAGTTCAACTGCACCAACAACTACAGTCTCAACAATGACTGTGAAGTTGAATAAACATCTTAAGCCATTTCGATAAAAACGGACCCGTATAAGCAAATACAGGGATTTTATACTAGTTTTAGTGAGGTGGAACAAATGCACTGCTCCCCGAGTGTTGATTCACACTCAGCAAAGCTCAGCAGATAAATCCTCCATCGTTTCATCCAACACTTCAAATCACCTTTATACATCTAAGTGTACCCAGGTCCTGTATTATCACATCATGATATCTTAAGAAAGTGGTCACAATGGAGAGAGTCAAGCTTGTGGTGAGAGCACGTTTGGCGTACACGCCAACATGTTTCCGAATAAAACACTGCCATGCTACAAGTAACGTCACTTTTAGAAATGAACATTACAGTACGCATCTGTACATGGACTTATCAATACGTATTACATATTCTTTGGGAGCACATTATGCACCTGAAGTTTTTTTTATTTCACTGGCGAAGTTATTTTTAAAAAATGGCTCCCTCGGATAAAAGTAACTGTTAAATGATGACAAATAAGTGTGTTTTAGTAGTGTGAGATAATGCTAATGATGCTAATGTTGGGTTCAACTTTCTCTAAGCTCATTCAAAAAAGCTCCTGCCTTATAGAGGGCTGAAACAGAAGAAGAAAAGTGAGGAGAAATAGTCTTCTTACCTGTTAAGTTGTCATTACGATGAGAGATGTGCCCGTGGCAGTGAGGTGCATGTGTGTATGGGTCTGCTGGTAGACATGTGTGTGAGAAAGGGGGAGGAGAGAGAGAGAGAGACGGCGAACAAGAGAAAGAGAAAGAGATGTAGTTTCACCAGAGATGGTCGGCCACTGTCGCTCTTTCAGTTGATCTTTCAGCCGCTCATCCACTTTGTCATAATGGCACTGTGTGTGTGTGTGTGTGTGTGTGTGTGTGTGTGTGTGTGTGTGTGTGTGTGTGTGTGTGTGTGTGAGAGTGTGTTACAAGCTGTGTCATAGTGATGCTGGAAACAATAGAAAAACACCCTTGTATGCGGCTTCAACCTCACGCTCACACACACACACACACACGCACACGCACGCACACACACACACACACACATACAGTACATGCACATATACACACACTTTCAGTTTGAGCGTTTTATTTTCTCCCCTCTTATCCCTCATTTTTTCTTATGGTCTCTTTTGGTCTGTTTGTATTTAAAGGGCAACACACACACACACATCCTAATGTCAGTCTCTCACACACACACATACACACAAACACACACATACGAATGTCAGACTGACACTCACACACACACAGAACACTGCTCATGACCAGCACATCATTTTGAAAATTTGGAAAGTAAAGTGTACATTTGCAGTCTCGGACACTGTTGTTGTGGAGTCCTGTTCTAGTTTTGGGGGGAAACTGAACATGAATTTGATTCCTTGCTGAGAGTTAGATGAGAAGATCAATACAACTTTCATGGTAGCTAATACATTATATAAAAATATGTATCTACAGTAAGCAGGCAGGTAGCTTAGCTTAGCATAAAGACTATAAGTAGGGAATAACAACTAACCTGGCTCCGTCCACAAGCAAACGTCTGTTAATTAGTGCGCCTCAGAGGTGCTGATGGGCACATTTCGTTACCTTTGGACGGAGCCAGACTATAGCTGTTAAACTGTATCCAGTCTTTATGCTTAAGATGTCATCTTCTCATGCTAAGCTTCTCATCCATGTCCCAGTAAGAAAAGTATGTGTTTCAGTTAAGAAATACCTTCAGCTTCGGCTCCAAAGTCGGAGAATAAGTAGGCAGGAGAGGTGGATGTTTGGATTGGACAGATGTTTGGACAGAAGGAACCATTGATTGGGAAAGCGGAAGTCTTTATGCTAAGCTAACAAGCGGGAAGCTATAGCCTCGAGATCTTTCGACAAGGAAGCAAATGAGAATTTACCCCAAAATGTTGAACAATTGCTGTGAGGATGAGTTTCTTGCGTTAATTGCTCCATTTGATCTGGAGGACTTGTTCTGAAACAAGTCCTTGTGTCCAAATCAAGACATTAGTTATGCTATTTCAGTTTTATGCCTATATTTTATATGTTCCTCAATTCATTTGCGTTTAACTAAATAACCCCAAAGCTAATCCGAGACCAGATATTGTTCAAGCATTATGAAACTGTACACAATTAAACAGAACACGATGAACCCACAATAACACGAAATGAACGTAAGAGTGTTCAAGCTGGCTAAAGAAATCAACTGAAAACTTCATACGTTAGAGGAACTCAGGAGAGGAAAACACAGCCAGTCGCCACTCTGGACTGATCTTCTAAGAGCCGTCTGATGGAAAATGAAAATTATCATTCAAACTTATACAAACTTATTAGAAAAAAAACAAAAAACCTTTTCTAAAATCTTCAAGTTTGTCCTTCAGAGCATACCTGTTTCTCCAGTGTTGTGGTAGAGGAGAGGTATAACTCTCTCCAATGTCTACAGATAGACTTGAACTACTCTTGACCAAGTCACAAAACATCAATATGAAGCTGACCAAAATGAGCTGTAGAAAGAAATATTTTTCATACGCTTCATACTAAGATCTGGCGCTAGATATGGTTAAGTTAGCGTCCGTATATTGAGAGGAGTGATGTGCTTTCTGAATGTGCAGTCTCTTGTTTTCACTCACAGGGATTTCCATTTTAAAGTGTTAGGTTGGAGTAGATTACACTGCTGTATTTCAGTGTAAAACAACATTTGGGTCTATGCGGCGCTCCATGAAAGCTGATGAAAGGTCATGTAGCTTCATGTCACTGTGATGTAAACGGTGAATGTGTGTGTGTGTGTGTGTGTGTGTGTGTGTGTCAGACTCAGACTGAGAGTCAGTCATGAGTGTGCATGGCGGTGGATGAGACGGTGGTTGGGTTTCGCAGCGGCGTGGGGTGAGCAGAGAGGTGCCGAGACGGTCTCTGATTCCCGGTATCATCAACTTCAAACCTCCCCTGTGATACCACAGCACCACGGCGGCTCTGTATTGGGCCGAGACCCTGAGAGTTAACGCGACTTTCAGCTGTTAAAGGGACTGTTTGACATTCTCATCAAAAGGATGGTTTTCGGATTTTTTGAATGAGAGATTGACAGGTTTACTGTAGATTACCGTGGCGGTGTAAATGAAACTGGTTTCAGAAAATGAACACTTTCTAAATGGAAAAGATACAGCATAAGATTTAAAGATTACAGTTTGCTGATTTGTATATTTCATGCGGGGTCAAACATTTTGCCCATCCGACGTGGGGTTACAAGACACCTTTAAAGATTAACCAAATACATTTTCACAACCAAAAGAAACCATGAAAAAATGATAAAATGATATAGATATAAATGATATACAAAAATACAGTATCAAAATTAAAAGTACTCATTAGGCAGAAATGCCCCCTTCAGAGTATCTCAAAAGCTGGTTTGTAACTAAAAACTATAATATACAAAATAACTGCAGCTGCCAGATAAAGTACATTAGTATAGTATTCTCTAAAAAGCAGTCTAGGTACCTTCAAGTTGTACTTAAGTAAACGTACTAGATTGCTTTTCCCTTGGCTGAATCAAAGTCAGACTTGTTTTATGTCAACAGTATGCCAAAGACGTCAGGCTGGACTCATACAGGAGTAAAAGGAATAGTTTGATCATAATCTGGCGTTTTTTTCTGATGTAAAACTGTAAAATCAGGTCAAGCTAAGATTGCCAGACAATGTAAACAGCAAAACAACAGACTGTTGGTTGATTACAATGAAACCGTGATGCTTTACAGCAAGTGTTTTTCTACTCTTTCGCTCTCCTTTTGTACCACTCTGGATAAAAAACATCTTTAGACAGTGTGTGTTAAATTCTAAGTAGGTCTACTCTATATGAACCCAACAACTAAAGCTAAACTACTAAACTAAA
Organism: Pholis gunnellus; assembly: GCF_910591455.1. Taxonomy (NCBI): domain Eukaryota; kingdom Metazoa; phylum Chordata; class Actinopteri; order Perciformes; family Pholidae; genus Pholis; species Pholis gunnellus. The sequence continues at coordinate 10,222,349 of NC_136550.1, forward strand.
TTCAAGCAATAATGTTGAGGGAAGATGGCAGGTTTTCAATCACACACACACACACACACCGGTGAATTCCACCTTTTACTCACAAGATAAATTATTCATATATAAACGCAATTAGGAGGTACGTACAGAGAGGATATATTTGTGTCCGATATTTCTCATTCATCTTCCTCATTTTGTCGACGCTGCGTCATCTTACACAGGAAGGTTTTTCCTTCTTCTAGAAATCACCATATTAAACGAGAACGGTCTCAGGGACCACTGTGAAATAAGCGGTGATGTCGCTTAGCGTTACAAATTAACACATCTTCGCTGCTATTTTTGAAACGTGACATAAGGATGGAGGTGTATGACTGTAGCGACTTAAAGACAGTGTATGACCCATTTAGAGAAACTCGTAGGTATGTGCACAGCGTACATTTTAGTCAAGTATAATGAGCCGATAAAACGTTGATTAAATATAGACGCGCTTCCTCTGTTAACATCTGTGACACACTTACACACCTGTACCTACCGAGAACGTCTCTTCTGATATTATCTTCGGCACAAAAAAAAAAAAAGCATCCTTAAACACAGAACCCACTCTTATAAGAATGTTACACACAAAAACACGAGTGCGCAGGAGTCGGTACAGAACTTTCCGTTTATTCATTTCGAATTCACTTCACCTGACGGACTTGATGCCATTCGCAACAATTTTGTTGACTAAAAAACTCAGAAGACTTCAAACAGAGTCAACACACATACATGTTCAGAGTTAACTTAAATGAAAGTCAAGATTTTCACTAAAACAGAATCTTAAAAGTTCTGACAAATAAAACAACAAAAGGACTGCTAAAGAAATGCCCATCGAATAAAAAAAGTGGAATGTCTTTCACATATTTTGGACAATGCACAGATAGTCAACAATAAAAGATCACAAATGAACATGAGAGTGTGTCTGAGTTGAACACAACAGTGAACAAAGAATTGGTGTTATAAACATTTTGAAAACAAAAAGAACTGAACGGAGCTTGTACTGGCCAACATTCTGTATGGCAGATTAAATTCGACCCAATTAAGTTATTTTCTGACTAAATAATCAGAAAAGTCCTTTCTATTAAAAAGGTTTTTTTTTAAAAAATCCTGTATCTTTTAAATATGCCACCTTATTCCTAAGGATTAGGACCGACTGTAGTTTCTTTTCTTTTTTAAAACAAGTCTAATCTGTAGGTAGCTTTCCTTATGCTTTGGCGCCATCTTTAGCCTATATAGGGGAACTGCAGGATGATCGCTTGTCCGGGTTTTAGGGTGATTTCGTCCAGGCGGATTGTGGAGTCTACCTCCAGGTCTGCATCAGTCGACAGCTTCACCGTGGCCGTCTCTGGCAGCTCCACTCCTTCTGCAGGAACAAAGCGCACGGTGTTAAAAACAACCCACTGCTGTTAAATGAGCGCTACTGGCCCGGGACACCAGACCTTTCTGTTGAACTTGCCTGTGGGTGCCAGCTTGAGTGCGAGCAGCTGGGACGCCGATCCCCAGTTGACAGCCGTTATGTATCTCTCGCTCTGGTCCCACAGTCGGAGGAAAGAGAGGGAGGAGGGGGAGGAGAAGAGAGAGTAGTAGTCTCCGTGGAGGAGGGAGCGCTCCTTTCCTCGCAGTTCGCTGAGGGTTTTGAACCATTTCTTTATGGCGACGCGCTCCGTCCGCTCGGCCTGTAAATGTGAGGATTAGGGGGGGAAATATGTGAAAAACATTGAAATCATTTAGTCAAAGACTCCTTTTCTACACTAAAAAGTCGCTGTGAACACACTCTTACCTCCGCTGTTTCGTTGACAGCAGCTCCTTCAACAGGTTCCGTCTCTATGTCCCAAACCATTTTAGGAGATTCGTCACCCTGATAAGGAGACAAAGAGGGGCGAGACAACGGTTACAACCTGGAACAGCTGTCGGGTCACCGAAAACATTTGAAAAAGCGGATCGGTTTTTGCGGCTTACGGCTGCCTGGAGGCCGATCTCATCCCCGTAGGTAAACACTGGGGTTCCGGGCATGGTGAACAGCAGGAGCTGGTAGAGGCGGATCAGGCCCGGAGTCGTCGCCTGTTTGGACAGCTGGTCGCGTTGGGCGGCGCCCAGACCCCAGCCGAGGCTTCTCTGCTGAGAGTTGAGGGTGTCCATGGCCATGATGCGCTCCACACCTGCACACACAGAAGGACAATTTATCTCGTGCAAATGCACCGCTTTGGACCAAGCGGTTGGTTTTCACACAAGAATGGACTTGAATTGTTTGTTCGCTCGAGATTTAGACAGAAAGATTAATAAAAACCACAGAGTAAGGAGAGATGACGTAAAAATGAATAATGGATGTACTGAGTCTACGGCGTTCACCCGACACTCATGCGAGTATGACGAAACAACGGAGGCACTTCAGCCTACCTCCTTTTTTGGCGCTGAGCAGGTCAGACAGAACCAGATCGACGCCCGTCGTGTTGACGAGCCGAGACACCGCGTCAGCCGAAACACCTTCGACCACGCCCATCAGCAGCCTGAGAGAAAGAGAATATGGTATGATTACACCGCCGACACTGGTTTGTAGCTTTTGAAAAGGACAATAGGTTGTTCTAGGAGTAGCATAGAATTCCGATCAGCATCTTGGAATACGCCCTCGAATGAAACTATAGAGGGTTTTTTTTTAAAGTCGATTGCGTCATTCCTCAAACTCTCCACAAGATGTCGCTTCGCCGTGAGAAAGTGTGAAACGAGTCAATGGAACGGGAGCCTGTCTTGTTGATCTCTCTCTCTGACCCCACCCACAGTCCCCCGCAGCACTGGAATGCTTTTTATCTCCACCTCCTCTCAGGAAACATCGGTTATTTGTCCTGACATTTGACTGAAAATTATATTCCAATCTATTTGAATGAATATTCATGTCATAACAGTGCAGTCTTCCTCCAACTATCTGCAGGCAGTAGCTAAACGTATTAAGAATCCTCACAAATCCTGCACAGATCGTCTACTTAAGCAGAACAAAAAGAAACAGTTACCTCTTCTTGGGGTTGTCAGTGCTGTTGATCTGGACGGCAGACTGCAGCTTGGACCAATCAACAGAGCTGGTGGCAACGGTGAGGTCCGATACCTTGATGCCATCAACACCTAAGTTCAGCCAATACTCTGCGCCGGCCTGGAAGAGAACACGAGCGCTTTAGCCACAACAGCTTGATGACATGGACTTACTGGCTCACTTTAACACGATTAAAAGGTTATTGACTGAATGAAGGACCACAGGAGATAAATGTACGTGCGTGTGTCCTACCATGACTTTCTCCATCACGTTATCAAGGTCACCAGTGCCGAACCAGGAAGAAGCTCCCCAGTAGTTTGGAGTCAGGTCAAGCACCACAGAAATGCCTGAGAGGAGAAGTAAACAGAAACAGTAAGAAAACACCATCTGGGCTTAAACAGTCTAAAATACCATCAAATATCCTATTATCTTACTGTTAACTGAGAATCTCTCCTAACATTTGTGATTCCTAAAAAAAATGTAATATGATAAGATACAAGTCTTTTAAAGACCTACCCTTCTTGTGGGCCTTTTCCAGCACAGCGACCAGGGCTTCCTCTTTTCCCAGTGACGGGTGGATCTCTTGAAGATTCAGGGCTTCCGGTTGGTCGACCTGGCCGTTGTGAAGAGGACCCAGAACCAGGCCTTTCACCTTCAACTTGTTGATTTCGTCCAGCTTTGCCTCAACGCCTTGGAGACAAACGGAGAGACAAGAGTGGAGTTCACAATCGGGGAAAAGACAACAGAGAGTTTATGTGTGAAAGGTTGCAGGATCAGAAGGGGGGGGGGGGGGGGGGGGGGGGGGTATTATTTCAAGGCATGTGAGTGACCCCCCCCCCCCCCCCACACACCCTCTGCTGGCCATGTCGAGTCTGAGCACAAGGAGGTCCGTTATGTGAAAGCACCACCAAGTCACGTGTGGTTGTTGGAATTCTGCCCAAGGCCTGTTGGAAACCCGAGTGCTCGCGAGTAATTCACTTCAAGAGCAGCAGTACAACCTGTCCTTCCTGTCTGCCTCACATGTACGGCTAAAAGCTAAATTGGAAAAACGACGGCTTATAATCGTGACTGCTGTGTTCAGTGGCATTTGAAAAAAATAAAAGCCTGAAATAAAATAGTTACATTTCTACTTCTATCGGATTCTGTAAAAAAAAAAAAAAAATGTACCGGGTTGCTCAACCTTGACCTTAAATCTGGCGCAGGAGAGATATGAAAGAAATGACTCGTAGACTTTTTAGGTCCTTTGGACTCTGAGTCACTCGTTGTCGGCCTTGTCAGCAGTCTGGTATCTGGCCAGCTGATACAGGCCACGCAGAACTCAGGAAACCCAAGACCTTGTCACAAGATCTCTCCCGTGTGGATAAGCGCGGGTTACCACAGGCCAGACTACGCTGTGACGATAATCTCACATCCGTATTTTGGGAATAGGGATGAGCAAAAAAAAAAAAAAAAAAGAACAGCAGCAAGAAAGACCTGAGCCATTCAAAGTCTGAGATTAACCCTGAAAATACAAAAGTATTCTACCTGCAAGTCCATCAGAGAAAGCTTCAACATCATCGATCTGGTACAGCGGTCCTTCGTTCCACCAGTTCATCTCAGGGATGGGTTTGCAGCGAGGGGCCTGGACTATGATTACTATGGCTCCAGCCAGCATGCCCAACCAGCCCAGCCAAAACAGGACGAGAAGCACCCAACGGGTTCGCACCCATCTAGACACAAAAAGAGAGAGGAAAAAGTTACAATGACCCCTGTTTTTTATGTCACATTTATATAAAAGGTGTTTATAGCAACTCTTCTTACCCTGGGGTGCCAGCCACCTTCATCAGCTCCTCCTTGGACAGGCCGGTGAATGTAACCTCGTCCTCCGGGACCTTCAGCTTGACGCTGCCATTCTTCTCCCCTCCTGCGGCCTGGCCGTCGCCCGTCATGGGCTGCTTCTCCGGGTCCAGCTCATTGAGCTCCACGTCCTTCATGTCGACCTCCGTGTCCTTACTCATGGTGGAATCAAGAGGAGTTCTTTTTTGGAGATGGGAGGTGTGCAGCGGGGTGGATAACAGAAGGAGAGGAGAAATATGTTAGTAGATTGACCTCTTTTCTTTCTGTCATTATTGGATATAGAGATAGAGATATATATATATATATATATATATATATATATATATATATATATATGGTCACATAGTAGCTAGTTTCCAGTGGAACTAGACTGCATTGGAGAGGAGACTAACTTGTCAAAGTCGCTTGACTTGTTGTTCTAACACCTGTTACGTACAGTGCCTCCTAGTGAAGATGTGAAAACAAATGCTACTTACTAAATTAACTAGCTAGCCAATTCCTAAAGCAGAAATTAAAATGGTTTGACAGAAAAGGAGTTATGTATTTACTTTTTTTAATGCTACAGAGTTCTTCTACTTGGCGCGTGTTTAGCCAAAACAGGCTCCAAAAACGATGATGTGTATTTAATAACTTTAATATTTCAAAATAAAAGGGCAAGTTCCTGTTTCAAGACATAAACAGCAAGCGACGTTTCAAACGCGGGTGGACTAGTTTCTTTAAAAAAAAGAAAAGGTATCCGGTATGTTTTAGACCAAATACTGTATTCATGAGAAGGTTTTGTTCGACAGTCTCCAGTTAACAGGGATCACTGGATAAGGCGACACACCGGAAGTATAGTTGGCCGCCGTTTTGTTCCAGGAACGTGAATGTTTCAATATTCGTTTCACAAAAACTCTTCAACTGAAATGTCTGCCCAATTTGTGTATCGAAGTCAACAGCTGATTCAAGTAAACATTGATATGACGCAATCAACGGTCCCCAAAAAACTATATACTACAACTGTCTATAAAGATGATGAAATCAAGCCCATCGCGACGTCATCAACTGTTACACGAGGCATTATGGTGATGCCTCTATAAAGCAGTTTAATTACACCGCGAGGAGTTTGTTATGTGGCCGCAAAACTCGATGAAGTTACGATAGATTCAACATTACCTGTTTAAAAAGCAACGTAAAATCCGTCCGTGTTTTCCTTTTCTTTTTCAGCCGTTAATCCTATGGTCTCTGATAATCCAGTGGCCGGGAGGCTGCTCTGTATTTGTAGCTGCCCTGGTTTCTCCGCCTACCGGGGGACGACCCAATAATCTCTCTCTCTCTCTCTCTCTCTCTCTCTCTCTCTCTCTCTCTCTCTCTCTCTCTCTCTCTCTCACACACACACAGAAACACACAGACATTATCCAATGCTCCTAGAATTAATTTTAATACCACACCTCCAACATATTAGACCCTTTATTTGGACCACTTTTCTGTCAAATGTGTCTGTTCTTGCATGTATTGTGTCTGTCTTAACACTGTTGCAGCCCTCGTCCCAGTTTACAGGAAAGACAGCGCAGAACTTTTCTGTTTGTCTGTTTGTGTGTTTTCATTTTAGGCTGAAGTACCACTGTCCTTAGACTATAGGGGCTAATGGAGATGACATGGAGGTGTGTGTTAATGTGGAAAGTCATTATGCTGCAAAGTCCTACTGACAGACAAAATATGTTTGTGATTCGGTTTGGTTATGCAAACGTTTCCTGAAGATAATATAATCATTTGCACAAGCCATGCTGAGGACCGACTGATTAATGGGTTGATTACTGCATGAGGCTCATTCTGAGGCCTTTCTTCTTTTGAATAGTGGAGAGTGCCACTCTGTTCTTCAATCTGATTCACCCCCCCCCCCTCCCACTTCCCACCCATTCCCTCCTTCAGTTTTAACACACAGACTTCATCTGCTCACTCACTGAGTAATCTATTCAGTCTGATATGATCGTGCTCTCACTATTGTGCTAACCAATACGACAATGGAGTAGAAATCCCTTCTAGACTGAATAGGATTTGCATGGCCTTCCAATTTTTTCTTAAAAGGTTTATTTTACTGTTACATGTGCGATAAGTCTTTATAAGTGATCTATATATATATAGACAAAATATTTGCATTGGATGATTAACATTAGAAGCGATTGATTTGGAGTATTTGATGGAAATCAGGTTTTTGTCGACATTGCTGATGGTTTCATTTTGTTTTGTGCTCCGAGGCCTTTCCCAGCTGTCGCTGACCTTCATAAAGTTACAGCAGACTTCCAGGAAAAGCATCCACAGATCCTCTGTGTCAGGTACATAAAGCTCTGCTCATATTCCTGTGAGGTCCATCTGTCGTAAATATTGAGAGGGTCATATTTTCAAACTCTTGTGAGTAAACATCTTTATGTGACGGGTAGCTTCAGCAGCACGCTCCACCACTTTGCTCTTGTGTAACTGTATGTTTGCATTGTGTGTGCTTGTTTTGTGCACCTCTCTGTCTGTGTTCAGTCTCCATCCTATTGCCCTGAAGGGTTTTGTATGAAATTATCTTGTATGACAAAAAAAAAACATTTTCACACAGTTTTGTTTTTCTTGTTATTTGAGCAATTTATTTGTTTTGTAAGAATATGTAATTCTTGGCTAATAAATAAATATGTATTGTATGTATTCTGGTCTGTGGACAGTTGTCCCTGCAAGTAGTTCCTCCTGCAAATCAAAGGATATTCTAATGACCTATTGTTAGGTAAATAAATGTAATCAGAGCTTTATGTGCTAATTAGCAGAGTTGCGAGTTACAGGTTATGAAGGTTTAAAACTCCAAGCGGGGCGCTCTAGCACTCGCCTGTACAAAGGAATGAGAAAACTGTAACTCTGAAGGACACGCTTGGGCAACTATACACTGATATCAAATCTTGGAGTAAACTGCCAGCTGAGAACAGTACGTACCACAGCTTGAGATAGCAAAACGTAGACGTCACACTTTGGAGCCTGTTAGGCTAGGCTTTCACAACATACACACACACTGATGACGCATCGAAGGAGGATCCCGGAGGAGAGCCGGTGCGAGCGGATATGCTCAGTGCTCCAACCAGGCCGTCGCTCTGCTAAAATCGATCCCGCCTGCACCTTGACTTTGACCAATGGCTCCTTTAAGGAGAACCAACAAAACTTACCGCGCTGCCGTGTCCAAGCGCCTTTTCACGTTGCTCTCAATCGGAGTGGAACTGTCAGGACCGTGCACGTTTAACTGCTCGGCTAATATCTCTGTGATAAATAAAACTATTGCTTGAATCTAAGTAAACGCCTCAAACTCAATTCGTTAAGTTGCTTTTAGCGACACTATTATTAGTTTTACCAGGAAAAATGCTACTGAGAGAGTGCAGGTTCATTCTCAAACCCCCCTGCTACCATGACAGTGTAGTACAGACAGTTCAATACAAACACAAACACACTCACAACACCTTTCTAAATGCAGGCCTCTCTATATTTGGGCCTGGGATAAAATCGTAGGGTGTTTATGTGCTGCTGTGTATCTCTTTATGGACCTGTGACATTATAACCTGTCATAACCGGCTGTCATAACCCTCCATTCAACCTCATTTATTGTAACGACATGATGCCACTGGCAGTTCCTCAAAATTAGAACTGGAAACTCAGAAAAAACATCATGTTATGACCATTTTATTATAGCCGAGAACTAAAAATGGGTCCAAAACACGTGTGTGGAAGCTTTATCTTATTATATTGTATAGTAGCTCTCTCCTCAAACGCACTCAAACACACACCATCTGTTTCTGTTTTTAGCTCGGCCTGTATGAGCATGTGTGTTTGGCAAAGTGCAGTAGTAATAGAGATGTTGACTTCAGGCTGATGTGAACACACTGTGCTGTTGATCCAGGGAGGATGGTGGAGGAAAAAACAGTCAAGGGACACTCTCTGTTTCTATGTCATTCATCATCCCTTCTCTTTTCCCCCTAACTTATCTGCTTTCATAGACTAAAGACGATTAAAGAAGCAATGTTTGGATTGACATCCATGTTAAAGAATTGGAATTTGAGGGGAAAAAAATACAAGGAAAGAGGAAGAGACAGAGCAGTGGCTCAGGAAACAAGAGTAAGGAGGAGGGACCAGGAGAGGAGGAGGGACGAGAGCGAGAGACCGAGGCCGGGGCAAGGATGTGAAAACATGTTTGTGAGTTGGGGGTGTTACAAAACTCGGAACAAAATTTGGAACAAAATATAGCCACGATTATTTATGGAAACACGACACTAAGCTATGGCAAAACCTTCCCCAAGTCTTTTCCCACATGTTGTCCCAGTCCCGTCTCTTACAAGAACTAGCAGGATAGAACTTGATTCACATGTTTTACAAGTTGTAAACAACTATATGTCAGCCACCAACGATGGAGAGGACACTGATGAAATAATTCACTCCAGGACTTGTTCTACTGCAAAGCCAGTGTGCTTTGTTTGTGCATTTGGCACTAGAGGAGGGGACAGTATCCCTAAATCCATCAGCAAGCATGAACAAACAGACATGAAAAGGAGAGAGAGAGAGAGAGAGAGAGAGAGAGGGAGAGAGAGAGAGAGAGAGAGAGGAAAGGAGGGCATAGTTTCTGCATAGTTAGGTAGGCAGCAGGGGGATTACTGTGCATTACACCACAAAAAGACACAACGGCTTTTTGCAGGTAGGGTATCAGTTCATTCTTTATTTTTGTTATACGGTTATACACAAGCAGATTTTGACCAAATTCTTAACACAAACGTGGCTTGACGCAGTTTTAGATTAAACTTCAAATGCAGGCTTGTGGAATGTTAACTGAGACAAACACAACAATGTCGTGGGGATTAACAATCGAAAATATGAGTAGCGAACTACTCCTTTTTGTATTTTCTAAAATCCCTGGGAGTTTAACTTTTAGTGTAGCCTGCTGGCCCCTGTTTTGCTCTGGAACAAATGTACAGTCTGCAGTGCTGGAGGGACACACACACACACACACACGTGAATACACACACACGCATGAATACACACACAGGGCCTCACTATAAATCCCTGTCTGATCCCTCTGAGAGAGTTTATTTTGCAAGACAGCGTGAGCTTGAAAAAAAAAGAAAAAAGAAAGGACTGCAAAGCAGACCTGGACCAGTTTCGACCAGTTAGGCTGAGGTCTTGTGCTTTCATCTCATTGTCTCTGGCTCACAGCAACGTTCAGTCCAAAACAGTTCAAGAGAAATCTATAGATCAATGTTGCACTGATATTTAGTGAATCATTTACAGAGACAGTTGCTGGTTGAAACACACTCAGCCATGTTGGGTGTACTTCACAGGGACTTTGCCATGTTGTGTAATGACATTGCTGTAATGTTTTATTCCACTACAGCACATTAAAACAATCCTACACACACCAATGCCTTGCTTGTACATTTTAATAACTTTTCTACCTCTAATCTCTCCGTTTGTACTTCCTCTCTGTAATATAATCACTCCTGTTCTTTCTTCCTTCTTTTGTTCCCCATGCGTGGCCTAGTTTTCTCCCGCACACAAAGGGGAGACTGTTCAATGTGGAAAGCCTCCCTCTCTTACACTCTGCTGGCGTGAATGGAGAGCTGATATGAACAGAGCAGACACTAATGAGTTCATCCACATTTCTACATTCACCGCCGACATATGTCAAAAATATATAAAGGAGTAAATCAGCACGCTAAGATAAACCTTACAAGAAACCCTCTTTCCAAGTTTCATGACAAATGAAAGAATATTTCTGAAATAGCCTGATATTTGTCTTGTATCAGCATGATCTCTCTCTGGATTTCACATCTCCCTCTCTCTCCCAGTATCACACATACATCTTCTCATTCACAAACTCTCCCCCGTCCTTCACACTGCTCTGTTACCGCATGTTGTCTCTGGCTCTCCCCCTACCACCGACTCTTTCAGCCAGGAAACAATGGTCGCACGTTATGTAAGAGCGCCTCTCGATGTGAGAAGAATACCAAACAGCTCTATTCAGCGATGGAATCGTCGTTCTATACTCCGGCGGATACGAGCAGAGTGGCGCAGCGGAAGCGTGCTGGGCCCATAACCCAGAGGTCGATGGATCGAAACCATCCTCTGCTATTTTGACAATATTACCGTGCTAAAGCTACAGTGCTATAAACTATTTATATACCCCTATATCGCCCATTTAAAGTTAACTCAACGCCTATATACCTATTTGTGTCATGGTACAGAAATATTGGTCAAGATATGTTGGATGTCCTGCGTTCAGAATGTTCTTTACAGTGGGTAAAATGATTTACCACTTCAGAATATAATTGCAATATAATCATTTCATCGCTTCAATGTTTAATTGAATTACTTTATGTACAGCTGGGAGGAGCTTGTGAATTTCTCGTGTCCTTTGATAAAACACTATATATTTAGTATTATTAATCGGAATCTGCAAAGTAACCTAAATGATCAAAAACATGTCGTGTAAAAAGAACAATATTTACACTTGAAATGGAGGGGAGTAAAGATATACAGTATTGTACAAGTACCTCCATGTTGTATGTCAGTACACTTCTTTAGTAAGAGTACTTCCACCACTGGTAAATAAAAGCCGTAGCCTGAACACACATGAACCGGTTTTGCATCCGCAACTGAGCTTGTCAGTTTTTCGCCTGTAAAAGCCAAACCAGCCGTTTAGGTTATCTCAAATTAAACATTTACCTCATTTGTGTGTGCTACACGTGTTCCGTTCAATTTAACAGGCAATCACCGGAAAGCAAAGCAGCACCAGTGACCTTTGAGCTCCAGCTGGGTGTAAACTCACACTCAGGCTGCATCTCGTTCAAGGCCTTGAGGAGCTTTTGACAATGTAACATAAAACGCTGATATGAGGATCTCTTAAGTAGTTTAATCAATAATGAATTAATAAAGTAAAATGAATAGTGTCAAGTCCTCTGATCTCAAAACGATTGTGTAATTGGGAAATGTATCACAGCTTGGGAAAGGTTTGTTGAATGCACAGCTGGAACTTCCTCAGCGTTACAGTGATGTCTGTGGTTGCTCTCTTTGTTGTATTGTCTCAAACAGGGTACGGCCTAGACCTTCATGTTTGTTTCTTAATTTAGCATCTTTGACACAGAGACGATATGAATGCAGATCAACATCAGAAAGGTATCATCAAACAAAAGTCATTAAAATATATATTTGATGTATTTGCTGTTAAGTCCCTCGTACACTCTAGTGGAGTAAATTATATGAACCTTTAGTGCTCCCTGCAGGATTCCAACGGTTCTTACATTGATAATAAAAGTGGTGCAAAGACAACACTGATGATTACACATTATGATACATTTTACACATTTTTATGACTTTGACTTCCATTCTAATCAACCATCGTTCTTATATCACATACATTCAGGAGGTAATTACTGGTTTTACATTAATTCTCTGTACTGAAACATAGAACTTCAATTTCATGTGGCACTTTAACAAGCATTTTGAAGTTTTATCCGTCTATTTCAGAGATATCTAAATACAGTTCTTACATCTCTTAGTTGATAACAATGGAAAATGCAATGTGTCAGGCCTTGATTCTTTGTCTCGATTTACCCATATTAGTGCATTATATGAAATAACTGTCTGATTAAAATGTCAATAATAGCTATTGTTTGCAAAGAGATGATCCTAATTTCAACAGCACATGAATTGCAAAAACACACAGACTGTATTGCAATTTACAATATAAAACAGAAGAAGTCTTATGCTACTTTGAAGATTTAAGGTAAAAGATTAATAAATAAATAAACTGCATTAATTAGGTTAAAAAAAATACAAAATATTTACTATTTAATTTTAATTTAACTATTTAATTATATATATATATTGTAACATTTTACAGCTACTACTAATAAGAATGAGATTATAAGAAATTAAGATAGAAAATATTTTTAAATTGGCCAAAATAAAAATAAAAAACTCACGTTGAACCTGACGCCACAGAACGTCATCACGCATTGGGTCAACGTCACCAGACCGGAAGTGAGCGGAGAGGAGGGAGCGAGGAATCACAACAGAGCAGCAGCGGCGTTGACACTTGTGTTTTGAGCCACGGAAACACGCTGTTGGTTTCTTTCTTTCGCCACCGAGAACGGACATGTCACGAAAACCCAAAGATGAATACTACCGTTTCTTTACCGTTACCGACCCACGCACACACGAGAAGGGACACACCGAGTACAAAGTGACAGCGAGGGTTGGTTTACACTCTTTATCTCTCTTTAGCTGACGTTACCATACTTACGTTGTCACTTATACATCATAATTAAGCTCATGTTCATGTGGTTTGTCTTCGTGTTTTGTTTCTCTTAAAAACACAAACATTGTCTCGCGTGTCGTGCTCTTCAGTCAGACTTTGTGCTGTTATTCGTTTACAACACAATGAAGGGAGTAACATCAGTAGCGTTACTAGTCATGAAGAAACAAAGGCTCTGCAGGCAGAGAGATGAACACACAACGAGCCTATTATTTGAGGCGGTGTAGCAGGGGCGAACTTGTGATTCAGTTCATGTGTTTCAGCCCAGCATGACCACACTAATGCCCCGTGGCCTGCACAGGCGTGCACTGTGTGAAGACCATCAACATGAAGACCATATCTTCATAGACCTGAGCCTTTATCACCCTCCCTTCTATTAATACACAAACATACTGAGACAGAACAACTGACCCATGACTTTTTGAAACTTGATGTTCAACATGTAGTTTAATGAAAACAACCTCTGTCCTCTGTCCTCTGTAGTTTGTGTCCAAGCGTCATCCGGAAGACGTGAAGGAGGTGGTGGTGTGGAGGAGGTTCTCCGAGCTGAAGAAGCTCCACGGGGAGCTGGCCTACACTCACAGGAACCTGTTCAGACGACAGGAGGAGTTTCCGTCTTTTCCCCGCGCGCAAGTGTTTGGTACGGGGGGGGCGAAGATGGCGGTACATTGTAGATGCTCCCAATTCCAGCATGGTGGCCAAGTGCTGACACTAACTGGGTTGTTAAATATCAGAAATAACTCATCACACGCTACACACGTTGTCACACTGTCAGAGATAATGATTCAACTCAACTGTCTGCATTTTTCTCAGCAATTGTCCTGTTAAGTGTCCTCTCAGTCATTTCTGGTGAGGACTTACTTTGGCAGTTTTTAGCGTTTCGGCATGACTCTTGTGACATTTCCCCTCGGCCTATTACCTCATTCTTTTGAGGGGGGAGTTACCGGTTCAAAACTGCAAAGGCAGCAACACAGTTGAGTCAAATACCAAGAGGCAGTGACCTGTTATTGTGAGTTTTGAGCTGCTGTGCTGTATTGGTTGAAAGCACCATGGCAAACCCTCGCCAATATCTCACTTGAGGGGATATTTCCTGAACAACACTGTGAACTCCAGCCTGACAAATGACAATCAATTTGAATAAACGCATCTAAAAGTCTCCCCCAAAAACAAACATTGTAAGGTTGACCAGTTTATCTTCCACCCATTGTGTTTCCCATGAAATATAAAGTCCTAGCATCCACATCCACATCCTTAAATGTTCTGCCTCTGTTTCAGGGAGGTTTGAGGAGGCCGTGATTGAAGAGAGGAGGAATGCTACCGAGGCCATGTTTCTGTTTACTACCAACATACCAGCACTCTACAACAGTCCACAGCTCAAGGACTTCTTCAGGGTGAGACACACCCACAGAAAGTGAAACACGAAACAAATGCCAGACCAAGAGTCCTAGCGTTACTCGATTCCTTTTCTTTTCTTCCATCCACCTCCCTCTCTCGCTCTCTTCCTACATCTACCACGTTCTCCTCTCTCTCCCCCTCCCCGCTCTCAGGGTGGTGAAGTCACGAGGCCTCTGGACGCCCCCCCTCTGTCCTCTGCCGGGCCTCTGCCTCCCCCGCTCATCCCCCTCCCCAAGCGGAGGGACTCGGACTGTGAACCAGCGGAGGAGGAGGAGGGGAGGGAGGCTCCCACCTTACCCCAGGACCTGGGCACCAACCTGGGCTTAGACGTGGGAGAAACGGAGGTGGCGGCTGAGGCTTACAGCGAGATGGGAGGCTCTCCGCGAGGAGAAGAAGAAGAAGAAGAAGAAGAAAAAGAAGAAGAAGAGGAGGAGGAGGAGCTTAGCGATGCAGAGCTGGATGACAGAGGTACGGAGGAGACAAAAAAGAAACAGCCAACATTTAACAATGATGTGTACTTTTCTTCACTTATTAATCTTGTTTTTACCATTTGGTCCATGTTTCCACCTCCAGTTCCGTCTCCTTACCAATGCCCAGCCAGAGACCGCCAATCACAGGAGTCCCAGGAAGAATTTGATTCACTGTTTGACTCTGGGGCAGAAGAGCAAGTCCCATCCCCAAAAGAGGAAGGTCCACCTCCTCTGACCGATAATGACTTGGCTGTCTTTGATCCCTGCTACAAACAAGGTGAATGGATAAACATAACACAATACCTCGACTTCAACTAGCCATTTTTGTCTTTATCTGCCAATTCTTTTTAATCTAGCTAGAATGTGTCTCAAATTGGGAAAAGTGTAGACGATCATTTTCCAGCAAATACGTACGCGTAAGAAGCTGGAACCAAACAATCTAAATCACCCCCCCCAGTGACTCTTTAGATAGTGATATTTTTTTTTTAAACCACAGTTTTTGCTCTGCATTTCTATACTAGTTAATAACTTCTTCTGCTCTTCGTTTCTCTGTTGCAGATAAATCCATTTCCTCCAGTGACCACTCAGAATTGTTCTCGCTGCCGCCCACCAGTCTGGACGGAGCGGACGTGGGTTACTTAAACCAAGCTGCCGCTGAGCTGACAGCTGCAATGGAGAGGGAGAAGGAGGGAGAGTTTAGTTCTGCCATTCGTGCATACAGGACGGCGGTAGATATCCTGATCACTGGAGTACAGGGTGAGGAGATAGGGTGGTGCTTAAGTATTCAGTTCAGTTTCACAAGACACACTTGCTAACGGAAAGGAAAAAAAGGTAAACTGAGCGATGAATACAACGCTGGAGCACTTTCACAGTCCAATTCACCCATTTCAATATGGTCCTTTACCTGAATGCACTCTGTCATGCCCATTCCTGCATGAGGCACGAGGCCAGCTTTGTGTGCTAATAAGCTAATCACATAGTGCATTTAACTCTTACATCTTGTATACCTTATTTATTCTGCGCTACACACTCTGATGTGCGGCTCACACGCCACCACACTGGCAAAGGCAATGTACACAGCTGATACACACGCATGAGCGCACGCGGGCCGGAGGACACCGCACAGCAGAGCATGTGCAGCAAGTGACCTCATCGTAAAATCAACACTGCTATTTCGTTCTAGTATTTACTGTCCTGCTTCTGCAAAGATGAAATGTTTGTTGCCTTGCTGTTAATCTAGTTTGTCACTAATAGATAACTTATTCATTCGATTGTCTCTAGTGGTCTTTGCGCTCTATGGGTAGCGTGGCCGAGCGGTCTAAGGCGCTGGATTAAGGCTCCAGTCTCCTCGGAGGCGTGGGTTCGAATCCCACCGCTGCCAATGGATTTTTGCAGCTCTAGGGTGCTTTCTGAGCAGCTGGATCCAAAGCTGAAGGATTTATACTGATTATGTTAAAGCCCAACACAACATGTCATTTCCAACTTCTGATTTGTGATTGAAAAATGCAGATCATGGTGTATGTAAGTACTATGTCAAAGGCACACGGGCAGTGTGTAAATATGAGAGACAGGTTTTGATTTTATTCTATTCTATCTCTGAAAGACACAAAAGTAATGAATTATGTGCAGTTAAACAGTGCAACTAAAAAGTAAAGCCAAAAATAATATAATTTATTATTATATTTGATAGTCGTGATAAATAAATACAAAGGGACGAAAGTACTTGATACTTTAGTCAGTCAGTCACAGATCTAAATTAGCTTCCCAGACTAACATAAGTATGTGTGTACTGTGCTAACATGTGACGGCCCTCTAATGGGTAATCTATGGATACTTTGTGCCTTCCACATGTGTCCCAGATCTATTTTCGGGCCGGTGGAAACATTGACCCGCCTTCCCCCACGAGTTGTATGACAGCGAATTTATTGTGGTGTTGAAGTAGCGTGGCCGAGTGGTCCAAAGCGCTGGATCACGGTGTAAAGTCTTTTTCGGGGGCATGAGTTTGAATCCCACTGTGCCAGGAAACTATTTCAGTGCACACATCCTTGATGGATTGCTTTTTTTTTTTTCAAGCACTGCTGTTTAAATTGTTAGATAACAACCAGTTTTTGCTTTTGAAGCGTCAGGTTTAGGGAAGATTTTGACATACTCTTTGCTAATAATCCCCCTCGTCTTCCTGTCTGTGTGTCTGTCTGTCTGTCCAGGAGACCAAGATCCGATACGCAGGGAGTCCGTGATGAGGAGGACGGCCCAGTATTTAAAGCACACGGAGATGTTGGTCGACAGGCACTCCTCGCCCACACACACCCACACGCCTACACACACACATACACAGGACCCTTAGATGCACACACGCACGTTTTTGTACACACTGTTCACACACATGAAGACAGCTCAAAGACAAAGAAGCTCAGGGTTGTGACATACCAACACACACACACACACACACACACACACACACACATAGACACACACTCCTGAGGTACACACTACACAGCAGACTGCTACTTCAGTTGCCTTCGTGTAGTGAAAATTGTGTGATTTGCTCAAATATAAATATAAAGAAACTGTAAATGTAAATGGCTAAATAATCCTTCATCTCTTTCTCTTGTTTGATTCTTACCCTCCTTTTATAATGTTTTCTTGTTAAATACAGTTTGCTTTTTGCACAAACAATGTTCTGATTAATAAATATGATTTTAATTTAAGTCTGTAATATTTTCTGTTTTCTTGGGGGAAGGTGTAGAAGGGGCGGGCAGTTCGCTGCGAGACCTTGACATTACATCATCAGATGGTCAAAATAAGTGTCGAATGTTTCTGTAGTTCACAGCGGTTGCTCAACCGGAGCAGAAGAGTTGCAGGTTTGCAGTAGCGAGGCGGTACCTCCGAGAGGCGCTGTTGGATGTTAGATCGCATCAATTACACTCCAGTGCACCGACTCCTCATTCCCTGTGTTCTCCACCCATAGAGCAGCGACATCTCACATTTCATTTTTTTCTCAGCTGAGCAATTTCGACAGCAAAGCAGCGGTAAAGCTTAGCGCTCACTCGAACAGGCTGTTTTAGGACCGGTGAGCAAGATAGGACTTGCACTGCGGATGAACTTCGTCGGCAGCTCCAGATATCAAATGCTAACTGATTGTGTTTTCTTTTTCTTATGTTACACAACACTGACTGTGCTGTAGCAAAGTGCTGAATGAAAGCCCTCCAGTGCTGTTAAGTGGAGGTGATGTGACTCATAACCCACTTTGTCAGGAAAATAACATCACAAACATCTCCATCAGAGAATGGCTGCTATCTTGCCATTACTGATAGTTGTGTATGCTATTTATTGTTGCACTTGTGCTTCATTTCCCACAATTCCCTGTCACTATATATTTCCTCCTTCCATGCCCAATGCTGTACCTTTTTAAGGAATAGTTACAAGATACATTTGAGCAGCAATATATTGTATTTTTTGATTACCTGAATACATTATACCCAATAGGCGACCATATTGATTTTTTTTTTTTTGGTTTTTCTTCTGCAGGAGTTTCAATCTGCTCTTTTTTTAACAATTTCCTCAAGAATCAGTCTAACCTCCTTTTAAAAAGTTTGGTACTTTCGCCTGTCTAAGCAAAAGAGGAGAGGGCTTGATTGGGAGGGGAGAGGAAGTGGGATGCAAAAAAGCGGGAAGAGATCAGTGCCATGCAGCAGAATCCCTTCTCTGGAGAGGAGAGAGGGATGGAGGGAGGACTGGAAGGACAAACAGATGGAGAGGCGACAAAAAAAAAAAAAAAGGGAGGCCGGCGCGAGGAAAAGGCTACCCTTTCTCTCACCAGATGAGAAGAAGAGGGGCAGCGAGAGATAACAGAGAGAACGGAGGAGAGGGAAAAAAAGAAAGGACGTGATTAGAGGATAAGCAGAGATCATCCCTCCATTGTTGAAGGGATGGAAAAACTGACCCTCCCTCTTCCTCTATTTTCATCCTCCCGTACCTCTTTTTTCTTTTTTTTTTTGCATGCTTTGTTATGAGCATTGTGGGGAGCTTGAAGAGGATGGAGGGATGGCAGAGAAAAGCAAGAGATAACATTGCTCCATCCTGTTATACATCCCTCTTTTCCTCTCATCTCTCCACCTCTCTACCTTTCCCTCCATCTCTCCCGCTTTCTAGTGCTGCACCTGTGAAATGCAGAGGACGTGAGATAGAGAGAGAGAGAGAGAGAAGATGGAGAGACAAAGAGACGGATGGAGGGAGGGAGGGATGAAATCAGGGGGGTAGAGCCTCGCAACATTAGCATGCTGAGAGTGTCAGCACTCTCCTCTTTTTTTCTCTCCCTCCATCCCCATCCCTCTTTCCATCCCTCCCTCTGTCTCTTTCTCCTCACTGGTCACTGCAATTATACCATCAAAACACTCCAGCCTGAGAGCATAATAGCTTCCCCCTGTGTGTGTGTGTGTGTGTGTGTGTGTGTGTGTGTGTGTGTGTGAGCGAGCGAATGTGTGTGTTGTCATGAGAGATCAAAAGAAAGAGATGTGTGTGTGTGTATGTATTTGTGCATAATTTAGTGCTATGCATGGTGCATTACATGTGCATGTATGACATGAAGGGCAGCTGTTGGTGTGCGGATGCCAAAAACTGGCTTTGCAGCATGTGTGGGTGCACAAAAGTGTCTGTGTGTGTGTGAGTGTGTGTGTTTGTGATATGTGTGTGTGTGTGTGTGTGTGTGTAAGTATCTATTGAGTCCTACCGGCTAGAAAAACTGCTTCTCCAACCTCTGACCAAACACACTCTTAAAACGCATGCTAAGAGACCCACTTTACATGCGTGTGTCTAGTGAGTTTCTATTTTCACACACACACACACACACACACACACACACACACACACACTAATGGATGCACACAGTCATGGCTTTGAGACACAAACCGTTATGACCTACATGCCCAGTGGGTCATCATTAAGCCAAACAGCACACTCTGACACCTTCGGCTGTCCACACACACACACACACACACACACACTCTCTCTCACACTCTCTCACACTCTCTCACACTCTCTCTCACTCTCTCTCTCTCCCCGCTTTTGTTTTTGTTCCCTCAACTTCCTCTATCCCTCTCCCCTTCCGCCCCCTCTGTCTCTTCCTTTTTCTCTCATTCTCTAACACACACACACACACACACACACACAATCCCCCCTCTATGAGCTTGTTATCCCTCTCTGTCCGTTCGTTTCTCTGTGTCACCTTGCCCTGAGCTATTTGAGTACACTTCTGTCTCTCTCTCGCACTCCCATCTCCCTCAAACACACACACACACAACCACACAAACACACCCATTCTCTTTCTGCCTGTCTCACCCCCGTGCTCTGCTCCAACCTGTCTGTCTCTTTCTGTTACTGTCAGTCTTGACATATGTCGTGTGTCTCTCGGTGTTTAGTTCACTTTATATCGGGGCCTTATTGTTAGGTGAGCAGTATCGCCCAAATCATCCTAGTATAACTGAATAAAGTGAATCAACACATAACACAGTTTAATCATTAAAGACCAAAGTCTGAAAAAATAATGACGTCGCAGGGATGTCATCAGGGTTTTTTACAGCAAACCTGTATTGCAAACTTTGGGTGAGATGTTTGAAACAAGACGGCCTTTAGGGGGCAAGACGCTTCTGTTGAGTTGCATTATGGGAAATGTAGGATCCAATGTTTTTTGGAGCATGTCCCACACTGAAAGTGAGGATATCTCAGCCTCTACATTTTGCTCAAACATGATCAAATGATGGTGTAATTCAGGTTGGGTCCCAAAGAACATAAAGAAGATTACCATGTATTTATGGTTTAAAATGTAAATGTACATCAAATGTACATTTAGTAATCAAGGGTGGGGCCACAAAAAAAATACATGAAGTAAAAACATTGAAATACAATAAGTAGTTCTGTTTGTTTAGAGTTGCCTTATTGGTGCTGTGAATTGAGTTTCGAGGAAAACGTCTTCTGTCGTGGATTATATTTGCTTTTTGAGGAATCACAAATGAGTTTCAAATGGGTTCACGGAAGTCTGCGAACAGAGAGCTTCACCCAGGAGACTGCTGTGTGTGTCTCGTGTGGACACATTTGAAGTCAAAACCTAATCAAGTCATTTTGTTGTCCAAACATAACCGAGTTCTCCCGCCTAAATCAAGTACTTTTGTTGCATTTTTGGTTTTGGTTTTATTTCAATTTTGTAGTCATTTTAAGCCAAACCATGATGTTTTTTACTAAACCTAACCGAGTACTTTTCTTTCGTTCTTTTTGTTTGTTGTTTAGTTTCAGTTTCGGAAAATATGTTTCCCTTGAAACATAAGTGTTTTTGGGAATGTCATTTTGTAGGGGACAGTTGAGAGCCAGTGAGCGACCCCTTTCACACTACACATAGTCATTTGACCCAGTGGTGATATAAATATATTGATTGATGCAGCTTTAATTAGGCCTCTATCTCTCACATAGTCCCTTGCTTTATGGTATTGCTCTGACTTGTTTATTGCTTTCTCTTTATTATGGCTTACTCTCCCCCCTCTCTCTCTCTCCCTTCCTCCCCCCCTATTCCCGCTTCTCTCTGCTCCCCACTTTTTCTATCCTCTCTTTCCCCCTCCCTCTCACCCCATTGCTCTCTCCCTGCACGTAAATCAATGAACATACACTTTATGCCATCTATTGATCCTTTCATATCTATCCGTCCTCACCCCCTCCTGTTCTTGCCCTCTCTATTCTCTGTTTTTCACTCTACTCTTCCCCCATCCTTTTTCTCACCCCTTTGAATTTATAATCTCCCCCCTCTCTCTCTCTCTCTCTCTTTCTCTCTCTCTCTCTCTCTCTCTCTCTGTCAGTCCCTTTCTCTTTATATCTCTCGCTCTGGGACGTCCTATTTATATGGCTGGCACCTTCACTCTTGCACTGAAGTGTGTGTATGTGTGTGATTTAGAGAGTGTTTGATGTTGGTCTAAGTGGTTAACATAATACGAGCCCTCTGAGAGATGACGTTACCGCACTCGCACACACACACACACACACACACACACACTCACGCACAATTTCAGGCTTTTTGGGAGGCTTTTCTGTGAACAATTTGTGCTTTTTAGTATTCTCTAGCCTGTGCAGCAGATCCATGTATTATCCATCAATTGCATTCTCCCAGTCCGCCACTCTGTCCAATGCACACACACACACACACTTCTGCTTCCCAGAATGACAAAAACCTGGTATTATCTTTTGTTATTTATTATTGCAGGTGGAGCCATCATTCCGTGACCTCGCCGTCTCTCGCCCTTCTCCCCCTGCATATGTTTTTATTTATCCAGACTCACTTTCTCTCTTTCCATACCCTCTCCTCTTCTCTGCGTGTTTATTCAGACACATCTCCCTCTTTTTCTCTCTGTACCCCCCCCCCCCTCCTCCCTCTGTACCCGTGTGTCCAGCTTTTGTTACCAGCCTCGTTTCCATAACAACTGCGACCTTTCAGTCAGTGCCTAACCATTTTTAATCAGAAGTAGAAAAAAGACAGAAACGAGATGAGACAGACAGAGAGTGAGAGAGGGAGGGCGTGAATTTGGACGGATGAAAGAATAAATCATTCTCAAAAAGCGATAATAGGAGGTATCGCTGAACAAAGTTATAAACTGGCCCCGGTCTCCGTTTGGAGGCTCAGGTTGGGCAACTTTCCCAGCAACAGGTAACAGATTGCTGCCCAAGGTTAGGCATCTACATTCATGTTTTTCTGGAAACTAAATATCTCCGTGCGATGAAAGCAACAAGGCTGAGGTAAATCATTGTGGATAGTTCAAATGAGACTTCAATAAAGAAAAAAAAAGAAATGTGTGGTGCACCTGAAAGGCTGTGACGAACTGGGTGTTTTTCCTGTGTTGCGTCAAAACATGGTCCATTTACTCTCACAATGGACTGCCACAGGCTGCTGTTTACTGTCAGTCATCAAGAGTCCAACACATGGTTGAATTTCAGCAATATGACATCAAAAGCTAAAACGTAAATGATGGCAGATCATATAATATTTGCACTTTTAAATTCACCCAATGGTCATTTTCCATCACTTTTTTTTGGTGCATTTTTTACTTAAATTAGAGGTTATTTTGTAATCAGATTTGGTCTACAGTATAGGTTCATTCTAACCTGTTACCTCAATTCTGTAAGAGCTGAAATTGAATAAAGCTCATATGGTTACAAACTGTGTGATGATGATGTCCGTTCTGTGTGGCGTTCAAAGCAAATTCCTGTGATGAGATAAAACTGTTAATGAATGACTTTCACTGTAACCTTGTGTAGCTGAGAATATGCTGCAAAAAAACAAAAAAAAATCTGTAACTCCACTTTTGTGATGTGGTTTCAGCTTTGCAGACTTTGTTCGGCCTTTAGAAAATGCTCTTCAGTGGTCTTGGTCAAGGTAGACTTCCAATCTGTGGATGTGCCTGTGTGCTAAGAAGCCATCTGCAACAAACTGTTGCTATCGTGAATTATCAAAAAAAAGCTAATGACATTAATTTGAAATCAGTTAGCATTACTTCTGATCATTTAAACCAGCCTCTCTCTCTCTCGTGTATGTCTGTGTGTGTGTGTGTGCGTGCGTGTGCGTGCACGTACTCGGGGGGTCATGCCAACATGGGAGGGACCGGACCGTCAAGTGGCCAGCTCTCGAGCCCGGCCGCCCGCCCACCGCGCGCTACTCCACACCGGGAGCAGCGCGTGAGGATGATGCCAGCCAGAGATATAGATGGATTGGCGAGGGAGGGGGAGAAAAAAAAAAACCTGCACAGTGACACAACTATAGAGTAAAGAGGAGGCTGGCTGGTGCGTGAGAGTAAAACTGCGAGAGTTGCGGAACAAAGGACAAATAATAGAGCGGAGGGGAACAGGAAAAAGCCGGAAACTCGCTGGTTCTTTTTCTGCCCGCACCGATGTCCGAGGCCCGCCGGGTGCCAGCTGAAGAGAGTCGACCGAGGCAGAGCGCTTAGGAACGGCCACTGGAGCAGAACGCGTCGAGGGGGGAACGGACACCGCTGGAGCTCTTCTCTGTGACTGAGAGTAAGTTCATTTTTAAACTTCAAACACAACATATTGTTTGACATTTTACACGTTGAATAAGCTACGAGGGTCTGCTCTACTGGTCTCTCTCTCTGTGTGTGTTTTATTGTTTTTTCCTTTCACACTGCGACATTAGTCCATCGCTGCCAATTAGTCACAGGAAAGCGACACGGGCGCGCGCACACATACACACGGATAAACTGACAGCTCGTGCGTCCAAATGGTCAAAGCGGATTCCTCTCGCGTGGCAGAACCGGCAGATGTTGCCACGCGGTGGCTTCAAACATTATATAAATTATTCAAAGTAACGTTATTTGAACAGCGTAGATAATTGATGGATTGATGAATAGATAGATAGATAGATAGATAGATAGATAGATAGATAGATAGATAGATAGATAGATAGATAGATAGATAGATTAAACATTATAAAGGCTTGGCAACATTTGACATAATTCTTTTTTTTTTTTTTTAGATCAAAGTCATAACCTGTGTAAGCCAGGACAAATAAAAACAAAAACAACTGTAATAATGTTAGCGCTCCTAATTAAATTCATTTTAAAACTGTACATTTTAGACATTTTAGTTTTTGTTAAAACACACAGACCCTACTTACTGACGGTGAAGCAATAGTTTCACCACAAAATTATAATTTTGAATAAATGTCAACCGCTTGAATGCAGTAGGCCGTCTAGCCTAATATTTGAGACATAGAGGGATAACCTGTTGGACTATATGAAAATATCCTATGTGTTAACACATGCTATCAACATCTACACCCAGATAAGAATTTACAACATTATTTACAGTAATGGGGTGTGTGTGTGTGTGTGTGTGTGTGTGTGCTTTATTCAGTGTGAGTTCCCTCTCTTGTCAGTTTTCCCAGTGACAGCTACAGCAGTCCAACAGTACCATTCTTAAGTCTAATCTAGTGGTTAATAGCTTTCATTTTCATTGCTCAGTGTTCATATTTTATGCAGCTTTCCGCTGGCTTTGAAAAGCTAATCTGTCCCTGATATAAGCGCATTGGCTGGTTTGCCATCTGGGCTGTATTATAGTAGAGAGGACAGCGCATTTGAATAATTGATATTTAGCTATTTATAGTAGGATTATTCCCTTCATGTTGTACCGAGGGACCTATGCACTGGTCAACTATCCATCCATCCCTCTATCTATCCATCTATCCCTCCATCTATCTATCTATCTATCTCTATCTATCTATCTGTCCATCGATTTGTGGTGTAATCAGCTTTAATTCTAACCATTGGCAATCAAGTAAAGCCTAAAATGCTAAATACGGTCTGTGTTCACATTTTGTCTGCCTCCTCTACCTCCTTTAGTCCGTCCTTACATCTGTCCATTTATCATCCATCCATCTTTCTGTTCAGTGAGCGGTAGTGTATCCATCTGAAGTGGATTAGCGGTGTTATCAATGCAAAGTAGGACTGCTGTTCACGCACACACACACACACACACACACACTCTGGCACGTGCAGACACACACACACACACCCACACACACACACACATACACACAGATACATATATACATGCTACTCTCACTCTATTTCACTCCCCAAGGACCATTGACCATTGTCAGCCCTCTCTCAAGCCTCTTTCTCTTTTGTGTGACTGTGTAATGTGTGTGTGTGTGTATGTGTGTGTATGTGTGTGTGTGAGTGTTTGACGGTAAACACTCTGATCAAACAGTACTTAACAAGCTGCCTGCACTGATAACAGGGAGGGAGAGGAAGGGAGGACGAGAGAGGAATAGAGAGGAAGGAAAAAGGGGGAAAGGGGCTTCGGGACGGAGAGGAGGTTACGTACTGGAAAAAAAAAAAGAAGGAATGGGAATGTGTGTTTTTGATCTGGATTAAATAGTGAGATGTACTGTTAATCACAAACCCAGCGTTTTGTATTCTGTTCTACAAGCGTTTCCAGGTGTTGTAGGAAGGCCATGCAGAAGTACCTACTCGGGTCATTATTTTCCAGCTTTTTGAAAAAATCGATTTCCCTGTTTTGTAATTGTGCTCCTCGGCAAGGTCCTCGTCCGACACCATCACGCCCCTCCATTTTGTGTTTTTATGACGTTTGTGCTCCAGCACACATTTGAGCGAAACAGGAAAAACAGTTGGACGACAAGCAATGCGTTACAGAGATGGTGAGCCAGATGTTAACCTACTGCAGCACCAGCGCATAGCCCCGGCCCACAGTCTGTCGACTTCCATGGTCAGTTCCGCAGTGTACTGTTTCCTCCTATGACATGTTAGGAAGCCATGGAGGGGAATAAGCAACCCTTTGACGAACTGTTTGGACCGTTTGGAAATTCATCTTCCATGTGCTTATAGCTAAACTTACTCAAAACTCTCCCAATGTTTATATTTTGCAGCTCTATGTAAGGACTCAGCAGCTCATTGCTATTACAAGTGGCTGTGGCCCGTGGTAGGCCGCTGACCTGTTTTGCTGTCCAGACGAGCGGAAGTCATGTGCCAGTCACATCGTGATCTGCATCTATTCACCTGTCAACATGGTGTCGTCTCTGAATATTGTGTACATGTACTGTATTTGTGTATTTATGTATAGATTGTAATACATCCCACATTGCTAACCTCAATCGACACCCAACATATAACACACAAATAAAAGTCCTGTTTTGAAATGCTACCTAAGTATTGAAGTGTAATTAGGAAACTGCACTAAAAGTATTAAAAACAAAAGTAGTTAATGCAGAAACAATGATCCCTGTGATCCTCATACTATTATATTATTTCATTAGGTTATTATTGCTCATGCATTAATATAGAGGCAGGATTTTTACTGTTGTTCAGGTGAACTCAGGACTGCAGATAGTGATTATTTTTATTCTAGATTATTGTAGATATTTTAATAATGATAATTCTTTTTCATTAAAAGATTGTTTGGTTTGTAAAAAAAACTAAAATAGTAAAAAATGCCCCCGAGCCTAAAGTGACACCTTCACAATGCTTTGATTTGTTCTTCTAATATGAACTCAAAGGAACCCGACTGAATTGACGTATTCATGTGTTCTCTCTGGTCCACCCCCTTCTTATGCACATCAGCAAAAACAGTCATTCTGTCTGCCTCTCTCCTCCTCTGTCTCCCCAGTGATGGATTCCCCCACAGATCTTTTCGATGACTCCGCTCCCCAGATGCACGCATTTGCTCCCACCCACAGCTCCACAGATCTCTCTGGAGTTCACCCTCCGCCCAGTGCCGGGCGCCCTCCTCCGGCCTTTAGACCGCCCGGATTCCCCCTCATCCACCACCTCCTCCAGCCAGGCGGAGCCCCCAGGAGGATTGGAGGGCAACTCAACTTAAACGCGAGCGCGCACAGACACCTGGAAGACAGAGATTTGGAGGAAGACAGGGGAGAGAGGGATGGACCGGTGGAGCAAGGGATGGACGGAGGAGAGGACGGAGTGATGGAGGGGGAGGACGGCTTGCTGGGGGTTAAGAAGAGGCACAGCGACGCCGCCCTCGCGGCCGAGTGGAGCCAGGACGTCCTGAAAGTGAAGCGGATGAAGCTGGAGAGCCGACCGAGAGACGGAGAGGCTGAGGTGGAAGGCAGGAGGCGCGAGGGAGGGAGGGAGGGGAAGAGGAGAGAGAGGGAGGAGCTGAAAGAACAGCTGGAGGAGGCGAGAGAGAGACTGCAGGCCCTGCAGGAGAAGGTGTGGAGGGCCTTTGGGGAAAAGCACATGGCAGAGGAGGAGAAGGAGATGAGGTGCAGAAACAGAGGAGGAGGAGGAGATGGAGGAGGAGGAGATGCTGGGATGGCGGAGGAGGAGGACATCACAGAAGGGATGTATGATGAAGAGGACATCGATGGCGGAGAGATGGAGAAGGAAACTTTCTCCCTTCTTTCCGTTTCCCCTTTTGACAACTTCCACAAACAGAGGGAGGAGAGGCAAAAAGACAGAGAGGGGAGGATGGAGCGAGGAAGAGGAGGAGGGTTGCACTTGGAGGGCGTGATGGAGGGAGCAGGGTTGTGGTTGGACTGTGGCGGGCTGGTGAGGGGCGATTGGCACGGAGGGATGGAAGACGAGGGCGAGGAGGGAGGGCAGAAGTTCGCTCAGGCGCTGAAGGTGGAGCTGGGCAGCGCCGTGGCTCGAGTCATAGACCGAGTTCTCCGCCTTTACACCGAGACGCCGGACGCCGCTCCCTCCTCTCCCCCCGCCGCCATCTCCTTCCTCCCGTCCGACGCGGGGAACGACGGCGGGAGAGAGAGGGGAGTGTGGATGGGGCTGTTGACGAGAGGAAGAGGGGAGGACAAAGGGAGAGGCGAGGAGGAAAAGACGGGGAGGCAGGACCGAGAAAGAGAGAAGCAGGTCCAGAAAAGGAGCAACGGGAGCGTCCCGCCTCCGGGACCGCCTCATCTCGCCGAGCCGACAGATCTGGCGATGTCATTGGTTGTGCAAAGGTCAGCTGACATACGAAAAGCCCACCCGCTCCTCGGCCCGCCTCTCTCCGCTCACCTCAACCCCTCTCACCCGAATCTCTCCCTTCATCACCCTTCTCTACCTCGCCCTCCCCCTCTGTCTCACCCCTCACTCCTGCCTCCCGCTTCCCAACCCAAGGACCTCTCCTCCTCCTCCTTCCACCTGTCCTCCTCCTCCTCCTCCTCGTCCTCCTCTTCCTTCCCCGCGCCCCCCCCCCCCCCCCCCTCCGCCTCCTCCCCCGCTCACTCTCCCCCTGCTCCACTACTCCATGCAGCAGCTCTTCTCCCGCTCCCTTCACCACCCTCAGCTGGCCCACCTCCCCCCGTCCCGCAAGGACTATTTGAACTCCGACCCCTTCCTGGAGTTCTCGTCTCACCCCTCGTCTCACCCGTCTTTCCCGCCGCTCCCCCTGCTCGGTCACCTCGACCCCTCCCTCGCGCGCCACGCCCACGGAGGCCGAGAGAGAGGGATGAGGGGAGACGGGGGGATGAGAGGAGGAGGAGGGATGGACGGAGGAGAGCTCTACCTGACTGCTGGGGGAATATCCTTTTGTCAGCAAAGAGGGGGGAGGAATGAGGGAGGGATATGTGTTTGTTCATGAGTGTGCGTGTGTAAAAGGACATGTGTATCTCCTTAACTGGCCTCATGTATACACCCAGGAGGGCTTGTCTCCCTGCCATCTGAAGAAGGCCAAGCTCATGTTCTTCTACGCACGCTATCCCAGCTCCAACACGCTCAAGACCTACTTCCCTGACGTCAAGGTGTGTGTTCCCCGTCACGGTGCCGGAGCCAGGCTTCTGTCACGGCCGAACTTTTGATGATGACACATCAGGCAATGTTCATGTTTTAACATTAGTGACATTAACATAGAAGTAAGATTATTTCATGGCAAGGATCACTTCAGTTTGGTCATTGAAGACAAAAATACACAGAGGGAGGATATTTTACAGTGTAACAGTAACCTTTACTATTAAAAATAACAGCAATTTCCACAATTTTGAACAGAACTTTACTGTAAATGTCCTCAGTGTGAGTAATAAAAGACAAAATGACAACAACAGCACATACAATTTTGAAAAAAATGCCCTTTGCCTTTTAAAATATTTACTGTAGTTTCTGTTTGAATGTCTGTTGATATTATATTTCTGTAATAAGCCAATAATTGGTAAACAATGTGGTATTGTGGTGAAAAGACAATGCTAAATGTTGCTCTCATATATTAGTATGATATTGTGTGAGTATTAACACGTTCCTTTATGAAGCACCATAACAATCCCTCTCTTTCTTTGAGCGACTGACTAAAGCTGTCTTTGAACTCAAATATTATGAACTCTCATTCATAATATGATTATTAGTGTCAAATGATTTTGTTTAATAAGCACCCCTCGCCTGCTGTGCACACTTTGCTCACATTCTGTCCTGCTGTGTTTCCTGTCCACCGTCTAGTTCAACCGCTGTGTGACCTCCCAGATGATTAAATGGTTCAGTAACTTCAGAGAGTTCTTCTACATCCAGATGGAGCGCTTTGCACGTCAGGCTGTCCGCGAGGCTCTCACCCGGTTGGTTTGAGTTGGCACCGCTTCACCTTAAACTCATTGTGCCGCAAAACTTTCGTTCTGGATTTTTTTTGACATGAGCTGACACTGATTTATGCATCATAAACACGAGTTTACATCATGAGTGTGTATGTAAATGAGTCTGTTCGTCCCGTCTGTGTGATCCAGGGACGGTGCACCTCGTCTGGGCCGAGAGAGTCAGCTGCGAGTGGGCCGCGACACGGAGCTTTACCGCATACTGAACATGCACTACAATAAAAGTAACGTCTACCAGGTGAGGAGAGTGTGTCAGTATGCAGCTTGTCTACAGTCCTCGGGTGGATGCTTTGATACCGTATAGTGCTGTCAGTGGAGTGTTTCTTTTATAGATTAAGGACCTTGAGTCTGATTGCCTCCACGTTTTCTTCAACTGCAATACGTTAGAGTAGTTTTTGTAAACATTGGAGCGCCCCAAGGTTACACTTATGTTATATCATCCCTGTTGCATGATGTATGAAGTAATATACAAATAGGATGCACATCTCAAACCGTAACTGCTGTCTATAATGACATGGCCTTGGTTTGTCCGATGCAGGAGGACTTGTGCTCTGTCTGTCGGATAAGAGCTGTGTGAAATAGTTGATGTCAGGGAATGCCTTGCTAAAGAAAAATTGTACTACCAACAAGATGGAAAATATTGCACTTTTATTATTATTATAAAAATGTTAAACTACTATGAGGATTCATTTTCACACACTCTTTTTTTCCCCCCTAATTCTTTTATTTTCATTGAATGAAAAGGAAACTGAAGTTGTTGTGTTTTAATCATTCTCCTGGTTGTCATTAGTCTTAAATAATCACAGTATAAGAGCTTAACTTTGTTTGTTCTTAACTGTTTTTAAATCTGTTTGTCTTTCAACGACCGGTAACTCTAGTCTGTGTGATAAATGGAGTTGCTGTTGCAGCACCTGTTAATGTTAGGATGTACACTATGTACAAATGGAAGGGCAGGAATGGCATTTCCTTGTTATTTTTGTTCTCACTGATGGTATTTGTGAATCTTCTCAGATGCTTCATATAGTATGCACACATTTTGTGGGGGATTTTTTTGACTTGGTGACACTACCACGCGACTAATGCCGAGATAATTACACTGATTCGCTCACAATTAAGACGTCATATTTACACCAAAGTTTCATTGTCTTTGCTCATATCTTGTTTAAAATCTTTGGCCAGTACGGGTATCGAACCCGCGACCTTCGCGTTATTAGCACGACGCTCTAACCAACTGAGCTAACCGGCCATATTTTTCAGAGTTTATGTTCGCCTGTGATTGGATGATGGATGACCGATATTGTTATAGAAGAATAGATGCCATGCTTGGATGTAAAATGGCGATTACAGTGAGGAATCGTTATGGCACAGGAATAAATAGAATGAATAGGAATGCAATAATAGTAATAATAGTAAAATTATTATAATATCGTCAATAACATTTCCACAATGGTTAGAAAAATGTATCCTTTGTGGATTTTCTCTTAACCTCAGTTAATGTCAAAAATGGTTGGCTTCAGCGAAAGCAGTGAAGTAAAAATACTCTCAAAAAAAGTGTTTCCCTCTGAAATGTAGTGAAGTGAAAGTATAAAGTAACTTTTTACAATTTGGAAACTGTTTTTCAAGTG
Source organism: Pholis gunnellus (assembly GCF_910591455.1). Taxonomy (NCBI): domain Eukaryota; kingdom Metazoa; phylum Chordata; class Actinopteri; order Perciformes; family Pholidae; genus Pholis; species Pholis gunnellus. The sequence continues at coordinate 10,254,114 of NC_136550.1, forward strand.
TATGCAACCTACAGAAGTCTGTATATTTATATTTGCTTGTCAGGACAATCCCTCCATAACCAGTACTTATACTCTCAATAAGCAATAGATCAAAGTGAAGGCAGTATTTTAACTTGAACTCACAAACTGAGCTCTAAACTGGAGGTAGAGCAAGGTCCATTTTGATGAAATTACTTCACGAATAGGATCACTCATAATACTTTAAATGTAATATTAAGGATTTTACAATAACATATAAGGATAGTTACGTTATACAGAGTTAAATGGCCAACGATAAGACGTCACATTTATGACAAAGTTTGAATGTCTTTCCCACATATATCACATATCTTGTTTAAAACTTTTGGCCAGTACGGGTATCGAACCCGCGACCTTCGCGTTATTAGCACGACGCTCTAACCAACTGAGCTAACCGGCCATATTTTCCGTTGTTTAGCATCACGTTTTGATGACAGATATATAGGAGGCGATACTATGCTTGGAAAGAAAGATGCAGACAATTATTCAGCTCTCTATTTCTGTGTGTTAGGGAGCCTTACATTTTGTTTTTTAATAACAAATTAAACACTGTTAAGAAAGAAAAAAGCCTCAAGTAAAAGTACCAGATCTTGATATCTTTCATAAATTCAAAGCTAGGCCAAAACTGAAACCCTAACCGCCCTCTGTAGTGCTTGAAACAGAATTCACTCAGCTCATTATGAATCTGAAAAGGTGCAGCTGTTAGAGACCTTCCCACTCACTTCACTACACAGGTGTTTTGAGTTGGCTGGCTGATTAGTCTCCTGCTCGGGTTGAAACTGGGAGCTACGTTGCAGACATTTTGACGAGCACAGGTGTAATCAATGACCTTAATTATGCCCTCGCTCCATCAACAGTACCAGGGCCCACTTACTGTGCACAGACATATCTAACTGTGACTTCACGGAGTCGAGTCATCATAAATGTTATTCTTTACATCTGTGCTTTTCGTGCAACAGAATGAGATGTCAAAAAAATACTATTAGGTACAGTCACCAAACTCCATGCACTGATAGGTGTGTATTCAACAGGATAATCCTAGAAATATCAAGGCATATTCTGAAGTATTTCATCCCTTGACGTTCATATTTCTGTCTGCAGGTGCCAGAGAGGTTCATCGAGGTATCAGACGTGGCTCTGAGGGAGTTTCACTCCGCCATTTGGACTGGGAGAGACAGCGACCCCTGCTGGAAGAAAGGGATATATAAGATTATCTGTAAACTCGACAGTCCTGTCCCAGATGCCTTCAGGCTGCCCGGTTGTCCCGTTGGCTGATAATCGAAGCACTTTCATCTGGTAACATGTACACACATGCATGCACAAAACACAAACTCACTGAAAGAGGGGGATGTTATTAAAGCGTTCACAAACCGTATACGATTCCACACCGTGAGAACTGGCATGAGGAAATCCACTCAATTCTACTATTCGGTTCACTCATAATTCATTCATTTTAAAAAAAAGATAATTTTAGATGTATTTTGTTTCACATAGTTTCCAGGGCATACATGCTCAAATGGACACACACACACACACACACACACACACACACATACACACAGGCATAGCAGTGCAGTGATGGGAGTCTTGTGACTGCACTTATCGAAGAACGTGACCGTACCATTGAATTAACACAGGGCAGGACAGGAATTCCCTCTCCAAACATTCTTCACCATTCAGCCGACTTGTGAAAACAGAGTCGCTGCAGCCACAGAGATGCAATAGACCGACTGATTTTAGATACAATGTCATGGAGATATGCATATACTTGCTGTGCGTGGTGTGTTGCCGTGAGATTGGCTACCGTTTCAAGCGCCGTGCCCTTGGCTACACGTCGTTCACTCACCTGAAAATATAAAAATGCATTCCCTAGAAAGCCCATTCTATCTCAGTGATCGAATATACTGTTTACCAAGCATGGGCACAGCACAAATACATCATTTACTATCACATGATCTGTAACACGTTTCAGATATTTTCAGACAAAGAGCCAACAACCTGAGCATTTATACAAGTTTCTTAGATTAGTCGCCCCCATTTTCCTCCAGACCAGTCGAAACGTTGAATATGATTGTTTGCTAGAAGCGGTTATTGTTGTCTTGTGTGCGGGGCTTCTCTGGAGCGTCAGGAGTACCTTTTTTTTGTTCAGTGCGCCCCACAGCTCTTACATTTTAAACACACGTTCCCTGGCTGTGGGGATGCTTTTCTCTTTCTTTTTTTCTCCACCAACAGAAAGCTGTCATGTTTGCATTAATCCAAAGTTGTTGTTTTTTTATACCCACTTAAGAAATCAGGCTGGGGAAATCTTTAAAGAGAACGTGAGGACCAATCGTAATTAATGTTAATTATATATTGTAACTTTTTTGGTTGATTGTAAGATTTTGAAAACATGAAGTTGCCCTCGTTTTAGAAAACTACCAGGGCAATGGTATCAGTCAGTGGATTTATTATTGCCTGTATATCCATCTCTTTGTTCAATATTGAATTATTATATAACTTTTGTACATGATGGCACAATGTAATGAAAATGTAATTAAAATTCTGCAAAGAGGGACAATATATTGAATTTCAAATAGTAAAAATGAATGTTTTGTTGTTTCCTTGACGTACTGTTATTGTTGAAATATTCACTTCTGTTTTTGTATTCCTTTAACGTGATGCTAAACTAAATAAGCCGGTTGTACAGTCAGCATATATCGACATTCGTCTCCCAAAGGTATCGCAGTAACTTTCACTCTATCTACTGTACATCATGACTCTTATATCTAGAGGAAACATGTCTTTCTGTTCATAAAAAAAGTGTTGATTGACAGCTGCAGATAAAGTCCTCCTCTGGCTTAATCACGCCTCTGTGAGACCGAGCCCGTGTACGTAAACTACTCGTGACGTGTTTTCAACTGCATGTTTCCTATATTTGCATTACATTTCGTATTGTAATCCCTTTTTTTTTCTCGTTGCTTTCATTGGTTTCTCTTTTATACTGTACATATTTAGATCTGTGCCTCATGCAGACTTTGGTGATTTTTGGGTGTTTGAATTTATCAGTGAATTAAAGTGATACCAGGCTTGTGTTGTGATGTCTGCATTCACACACGCACACACACACACACACACAAGCTCTCTCTCTCTCTCTCTCTCTCGTTGGTGTTCAGGGCCTGTTAGCCAACACTAATACCATCATACTTTAAGCCTTTAATCTAACAACACTAAAACACACACATACACACATTCTCACTGACACTAATATTTGGATGATGGCTTTGTAAGAGGCTCAGCCCTGGACTAAGTCTAGCCACCTGAGACAGCACACACACACACACACACACACACACACACAGTTTCTCTGGTATGCTAGCAATGTATCCAAACCACAGACGTCTTGCAGAAAGAGCTCCTGTTCTTTGACTAACAAGCTGGACAAAGGCTCCACATACTAGTTTTAGTTTGGCATTTTGAAGCAAGAGGTTGCACAGAGCACTCATATAAATGCCAATGTTACCTAATTAAGTTATTTTGGGATTTTATTTGTCAGCCGTTAACTACCAACATGCTCTTGCTATTGTTCGCTGCTATCTATTTATGAATTATATTAAGATCTGTAAAGGCTTTGGGACACCGGTCACCAGGCTTCTTTGCTGATGCTGTCAAATAAAATGGCCTCTGTGAATATTATTGCGGCATCACTTGGTGTGCTTTCCCCCTTCAGACAAATCGATCACGAATGTGGAATTGGGAATGCACCACAACAAAAATGCTTGTCACACTTTTAACAGAAGTCCTCACAGCATAAAACATCAGTCTGCAGTGGCCTGACACAGAACTATGGAGGACAGAATATGACTGAAGTATAAATAAATAAATGCATTAATACATGTATGAATACATACAGGAATAAATAAATAAATGCTTAAATAAATGTTTGAATACAGAAATAAATACATGAAATAATAAATAAAAGCTGAAATAAATACTGAAATAAATAAATGCTGAAATAAATATGGAAATAAATTAATTAATGCATAGATAAATAATTAAAAGTTGATAATCAAACAGGACATAAAGAAATACATATATATTTATTTCTATACTTCTGTTCACCTACATTTATTCATTTATTTATGTATGTGTCTGTATGCTAATGAGGTGGGAGATCCTTTGCTTTGGTCTTGCTTGACCAATCCTGCTTAAGAATGAGGTTCGGACCGCCTACCTCATTAACATACGGACACAGAAATACAGAAATACAGAATACAGAAATGTAGAAATAGATTTCTTTATTGATGTCCTGTTTAGGTATCAACTTTTATTTATTTATTTCAGCATTTAAATATTTATGTATTTATTTCAGCATTTATTTATTCTTTTATTTATTCATTTCTGTATTTATACATTTATTTATGCATTTATCTATTTATTCCTGTATTTATTTATTCATACTTAAGACATTTTTCGTCCTCCATACAGGACATGCAACGTAAGGCTTAACTACAGACGGTATACAGCAGATCCGTGTAAATCACATGAAGCTAAAAGTGATTCGCTCTGAAGGGAAACTCCATCTAGCTTTATTCGACTTGCAGAACCTTTTTTTTCCATCATATGTCAAGTCTCTCTTGACTTTAAGAAAAGGAAAACACATAACAGGAATTGTGTTACATGTATCAGAATTGCATGGTCATATGACACAAGTCACAAGTTTGCTTAAGCATTGAATTGAGTGCCACTGGCAGCCAAACACACACACACACACGCACACACACACACACACACTGGCTAACATGCCTTTAAATCCTGCTGTAGCTCAAACTTTGACTAAGTCTTGCCACCTGATAAAACACTGAATGGGAGGTATCACACAAACTACATGAGCGTAAAACTGCCACTAGTTCATCATCGTGGATTAAAGGATTTTATAGTGAATATCTTTAACATTTACATAATTAAAAAGCAGATTGATCATCCATTCATCAGCCCTCCTTTCTGCTTCCCACAGCGTTATGTGTATCGTTCTGCTTCCTGACCCGGAGAGAATTGCTCTGTATGACAGCCAGTGTTGAAGTTCCACAGCCCATCAATGTGACAAATGAACGATTTGTACGCATGTATAAGCGGGGGTGCCTATCTGGTGGAGCTCAAGAGAAGCAGTAGCTTATTGAAAGTAAAACAGAAGGGAATCAAACAACTTCTGCTCACTGAGCTGTGAGAGAGAACTGAGTCAAGCCGCCGGAAAAGTGCCGAAATAACGCCGGAAGTCTTGGCGTACAAATCTCAGCGTGGCAGTTGTTACATTGCGCAAATAGGAGACAGGTGAGTCGTGGGGGGATCACAATGATCTCGAATTTTTTTCTTTCATTTTTGCAACATATGACAAGGTTTAAATCGGTAAGATTTTTCTGGAGTTTTTGATTTTTATTTTTTGGAAATCACATCATTCTGTTCGCTTTTCATCTTAATATTAAACAATGAATGGACAGTGTAGTTGATTTATCCAGTCGTACATGACGCTGGTCCGCCCTGGCTGTTTCTACAACTCATTCTTCAATAAGTACTGATTACTCTTCCCTTTACCTCCAGTCTGTGCACTTAACCTAGGATATTATTTTGAAACGCACCTCTCCGGAAGTTTATTTTCTCTTACCGTGGCTGCCTTCACGCGGGTCTCTTCTCAGTCAGGAACCTGACCCGCAGGACGATGGAGTTACCGGTGCTGCCGCTGCTGCTGCTGGAGCTGGGTCTGTACGCCAGCTGTTTCGTCTGTGGGATTATTACCGCCGCATCCATCACCATAGTGCAGGTGACTTTACCCAGAAATGAATCAACTAACCTCATCCATGTGCTTCTTTTAAAGCAACCCTCTTCCGGATAAACTCGCTTTTTCAGTGCGTGTTGGTGCTAGAAAGTTTCAAGTTCACCAAAGAGACAGCCAAAAAGAAAAATCTCTTTCGTGGCAGGCCAGCTTGAAATAAAAATGACTTTTTAAGATTATTTTATTTTAAACAGCATTATTATGTCCTACTTTTTACGTATCGTTAATTGTCAAAACCAAAGCGCGAGCAGGTAAACAAACACGCACTTTTCTCCTGATTGCCTGTCTATGGTGAGTGTTGTTGCAAGTCTCGGGCTATCGGTCTGAAAATATCACAACGTTTAGTACGTTTTCCCTCATCAAACACATTATAGTGCCTCAGAGAGAATGAGGCTATATATTATAATATACATGTATACTCTATATAAAGTCACACATTCCATTCATTTAATTAGCTGCGCTCATTTTATGCTGCTCTCTAGATGCTTTGTAAAAAAAGATAACCTTCATTTTTTAAGGGTTAAAGTCCACTTTCTCTTTTCGATTAAACCAGGAAATGGGGGCATGTGAAAATGTGCGCGTAACCGTGGACGTGCGCTGCTCTCATCATGTGACCAGATGATCCTCGTGCCCAATTATTTTCTCTACTTCTTTATATGAGTCAGATGCTGCAGCTCGTGTGTGTGTGTGTTCTGTTCTGTTGTTGCAATTCTACCAGTGATGAAGTTATTGAAACAATGTCATGAAAATGAGACTATTAGCCTACATGTAAATGGAGCCAAATTGACATTTCTAAATAAAATCTCTTGTCTCTCAGGGTACCTTTGGAGGCCGGTGCATGCTGTATGGACTTGTCAACTACAATGCTACAGCCGGCCTTATCGGGATCCAGACGCCCAGCTCCTCGTCTCTGTGCTACTTCGTGTCGGCCATATCGGTCACGGTAGCAGTGGTGTGTTTCTCCGTGACTCTGTACTGGCTGTACACGTTCTGCATCGACGGGGAAATGAGAAGGTAGCAGCATGTGTCGTGAAACTTACTTAATAGCTCTGTGATCATCTTGTTCTCCAACTTCACTGCTTAGCCCTGTGGAAGCTTATGTTAAACGGCTTTTCAGACAACTTGAATTGTTGTTCAGCTCGGCTTATATCAACGTTTGAAGGCTGACTTTTAGAGGTATGATGAACTTTATTGATCACACAGAGGAATATCTAAGCTGATGCACATTTTTAAAGTTGGCACTACTCAATGTTGCCACTCAAAATAGCAACGCAATATGATGTTAAAGCTGATACCAGTATCCCATACGGTATTTATCCACCCATTTAATCCACTGCAGGCATTCATGTGTTACATATGCATGTACAGAAGACATGCAGCCGCACAAAAACACTTTGCAGATTGCTACCAAACAAATTACACAATTTTAGCAACACCACAACTGGCCAAACTATCAACAATAAAATGCAGTGAATCAGCATGAAGGGAAACTCAACCCAGACCTAAAATACGGACAGAATAGCGTCTCTGAAGCTGGTCTAACAGTACACGCTGCAGAGCAGGTGAGGAGGCGAAAAAAAACATTGAAGTAGATTTAAAAAAACGATCAAATAGAGTAACGTTGTAACGCAGTCATAATATGTGAGTTTGACGTCATTTCCTCATTTGTTCAGAGGTTTAATTTTCCTTTCTGTCCCGTTTCTTCTCCACAGGGAGCGCGTGTGGATGAACATGATTATAGTTGTGAGCGGCATCTTCCTCTTCTTCCTGCTCATCACGGGGTGCGTGGTGAAGATCGGACGGGACTCGCTCTGCAACTCGGTCATACAGAGCGTTCCCAACATCACCAGGTGACACACACACACACACACACACACACACTCACACTCCACACTCTCTTTTCCCTTGGCGTATAAAAGCATATACTGATGGCTAACTGTATAACTTTGGAATCTAAGTGGATGCTTAGTATATTTAGCTACTGTTAACACCTATTTAACTGGACACAAAAGATGCATTAAAACTTAAATATCTGTAACTTTCTAACATGTAATCTATTTCTGTCTCTCAAGCTGTGAGGAGGCCCAGACCAGAAAATGGGTCAGCCCGATTAGGGGGGGACGATTCTACAACAGTCTATACAAAGCCGAGGTCAGTGTTTGATTTAATGTCTTGAATGTATACATTACCAACTTCTTGTAACTCTTTGCATTATGTTGACAAAGTACCAGTCAACATACCTGATCTACTGTGATTACGAACTAGGGAAAATACATTTTACAATATTTTCATGTTCAGCCCAAACGATTCCCTTTTATTCATATATAGCAAAAAATGTACTCGCTAATATAGTGGAAGCTGCTGTAAAGTATCACTTATCAATATCTATAGAGGGTGTGTGTATTACTGACTGCTCTGACTCAGATGAAAGAGCTTCATGTCCCTCCCGTGTGTCATGTGTTGTCTCCTCCCTGACTCCCCCTCTCCTCAGACGGCAGTGTGGGTCAACTTCTTCCTCTGGCTCATCATCGCGGGGCTGGTGATCGTCCAGAGACGCCAGGGCTCAGGGTCAAAGGTGATCGTAGGGGGCTACGGCGGGCCGGCCGGAGGGCTTTTCGGCGACGCGGGGGTGACGGCCGAAGAGACGGAGCCATTTTTCAACCAGCCCCCGAGGCCACAGTGAAGGACGGGGGACGCCGAGGACTTACAGACACACGCGAGCACAACATGACAATGTGGGAGTAGATGTGGGAAAAGGGTAAATACGTTTAGTGAGCACTGCGCTGCAGGTTTGTCCAGTGAACACACTCTGTGAGATATTGTATGAAAGTAGTTACAGTAGTTTGTGATGATCTCAGTTTGCTTTAGGGTGTTGCGGCACTTAGATTCAATAGAAGCATCGCGCCCCAACGAGGATGGGATTCGAACCCACGCGTGTAGAGCACAATGGACTAGTAATCCATCGCCTGAACCACTCGGGCACCTCGTCAGGTAAAGAGCTTTCATAACCACCAATACTCTCAAGCCTCCTTTTGACCACATGATCCAGACGCTTGACCTGCTGATATGTACATGTATCCGTTTCCCACATCTACTCACGAAAGCCACGTCAGATGTCTGATTACTGGATCACACAGACGTGCATTTCTTTATTCAGATGGTGATTCTGTTTCCATCACCAGAAATGGAAGAGTGTTTTTTGCAGGCATTTCTTTTTTTATTTAATTAATGTGCTCAGATTTTGTATTTTTGATGTGACTGGCACATGTGTCCTTTGTAAACAGACAAAGAATTAACATGGTCCTCAAAAGTGTTTTTTTTTTTCTTTCTTTTTTTTACCCTTTGAGAAGTTTGTGCTTTGTGTTTCTACGATGTGCCCAGCAGTTTTACTTCTGTATCTTTTTATTTATAATGAATTGTTTCACTTGACATCGAGGCCGATTGTCATTTCTCTTCATTTTGTCTCAAATTGTTTATCGTGTGATCTCAGATAGTTCAGTTTAACTATGTGAGAAAAAGAAACACTGCATAAAGAAACACTCGAAACGCGGGAATAACATTGTATTACATTATGTGACCAATAATTCGGGGGGGGGGGGGGGGGGGGGGTCTTACTTTTAGGTATGACATTATATGTCAATTGTTACATCTGATATCCAGTCCAGGTTCACTCACAGGTGCTCATCAAATACTTCAGTCTGATACTGTGTTTAGGACTAAAATGTCAAGATATTAACCACTTGGTTTGCGGTGATGCTACTTGGCACATGGTGCGCTACTTTTTAAACCAATAAACCAAAGAGTGAAAACACAATGACTCAAATGTGCTTTCTGTTAACATATTAGTGTTGATCTGTGTCTCCCTCTGCTGGTCCGTAACAAGTACTCACCTGTACCTTTGTAATGTAATATACATTCAGAAGTCAATTTTTGTACTGGTATTGAATAATTTATACCCTGAAATATAGATATTTCTAAATAAAAAACAAAAAACTACTGAATTTCTTATTTTGAAACAGAACGTGGCGGCTGCAGTACTCAAACCATCAACCAGGCTGTTTCACTGTTCTTTAAATTATGATGCGAGACATAAAGACACTTGTTTTGACTGACTTTATATTTCTAGATTGAGTGCACGCTATCAAGTAATTGATAGCGTTGATAAAAGTGTTAAGTTTCCTGAATCTGCAATCCCGTGAGTTAATAGCTTTCCGTACGCCCACATGGGCTCTGTACCAGTTCTGGAGTGCATGGCGCCCCAGCTACATTCCAAAGATTGATGGACCAGGTATTGTTGAGATTTTCAGATTTTGCTGCAGCCTATTTGGATGATATTATTGGAACATATGGACCACCTGAAGGCAGTTTTCGGGCATCTCCAGGAGGCCGGACTGACTGTCAACCCCTCAAAGTGCCAGTTTGCCAGCACCGACACTGAATATCTTGGCTATATTATTGGCAACGGGGTTATCAAACCCCAGACCCACAAGCTCCAAGCCATTCAGTCCTCTACTTGTCCGTAGACAAAGACCCAGCTGAAGTCATTCCTTGGAATGTCAGGTTGGTAACCGACGATTTGTGCCTAACTATTCCTCTCGTGCTGCTGCACTCACAGATATGACCCGTCGCATGACCCCTACTCAGCTGCAGTGGAGTGAGGAGTTAAAGTGTGCTTTCATTGACCTCAAGAATGCACTGAGTAATGTTATGGTAATTTTGTACGTAGTATATATTTCTACTCAGTATATTGTATTCATGCATAAGTAATTTTGCTCTGAACTTTGTTGAACTTCACCGTGTCTCCGTTGTGCAAAAGAAGAATTCTCCCTTGCTTGTTCACAAAGTATATTTCTAGATTGATGCACGCTGTCAAGTAATATTAAGTTACCGTTGATAAAAGTGTTAACTTTCCTGTCAGTGTTTGGCAGCCGACCAACCTTCTGGCAAAAGACTAAGCAGCTGCATCATACCTTGTTCAGACGAGCACTCACTATGCATTTTATACCTGGGCCTTCACTGCTGTCCTGCAGCTGAAATACCACCTTATAACCTCATGATGGTGCCACAGCTAGGGTTATTATTAGTTTCTAGGGCTGTAACAATATACATATTCGTATTAAACCGTTCGTACGAGGCTTACAAACCGAACAATACGTTTGAATAATACTAGTACATTTGGAAAATGCAGAAGCTTAAATTGTAGGAAAAATAATGTTTTCTGCGCTCACGTAGGAGACAAAGTCTGTGTGACCTCTGAACTGAAAAAAAAAAAAAAAAGAAACAAACAGCTGCAAGTGTTCTGGGTGGCTACGCTAAACTAGCTTAACGAGAAGACAACAGCAGCAACACGCATTCTGCTACACACTTGAGGGCCATTCAGATATTAGATGTAAAAAAACGAACCAGTTGACTTACCAAATGCTGATCACATCCTCTTTTCTTTGTTGACAAAGTTTAATCACACGGTTAAATCCCAACTCACAAATCCGTTTCTCCTCCTTATTCAGCCATTGAGTGCGAAAAAAAAATCTACACCAAGCAAAATGCAAAAAATGGCACAATTTCTTCATCTTTCAATTTGAACTCTTACTACTCCGACTAAGCCTCTGCTTAGGTTTCGTTTTCCAATAGTCACGTGCTCACCCACCGACCAATCACAGCAAACACTGCACCTGGAACCTAAGCTGCATGTTAATGCTGACATAGCTGTAGGCCAGCTAGCGGACTCTGGCACGTCAAAGAATACACCCAACATGTCAAACTAAAGATCTGATTGGTTGAAGACTATGACAATCAACAATATCTTCCCCATTCACTTAAACTGCAAAGGGATTCACTTGTGAGTCTGCAGGCCTGGGGCCTCTTTTCTTACCTAGACACAGAGGTGACATCTGATTGGATAAAAGCTCTACTTAAAACAAGCTGCACTGGAAGCAGAGCAGCTGAGGAAGACAGTATGTGCAATGAGAAAATAAGATAGTGGGAACAATAGTTTTATAAATTATAATACATGTAATGTATTTAAGAAAAATTATAAAATTATAAAATAGCTATAACTTTGTGATTCTGTTTAGGCCAGCAGAGAAGGCTTTGCAGGCCCTGACGACCCACCACTGGTTTAATTATGTTGGACTTAGACTTCAGTGCAATTATGTTACATTTATATAGTTATTCTGATTTGTCACTTGCCTTGATTCTTTTACCCATCCTAATTATTGTACATACTTTGGGTGAATAAAATCCCTATTTTTGCCCTTTACCTGCTCTCCCAGCTTTATGCCTACCCTGGTCCCTCACACAGAACAAGCCATAGTGTGACCCGACAGGTCAAAATAAACAGCTTACTCCTGCCAATACAACATGACTCCTCTCACCATAGCTGTCTAATCTCTCTGGATTAAGAGAGAGAGAGAGCGAATCGGGAAGACACAGCAGCACTCTGATCAAGGAACTTCACTGGTTCTGTAAATCAATTTCCAACAGACACTTCCACCATCGTCACCTAAAGCCCCTATACTGTCTGCGTCTGAAAAGGACAACTGAGAGGCGAGGGAAGTCTGGTGAACATTGAGGACTTTCTCACACTCGAGTCTCAGAAGAAACCCACAAAGCTTGTGATTAATTTGACTTTGAAGTGTCTGGTAAGACCTTTTCCCATCCTGTTATATTGGGCTACTGATCGGAAAAATAATCTGTGTAGATACAAAGAAGAAGAAAAACTGATAGAGACTGATGGTAGGATAGGGACAAGAGCAGTGGCCACTGTAGACTGAGCTAAGCTGTGATAAGCCTCTTTAAGCTACTTCACTCTCTACAGATCAAATGTTCTGTTTAAAACCTGGTGATCAGTGCTGGACTTCTGACTGCGAGCTATTGGCAGGATAGCTGTAGTTTACAGCCAAGTAATACAAACATGTATTTAAGTCTGTTTTCAAGCATCTGACTGCTTAAAAGTCCTTGAGCTAATCCTTGTATGACGTCCTGCTGCTGTTTTGACCTCTGACCTCCATCCCTCTACCTCTGTCCAGAACATGTCTCTCAATCAGTGTGAATCCGTGGCGGTGAGCGTGGAGTCACACCTGAGTGACGCCAAGAGGATGCAGCTGCAGTGCCGCGAACACAGCGAGCAGCTCTCGATGGCCGCCACGCAGCTGAGGGTGGAGTCGGCCGCCCTGAGGGTCGAGTCCGCACAGCTCGATATGGCCCACATCCGCCGGCAGCTGGACGACCTGATGGACACCAAATCGGCCTTCGAAGCCAGGGAGAGGCAGGCGCGCAAACTCAGCAGGCACCTGTGAGGACACGAGGAAGAGGGGGGACGGGTGGTGACGTCATGAACTGGTATGCAGGCTCCCATTGAAACCGCTGGATGAGGGGAGAGGAAGAAACGAGAAGACAGAGTCAATGGAGAGATTTGGAGTCGATTTAAATAGTTCTCAGAATGTAGTCACTTTTTGCTTTTGTCGGAGCAATGGAAGGAAAAAAAAGCACTTTATCGATATTGGCAGTTCTTTCAAAATTATCTCAACATTTTTCTTTTCATTTTTGCAACATATGACAAGGTTTAAGTCGGTAGGAATTTTCTGGAGTTTTTGATTTTCCTTTTTTGGGAAATCACATCATTCTGTTGGCTTTTTATCTTAATATTCAAAAATTAATGGAGATTTCAGTTGATTTATCCAGTCGTAGTACTTGACGCTGGTCCGCCCTGGCTGTTTCTACAACTCATTCTTCAATACATGCTGATTATACTTCCCTTTACGTCGAGTCAGTGACGTTGCGACTGTGCGCTTAACCTAGAATCTTATTTTGAAACCCACCTCTCCGGAAGTTTATTTTCTCTTACTGTGGCTGACTTTATGCGGGTCTCTTCTCAGACAGGAATCTGACCCGCAGGGCGATGGCGTTACCGCTCCTGCTGCTGGAGGTGGGTCTGTACGCCAGCTGTTTCTTCTGTGGGAGTATTACCGCCGCATCCATCACCATAGTGCAGGTGACTAGAAATGAATCAACTAACCTCATCCATGTGCTTTTTTTTTTATCGCAATCCTCTTCCGGATAAACTCACTTTTTCAGCAAAGAGAAAGTCAAAAGGAGAAATCTTTTTCGTGGCACCTATTTGTCTGTTTAATTCTATACTAAATTACATTTTTTTTTAATTTGCGTTATCTGTTCTAAAAAAAAATCCTAGCAGGCCACTTTTTATTTTTTTTAAAATCAAAATGATTTTGTTTACTGTTTTTTTATGCTCTTGCACTTAGGAATATTTTAGTTTAAACAGTATAAGTATTTCCTACTTATGACGTATCGGTCACTGTCAAAACCAGAGCGCAATCAGGTAAATAACAACAACAAAAAACATCACTTTCGTTTCTCTGTAAGTGTTGTTGCAAGTCTCGGAAACACCTCTTCGTGTTTTTTTCTTCTTCTTTTTTTGTACATAGGGAGCAGTGGGCTGGCCATGACAGGCGCCCGGGGAGCCGTTAGGGGTTCAGGGTCTTGCTCAGGGACACTTCGACACAGAACACTTTCCCAGCCAAGGATCGAGCTAAACATCACAACGTTTAGTACGTTTTCCCTCAACAAACACACTATAGTCCGTCCCTCAGAGAGAATGAAGCTACAGACGCCCAGAAGTTAACTTTATAAGGCTTAAAGTCCAGACTCCCAAGGACGGAAGACACAAGTACAGTCATTCTGCAATTGGAACAGCAGCATACTTGATGACATCACCACCTCATTTGTTGTTGCTTATGAGTTTAATCCGAGTATTTTTACAATCAAACTAACTAAACTGCTTTTTTCGTTTTCATTTAAAATAAAAAATGATATATATATATACATATAATTATATATATAATATGTGTATATATACAATTATTATTTATATTATACATATTATTGTATATATATAATTGTGTATATATATATATATATATATTTAATTGTGTGTGTATATATATATATATACATATAATTGTGTGTATATACAGGACTGTCTCAGAAAATTAGAATATTGTGATAATCCCCATACGTGTGATTTAGTTTACTGAACCAAGCTGAGTGTTTTTCAAGGCTCAGGAAACCCTTGCAGGTGTTTCGAGTTAATTAGACGATTCAAGTGATTAGTTGAATACCCTACTAGTATACTTTTTCATGATATTCTAATATTTAGAGATAGGATATTTGAGTTTTCTTAAGCTGTAAGCCATAATCAGCAATATTAAAAGAATAAAAGGCTTGCAATATTTCAGTTGATTTGTAATGAATCCAGAATGCATGACATTTTTGTTTTTTTAATTGCATTACACAAAATAAAGAACTTTATCACAATATTCTAATTTTCTGAGACAGTCCTGTATATACGAAAATGTAAACTTCCAGTTGTGTGATTTCTCCTCCGCTATTGTTCCCTGTTGCTGGTGCAAAATGCATTCTGGGATATTTGACTGTCCCAAGTACACACAAGTCACCTCCAAAGCATCCCCGGTAAAATAGGCGGAGCGAGCCACATCCGGGCATTTGGACCGTGCTTGGCTCAATGCAGACTTTTGAATTGGAACAGTACTTTGGGCTGAGACTGATGACGTTTCACAAGTCCAGGAGAACACAAGTACAGACAAGAACACATATTGAGAAAGGCCCCATGTGACCAGATGATCCTTGTGCCCAATTTTCCTCTCTACTTCTTTATAGAAGTCAGATGCTGCAGCTCGTGTGTGTGTGTGTGTGTGTGTTCTATTTTGTTGTTGCAATTCCACCGGTAACGAATATGAAGTTATTGAAACAATGTCATGAAAATGAGACTATTAGCCTACATGTAAATGGAGCCAAATTGAAATTTCTAAATAAAATCATTTGTCTCTCAGGGTAACTTTGGAGGCCGGTGCATGCTGTATGGACTTGTCAACTACAATGCTACAGCCGGCCTTATCGGGATCCAGTCGCCCAGCTCCCCGTCTCTGTGCTACTTCGTGACGACCATATCGGTCATGGTAGTAGTGGTGTGTTGGCCTGTGACTCTGTACTGGCTGTACACGTTGTGCATCGACGGGGAAATCAGAAGGTAGGGGCACCTGTCATGAAACTTTCTAACTCTGTGATCATCTTGTTCTCCAACTTTACTGCTTAGCCCTGTGGAAGCTTATGTTACACGGCTCTTCATGCAAGAATATCTAAGCTGATGCAACATTTTTAAAGTTGGCACTAGTCAATGTTGCCACACAAAATAGCAACGCAATACGATGTTAAAGCTGATACCAGTATCCCATACGGTATTTATCCACCCATTTAATCCACTGCAGGCATTCATGTGTTACATATGCATGTACAGAAGACATGCAGCCGCACAAAAACACTTTGCAGATTGCTACAAAAAAAAAAAGACCCAATTCTAGCAACACCACAACTGGCCAAACTATAACAATAAGAGCTTGACTTATAGTAATAGTGCTTGTTAAATCTATTATTGGCCAGGGTTATATTGTTGTTGGCGTGAGACATTGATTCAGCATGAAGGGAAACTCAACCCAGACTTTCACAGCAGGTTTTACAGACAGAATAGTGTCTCTGAAGCTGGTCTAATAGTACACGCTGCAGAGCAGGTGAGGAGGCGGAAAAAAACATTTAAGTACATTTCAAAAACGGATCAAAAAGAGGACATGAGTCATAGGCGTGCTGTTGTCATTGTCATGTTGCGCAGTCATATGTGAGTTTGATGTAATTTCCTCATTTGTTCAGAGGTTTAATTTTCCTTTCTGTCCCGTCTCTTCTCCACAGGGAGCGCGTGTGGATGAACCTGATTATTGCTGTGAGCGGCTTCTTCCTCTTCTTCCTGCTCATCACGGGGTGCGTGGTGAAGATCGGACGGGACTCGCTCTGCAACTCGGTCATACAGAGCGTTCCCAACATCACCAGGTGACACACACACACACACACACACACACACTCACACTCCACACTCTCTTTTCCCTTGGCGTATAAAAGCATATACTGATGGCTAACTGTATAACTTTGGAATCTAAGTGGATGCTTAGTATATTTAGCTACTGTTAACACCTATTTATCTGGACACAAAAGATGAATTAAAACTTAAATATCTGTAACTTTCTAACATGTAATCTATTTCTGTCTCTCAAGCTGTGAGGAGGCCCAGACCAGAAACTGGGTCAGCCCGATTAGGGGGGGACGATTCTACATCAATCTATACGATGCCGGGGTCAGTGGGCCTCATTCCGTGTTTGATTTAATGTCTTGAATGGATATATCACGCAGTTCTTGTAACTCTTTGCATTATGTTGACAAAGTACCAGTCAACATACCCGATCTACTGTGATTACAAACTAGAGAAAATACAACATTTTCATGTTCAGCCCAAAACGTTCCCTTTTATTCATATATAGCAAAACATTATCTTGCTGATATAGTGGCAGCTGCTGTAAAGTATCACTTAGGCCACATCCACACCAATACGTTTTCGTTTTAAAAGGGAGCTTTAAAACGAAAACGATCTCCATCCACACAGCGTTTCAGCATCGTTTTCGAGAAGCTCTCCGTCCACACGAAAACGCCTGAAAACGAATATCACGTGACTATTCACGTACACTGGGCATGCAGGTGGGCGCCGGTGTAAACAGGAAGTAGATTGGTTTCTTAGTTAAAAAAATACGACAGAGTAATAGAGTAGTCTTTAATAATGAAAGGTTGTGTTTGATACTTAAGATCTTCCTCTAAAATCTTCCTCTATGAACCCAAACAGACACATTTCGTGGAATGTTTTTGAAGTTAGACTTAGTCTTGCTCTCTCTCTCTCTCACACATCAAATGTCCTTTAAAATGAACACTTACACATGAAAGTTTACAAAATGATGGGTCAATAAATGTGGTCAACACACGTCACTCACTCGTTTCCTCTCGGTTTCGTTGTTGTCTGTTCTCACTCGTAGCTCTGCTGGTGGCTGACGTCTCTGTCGCACTGGAGAGCAATTACTGCTTTTGTTCCTTTACATTTTATCTGCGGACTTCACAATGGTTGTGCAGAACAAAATAAGCATTAATAAGGACAGGAAAGTCCTCCGTTTTGTGACTTTGTGATCGTTTCCAAACGTATCCATTTTTGACCGTCCACACGAAGAGACAACCCCGGTGTTTTCAAACGTATCCGTCCTCGGGAGCGTTTTCAAACTCCTCCGTTTTCGGTGCTTGAAAACTCCGGCGTAGTGTGGACGCTCAGTGTAAACGTAGCAAAAGATATGCGTTTTCAAATGCAAACGTAGTAGTGTGGATGTGGCCTTAGTCAATATCTATGTGTAGAGGGTGTGTCTATTACTGACTGCTCTGAGTCAGATGAAAGAGCTTCATGTCCCTTCCGTGTGTCATGTGTTGTCTCCTCCCTGACTCCCCTCTCCTCAGACGGCAGTGTGGGTCAACTTCTTCCTCTGGCTCATCATCGGGGTGCTGGTGATCGTCCAGAGGCCCCAGGATTCAGGGTACGGCAGCTTTTAGGCGAGCCATTTTTCAACCATGTCACAAGATTTTTTGTTTACATGGAATGAAATGGAAGTGTTTTGTAGGCATTTTTTATATATTTAATGAATGTGCTCAGATTTTGTGCTCTTGATTTTTACCCTTTGAGAAGTTTGTGCTTTGTGTTTCTACGATGTGCCCAGCCGTTTTACTTACTTACTGTATCTTTATTGAGAGAATGAGGCCAATTGTCATTTCTCTTCATTTTGTCTCAAAGTGTTTATCATGTGATCTCAGATAGTTCAGTCTAACTATGTGGAAAAAAAGAAACAGTGCATAAACACACTTGCTACGGCTCGAAACGGTGGGAATAACATTTCATTACATTATGTGACCAATAGTTCAGAGAGATTTCTACTTGACACATGGTGCGCCACTTTTTAAACCAATAAACCAAAGAGTTAAAACACAATGAGTCAAATGTGCTTTCTCTTGATGCATCAGTGTTGAACTGTGTCTCCCTCTGCTGGTCCGTAACAAGTACTCACTTGTAGCTTTGGGATGTCTTGTTTCATGTGTGAATGGAGAATAGTTGTTACGGATTTATCGTTCAAACTGGAGCCACAAACCACCAGGAAGCAAGGTTTCAATCACTTTGCCGTTTACTTTGGCCAGGACATTATTGTAATGTGATTGCGTCTGATTCCCATGGTTCTACACAAAAGAAAGAAAGAGATTACAACATTTAATATATTCTAATCACAACAAAAATACTGTATTTATTCTGCCATCCCATTCCAAGTTATGAACAGCAGGAATTAATGACGAAACAAATTGTAGTTACAAGATCGGACAATATCAGCAAGCCCAAAAATAAAGTGAGCCCTTAAAACTATATCGGTATTATTGTTCAAAATAAAGATTATGAATTTACATTAAGAAGAACATTTTTGCACTGGTATTGAATAATGGCATACTGCAACATACCGTGAAATATAGAACAATTGTTTGGCCACCAGACTCAAGATATTTCTAAATAAACAACAAAAAACAATTTCATTTCTTATTTTATAACAGAACAAGGTACAAACGTGTGTGACCCGACAGGTCAAAATAAACAGCGTACTCCTGCTCAGTCACCGCAAGGAGGGCTGTCTCAGTCGAGTGACCCACTTTGAACCCGGACCGGTGGGGGTCCAAGAGGCTGTTCTGATGGAGATAGGAAGACAGTTGGTTAAAGACAGCACGTTCAAGTGTTTTGGATAGAAAGGGTAGAAGAGAAACCGGTCTGAAGTTTTTGACATGTCCGTCTCGCGCGAGCAAAAGTCCGTCTCGCGCGAGCAAAAGTCCGTCTCGCGCGAGCAAAAGTGCGAGCAGAATAAAGTTTCGCGAGCGAACGGGTTTAAGCTTCTCGAGCGACTTTTGCTCGCGCGAGACGGACTTTTGCTCGCGGAGTGATATAAAAGCGCTCGTCAAAGTAAAATACGCTGGCATGGATCTCATTTGCGCTCTCGGATTTTGACAGTGATTTGCCTTCATAGACAGGGGGGCTGAGAGAAGGAAGATCTGATATCGTTTATCTTCTTGTCAAAGAAGTTGGCGAAATCGTCAACGTGAACTGAACCGTGTTCACACGGCCCCTCGTTAACGTTAAACCCGAACACCGGCGGATCTGGTTGCAGGTTGTTTGTTTTAACTGAAAGTATAATGAAAGGCCCAGATACTGATGAGACGATGAGGACAAAGAGCTTCAGGAAGAGGACCCTGTTTGTGTAGCGCAGCTTGACGCAGGGCTGAGATGTGAAGGAGCTGGTCCTGGATAAAGGTGGAGGTCTAAACAGACGTGAGTACATCAAAATGTATTTTGATACAAAATACCCCCAAATAAATGTATTACAACAAAATACAAAATACATGTATTTTGTATTTAAAATATAGGAAATACTTTTTTCTGGATTTTCCGTTTTCTCACAATTTGGTCTAGCAGAGCATTCAGGTTTCTATAATGTACACAAAGCTTTGGTGAACCCCACAAAAAGGAAGAACAGTCACAGAATGTCAGTGTAACTAAGCAAAGCTATTGAAAGACAACAACTTGATTGATTATGTGTATATATATTTTTATTAATGGGACTTAACAGCCCATAAACTTTGGCTTTGTATCAACAAGAACATATTCATCACATATGACATACAAGCTCCCAATCTCCCTCTTCCTATAGCTAGCTACTCGACTGATAAGTTAACTTGCTAAACACTGGCTATGCACTAGCCTAGACAGCATGCTAGCGTCATTAGCATGTTAGCATCGATCGCTTGATATTATAACCATCACCATGTATATACAATAGGCTATGTAGCCAGACCCAGCATAAGTTATACATCAAGCTAGTTGACATCTGTCACACTCAGATACAATATTTAACTTGACAGACAATCCGTTGAACTTGAAGATCTGAAGACTGAACTCGTGAACTGTTTTTTGATTCATGGAGAAAGTATTTTGATTATTTTAAATACAAAATTACTCCACTCTAAAGTATTTTGTTACAAATTACGTTAGATTTTTAATCGGCCCTATCAAATACAAATTACAAAATACTCAAAAGTAATTGAAATATGTTTTTCAAATACAAGTAATGGAAATACTGCCCATCTCCGAGTACAGCTTCCTGCTGTCACAGTGTTTTAAATACATTGATAAGACAGGGTATGCTAAATGCAGCCTCTGCTCCAAGGAGATAAAGTACAGCAACAAGGGCTCACTGCCCTCTCATCACACTGCCACAGTGACACTGTTCACTGTGATGCCCACAGACAAGAGTACTTCCGGTCCCAACAGTCCCACGTGCAGTTAAATCACAGCTATTATTTTACTCTTGATAAGCTACCTTAGCCAGAGTAGATTATCATTTTAATTTAAATAATTGAACTCGATTGATTAATGCATATTAATTGCAAATAGAAGAGTGGCCACAAAACAGCTGTACAGTAACAGTAGAAGTTAATATTAAGCCATACAGTAATGAAAATTAATCACTATTTGTATAGGCGATGGTTCTCGCTACTCTTGCTATCTTTGTTTTTATATGACTAAAACTTTTAAAGGTTAATAATAATAGAGCTGAAATACTGATTAATAACTGAATAATAAATTAGTTTTGCTTAAAGTAAATGTCTTATCACTTAATGTTCTTCTCAGACTACACCAGAATGCTACATTTTAAAGCTCATATTTAAAATAAAATTCTCCAGGTATGCGTGAGCATATGGCGTCACAAAATGTTATTTCAATAATATTTCAACATGGACCATTTTGTTACAATTTTGTTGGGGCGGTGGGGCATGAACATTTCTCTTCCTCCAAAGTGGGGCATGACAGAAAAAGTTTGAGAACCACTGGGTTAGTGGGTTCACGGCACCTGGGAGTGACCCAATGTCTAAGGTAGAGTGGTGGGTTGCATGTCAGTCGGGAGATTATCCATTACAAACGGCCTCACATATGGTGATGGCATCCTTGCATGGCTTGGGTGGCTGCCTTGATGTCGACGGGTATCGTGCCATCACCGCACTGACCCTCCGTCGATGACAGCTGAGCGCGGTGATCACCGCACTGAGTGTCCGTCGATGACAGCCGAGTGCGATCACCGCACTCGGCTGTCATCGACAGCTGTCAAGGAAGATTTTACAGCGTTAAGGGAGAGGTTTGGGGGGGGGGTGGTGTTGAGGGTTAGGGTGGTGGGATGCACGGCTTCACATGTATCTTCATGTAGGCTTCACAGTGCGATCACCGCACTGACCCTCCGTCGATGACAGCTGAGTGCGATTACCGCGCTCAGCTGTCATCGACGCTCAGGCGATCACCGCACTGAGTGTCTGTCGATGATGATTTTACAGCGTTAAGGGAGAGGTTTGGGGGGGTGGTGTTGAGGGTTAGGGTGGTGGGATGCACGGCTTCACATGTATGGCGATGGTGCTCTTACATGGCTTGGGTGGCTGCCTTGATGTCGACGGGTATTGTTCTGAACAAGGAGAATGCACGTCAGCTGGTTTAAGGGCTGCATCCACTTTGGGAATCTTCAAGATACCTTCCTTCATCCCGGATTTTGCATTTGGCGCCATTTTCATTTCCATTGTCTGATCGTTCATTATGTTGGATTCTGCATTTTGGATTTCTCCATTGTTTTGCGCGATTTCCAGCCTAGCTGTCCGTTCATCGTTCAGTTCATCTCTCAGTTTCTTTATTTGCATTGTCTGATTGTTCGATATGTTGATGTACCCAGACTGTGTTGCTTGGGCTGCAATCACCTGCTTTGTATAGTTTATTTCCTTGGATATCAAGCTGTCTTTGAGGCCATTTTTCCAACTGTACAGACCTTTCACAACTTTTTTCGCCTTTCCCATGTATTTTGATGAGTCGGCCTCTTCCTCTTGATTTGTTTTAATGTATAACTCTAGCGCCTCCGCAGATTCCTTGTCCACGAAGCGTCTTTTAAGCGCTACGAATCGTTTTTTGAATTCCTTGTTGTCGCCAATTTTATCAAAGCAATTTTGCAGACCCTCTTTGAAGCGCAGCTGATGGGTCTGGTATCTTTTGCACTGCTCCATTAAGTCTCTCTTCGCTGGCTCAGTATTCTTCAGTCTCTCCCTCAGATTGTTGATGGTTATCATCAGATCACTTTTTTCTTTTAGTGTGTCATTCAGGATGCGTTCCGTTTTTCCTAAGTCGTCTTTTGCCAGTTTCAATTTTCGCACTTGAAGTTTGTCCTGATCGTGGTCTATTTCGAGTTTTGTTTTTAAAATGGTGTACGCATTTTTCTCCTCCTGAAGACAGAATTGGACTTTTTGGTGAGCCTTTTTTAAATCCGACAACTCTTTCTTTTTAGCACGAATAGATACCTCTTTTCTTGCGTTAGAAAGGTGTAGATTCTTATTCGCCTCTTTGAGAGCTTCCATCTCAACCAGGTCGCTAATTTTCTCACCCATGAGATCACACTTAACTTCCAGTTCATGGTAGTCGTTTAGCAACATTTTGTAACGATCCACGAGATCCCTGATGACAGTTTTGAATTCGACTTCTTCTAACCTCATCGTCTGCTGTAGTTCTAAAGTGTTCTTTTTGTTGTCCACCTCTACAGCGTGCAGTTTAGTCACATGTTGTTGTATTTCATCTTTGTGAGTGGAAACTATCTCTTTTATCTGCTTTCGGTGGCTCCGCTTCATCACTTCAATTCTCTGATCGAAGTCAGCTGTGATGTCTAACACTTTAGTTTCATTTCGTGTTAGTCGAGCAACGGTTTTTTTCTGCATTTTCTCACATTTCTGAACCTGATTTGCCATCTCTGTTGCCGGACACATCATGAGTAGCCTTTTATCCATATCTAGTTTTACTTTCCAGAAACTGTTAATCTGAGCCTCCTTGCCATTGTTGTCGTCTTGGAGGATTTTTGATTTTTTGATTAATTCCACGTTCTCCTCATTGGCCACTCTCAACTGTTCCTTGAGGTCCCGGATTTCAGCCTTCTGAGTTCTTACTTTTTGCTGTAACTTGATGTCGTTGCCATTTCTGACCCGTTCATCTATTTCCTTTTCAATTTTGGTCAAATCCGCTGGAATTTTGTGCATTCGATGTGTATAAACGTTTTTGTGATCAAAGTCTATCATTGCGTCGATTCCATATGTGGAAATGTCTTTTGGATCAAATTTTGCCATTGTGTCGATTCGATGTGTGGAAAGGTCTTTTGGAGCGGATTCTGCCATTGTGTCGATATGTGTGAAAATGTAATGACACAGACAGACATCCCTACGATCTGTGCCTTTTGAAGTTCTGATCCTTCGATGACATCATCGCATTCCGTGGCTTTAAAGTTCTGGAAGGCTTTCTAGTTTAGGCTCCGCCCACAAGCTGTCTGCAAATGTAAACAAAGTTCAAAAATAAACAAGTGTGTGTGGATGGAATTATTGTGACTGTTCTGGCTGCAGAATCATGTCACCTCAAAATGAATGTGTTAATGTATCTTCTGTGTACCATAAATCTAAGCACATGTGTTTTCCATCTAAGTTTGAACTTTTGGCTCAAGGTGCCCACGGAAAAAATGCTCTCTCTTCAGACTAATTACCATCTAGTAGAAAACATCTGTCGATTTTTCTTTGAGGAAATCCAATGCACTTCCTCAAAGGTGCTCAATACGGAACATATTGTCTTTACAACATGTAGCCGGTGGCTAGGTGCCAGATACCAGTTGATAAAAATGGGACATATCTGGTTTTGAAGCCATTTTTCTTTTGCAACCAGTGAACAGGAAGTGACCATATTTGGAATGAGAAGGAGTGACGTACAGAGACACCGTATACCTCTCTGGTAGAGACCTGTCAATCACTGTGTAGTCCCGCCCTAAAGCATACTCTGCTTTATGGTCTGTTTGACTCTAAATGGACCATAATTTACTAAATGAACATCATGCTGGATTGAAGAAGACTTGAAACTAGAGATTGAGACCATAAACCAGTCATGGGCAAACTACGGCCCGCGGGCCATATACGGCCCGTTGGGCTTTTTTATCCGGCCCGTCAAATATTGGTACAAAATTGTCCAACTTATAGTAAAGACCGCATTCATTTTGCCTTTTTCCTGCAATACCAGGCGTTTCAGTTGATCCCACTAGATGGCGCACTCCAGACACAATTGACCTTCTCTGGGGTCTCTGGGGTCTCTGGGGTCTCTCTGGGGGCCTCTTGACACATGTCAAGACGCTTGTCTCGGTCACATGATACGTTACCTCAAAAATGAAGCCCGCAAACTAGCGAAAATGAGTAAAACACTTTTGGAGAGCTTCTTTGCTAAGAGGAAAAGGCCACTAAGGAGCCAGAAGAAGAGCCGACAACTTCCAAGAAAATGAAAGCTTCATTTAACAGACAATATCAGGAGTCTAATTAAATATCAGGAGTATTTCTGACGCGCCAAGCCCGCTCTGCAGAATATGTGGCGACAGAGGAAGATCAGCTGCTGGAGATTGTAAATGGCGGGGGCCTTAAAAGTATGTTTGAGACAACAACTCTGCTGGTGTTTTGGATTAAAATCAAGGCTGAATATCCTGAGCTCGCCACAAAAGCACTGAAAACCCTGCTTCCATTTCAGACATCCTCTGTGAAGCGGGATGTTCTGCAGTGACAGCAATCAAAACGAAACCAAGTAGACTGGACATGAGGAACACACTGCGGGTGTCATTGTCTCCCATCACCCCCAGATGGGACCGTCTCGTTGCACAGAAACAAGCTCGGGTCTCCACTGATTCAGCGTTATTGTGAGTTGTATTTATTTATGCATTTTTTTATTTGTTTTAATGCCGATGTATCATTTAATTTTGTCGTGTTTATCCGCCACACGTTGAATGCCGGTCTGTGAAAATATTGGCTTACATGAAGCCTCAGGCCGATCAGCTGCTAGCAGGTGTTCCTCAAGCTCACTGATGGATGGAAGCTTTCTGCGTTGTTGGATGATCTTTTTCTTGAATGTGGTTGGCACACCTCTCCAGAAGCTTGCCTGATGCATCCTCTCCAAACATCAGAACGTGGGGATGTTGGGGGACAGTTTCAGGATTTCATAGCCAACCAAACTTAATTGTTACTTGTTGTTTGAGTCTCACTACAATGCCCAATTACTGTCCGTCTAAAATGTCCGATATTTATCGAGCCTTTGACATCTTTGAAACGTGGAAAGCCGGACAGTATGTCACTTGACTGCTGGGGGTCAAGGATCATGTTGCGGCGATTTGCATTCATCGTGGCTCAGGGCAGTGTCTGGAACAAACTGGGACAGTTGGTCCTCCCGACATGTCTTCCCCAGATGGTCCTTTGGCTGATTCTACACAATATAAAAAATACCTTATCATCAATACTGACCACAAACATGTGCATGTTGAAAACACGTTAGGTAACTTAGATTTGACCTAACTTTTAAGAAAAATATTAAACACTTGATTTGCAGTGATGCTACTTGACACATGGTGCGCCACCTTTTAAACCAATAAACCAAAGAGTGAAAACACAATGAGCTTTCTGTTGATGCATCAGTGTTGAACTGTGTCTCCCTCTGCTGGTCCGTAACAAGTACTCACTTGTAGCTTTGTGATGTCTTGTTTCATGTGTGAATGGAGAATAGTTGTTACAGATTTATCGTTGAAACTGGAGCATCAAACCACCAGGAAGCAAGGTTTCAATCACTTTGCCGTTTATTTTACCCAGGGCGTTATTGTAATGTGATTGCGTCTGATTCCCAGTGCGAGTCCGCACAGCTCGACATGGCCCACATCCGCCGGCAGCTGGACGACCTGATGGACACCACATCGGCCTTCGAAGCCAGGGAGAGGCAGGCGCGCAAACTCAGCAGGCACCTGTGACGACACGAGGAAGAGGGGGGACGGGTGGTGACGTCATGAACTGGTATGCAGGCTCCCATTGAAACCGCTGGATGAGGGGAGAGGAAGAGAAAAAGTTTCGGGAGGAAACGAGAAGAGAGAGTTTATAGTTATAGTTCCCAGAATGTAGTTACTTTTTGCTTTTGTCAGAGCAATGGAAGAAAAAAACAACACTTTATCGATAGTGATAGTTCTTTCATCTTCTTTTTAGCCTCAGGGGGATCAAAATTATCTCAACTTTTATTTTCATTTTTGCAACATATGACGAGGTTTAAGTCGGTAGGAATTTTCTGGAGCTTTTGATTTTCCTTTTTTGGAAATCACATCATTCTGTTTGCTTTTCATCTTAATATTAAACGATGAATGGAGATTTCAGTTGATTTATCCCGTCGTACTTGACGCTGGTCCGCCCTGGCTGTTTCTGCAACTCATTCTTCAATACATGCTGATTATTCTTCCCTTTACGTCGAGTCAGTGACGTTGCGACTGTGCGCTTAACCTAGAATCTTATTTTGAAACCCACCTCTCCGGAAGTTTATTTTCTCTTACTGTGGCTGACTTTATGCGGGTCTCTTCTCAGACAGGAATCTGACCCGCAGGACGATGAAGTTACCGGGGGGCCTGCTGCTGCTGGAGCTGGGTCTGTACGCCAGCTGTTTCGTCTGTGGGATTATTACCGCCGCATCCATCACCATAGTGCAGGTGACTTTTCCCAGAAATTAAGCAACTCCATGTACTTCTTTTATCGCAATCCTCTTCCGGATAAACTCACTTTTTCAGTGCGTGTTGGTGCTCGAACGTTTCAAGTTCACCAAAAAGACAGCCAAAAAGAAAAATCTCTTTTGTGGCACCTATTTGTCTGTTTAATTCTATACTTAATGACATTTTTTTTAATTATTTGCGTTGTCTGTTCTAAAAAAAAAAGCCTAGCAGGCCACTTTTTATGCTCTCTCACATAAGAATTTTGATTTTTTTTTATTGATCAGTATTAGTATGGCCTATTGCGTATCGGTCACTGTCAAAATCAGAGCGCAATCAGGTAAATAACTCAAACAAAACATCACTTTCGTTTCTCGCGATTTCCTGTAAATGGTGAGTGTTGTTGGACACACCTCTTCGTGTTTACCTGTTCAACATCAGCTAAACATCACAACGTTTAGTACGTTTTCCCTCATCAAACACACTATAGTCCCTCAGAGAGAATGAGGCTACAGACGCCCAGTATATATAAAGTCACTCATTTAGTTATTATTTAACTTCATTTAATTAGCTGAGCTCCTGTTACGCTGCTGGCTCTCTCTCATCATGTGACCAGATGATCTTCATGCCCAATTATTCTCTCTACTTTTTTATAGAAGTCAGATGCTGCATTGTGTGTGTGTTCTGTTTTGTTTTGTTGTTGCAATTCTACCAGTGATGAAGTTATTGAAACAATGTAATGAAAAAATGAGACTATTAGCCTATATGTAAATGGAGCCAAATTGAAATTTCTAAATAAAATCTCTTGTCTCTCAGGGTACCTTTGGAGGCCGGTGCATGCTGTATGGACTTGTCAACTACAATGCTACAGCCGGCCTTATCGGGATCCAGTCGCCCAGCTCCCCGTCTCTGTGCTACTTCGTGTCGGCCATATCGGTCACGGTAGCAGTGGTGTGTTTCTTGGTGTGTCTGTACTGGCTGTGCAGGTTGTGCACCAGCGGAGAAATCAAAAGGTAGCAACATGTGTTTCACGAGCTATAAACTTACTTTATAGCTCTGTGATCATCTTGTTCTCCAACTTCACTGCTTAGCCCTGCGGGAGCTTATGTTACACTTCTCTTCTCCACAGGGATCGCATGTGGATGAACCTGACTATAGCTGTGAGCAGCTTCTTCCTCTTCTTCCTGCTCATCACGGGGTGCGTGGTGAAGATCGGACGGGACTCGCTCTGCAACTCGGTCATACAGAGCGTTCCCAACATCGCCAGGTGACACACACACACACGCACACACTCTTTTACTTGGCATATACCGACGGCTAACTGTATAACTTTTGAATCTAAATGGATGCTTAATAATTCATGATGGTTTTGAAGGAGTTGTGGCTGCTGAACTATCTCCTCTTAGCTACTGTTAACAGGACACACAAGATGCGTTAAAACTTAAATATCTTAACTTTCTAACATGTAATCTATTTCTGTCTCTCAAGCTGTGAGGAGGCCCAGACCAGAAACTGGGTCAGCCCGATTAGGGGGGGACGATTCTACAACAGTCTATGCGAAGCCGAGGTCAGTGTTTGATTTAATGTCTTGAATGGATACTTGTAGCTTTTTGTATTATGTTGACAAAGTACCAGTCAACATACCCAATCTAGTGTGATTACGAACTACATGTAGAGGGTGTGTCTATTACTGACTGCTCTGAGTCAGATGAAAGAGCTTCATGTCCCTCCCGTGTGTCATGTGTTGTCTCCTCCCTGACTCCCCCCCCAGGCGGCAGTGTGGGTCAACTTCTTCTTCTGGCTCATCATCGTGGTGCTCGTGATCGTCCAGAGGCCCCAGGGTTCAGGGTCAAAGGTGGGAGGGCGCCGGCGCCGCGGGCGGTAGTAGTTACAGTAGTTTGTGATGATCTTAGTTTGCTTTAGGGTGTTGCGACACTAAGATTCAATAGAAGCATTGCACCTCGCCGAGGATGGGATTCGAACCCACGCGTGCACAGCACAATGGAATAGTAATCCATCTCAAGCCTCTGTTTGACGTCATGATCCAGACGCTTGACCTGCTGATATGTACGTGTATCCGTTTCCCACATCTACTCACAAACGCCACGTCAGATGTCTGATTACTGGATCACACAGACGTGCATTTCTTCATTCAGATGGTGATTCTGTTTCCATCACCAGAAATGGAAGAGTGTTTTTTGTAGGCACGTGTTTTAGTTCATGAAGGATTTTGTATTTTTGATGTGCACGTGTCCTTTGTAAACAGGCAAAGAATCAACATGTTCCTCAAAAGCTTTTTATTCTTTTACCATTTCAGAAGTGTGTGCTTTGTGTTTCTACGATGTGCCCAGCAGTTTTACTCTCTTCATTTTGTCTCAAAGTGTTTGTCGTGTGATCTCATATAGTTCAGTTTAACAATGTGAAAAAAAGAAACAGTGTGTAAAGAAACACTTGCTATGTCTCGAAACATTATGTGACTATAATTCAGAGAGATTTCTACTTGACACATGGTGCGCCACTTTTTAAACCAATAAACCAAAGAGTTAAAACACAATGAGTCAAATGTGCTTTCTCTTGATGCATCAGTGTTGAACTGTGTCTCCCTCTGCTGGTCCGTAACAAGTACTCACTTGTAGCTTTGGGATGTCTTGTTTCATGTGTGAATGGAGAATAGTTGTTACGGATTTATCGTTCAAACTGGAGCCACAAACCACCAGGAAGCAAGGTTTCAATCACTTTGCCGTTTACTTTGGCCAGGACATTATTGTAATGTGATTGCGTCTGATTCCCATGGTTCTACACAAAAGAAAGAAAGATTACAACATTTAATATATTCTAATCACAACAAAAATACTGTATTTATTCTGCCATCCCATCCAAGTTATGAACAGCAGGAATTAATGACGAAACAAATTGTAGTTACAAGATCGGACAATATCAGCAAGCCCAAAAATAAAGTGAGCCCTTAAAACTATATCGGTATTATTGTTCAAAATAAAGATTATGAATTTACATTAAGAAGACAATTTTTGCACTGGTATTGAATAATGGCATACTGTAACTGCATACCGTGAAATATAGAACAATTGTTTGGCCACCAGACTCAAGATATTTCTAAATAAACAACAAAAAACAATTTCATTTCTTATTTTATAACAGAACAAGGTACAAACTAGTGTGACCCGACAGGTCAAAATAAACAGCGTACTCCTGCTATTACAACATGACTCCTCTCTTTCCTTAACTGTCTAATCTCTGTGGATTAACTGACCTATCTTGAGCCCCGAGGTAGAAGACTAAATTCATTGGAGAGAGAGAGAGAGAGAGAGAGAGAGAGAGAGAGAGAGAGAGAGAGAGAGAGAGAGAGAGAGAGAGAGAGAGATAGAGAGAGAGGGGACAAAGAAGAGACGGATGCCAACGGAGAACGGAAAGTGACAATAGAAGAATATCGGGAAGACACAGCAGCACTCTGATCAAGGAGCTTCACCGGTTCTGTGAATCAATTTCCAACAGACACTTCCACCATCGTCACCTAAAGCCCCTATACTGTCTGCGTCTGAAAAGGACAACTGAGAGGCGAGGGAAGTCTGGAGAACGTTGAGGACTTTCTCACACTCGAGTCTCAGAAGAAAACCACAAAGCTTGTGATTAATTTGACTTTGAAGTGTCTGGTAAGACCTTTTCCCATCCTGTTATATTGGGCTATTGATCGGAAAAATAATCTGTGTAGATACAAAAGAAGAAGAAAAAACAGTGAAAAACTGATAGAGACTGATGGTAGGATAGGGACAAGAGCAGTGGCCACTGTAGACTGAGCTAAGCCGTGATAAGCCTCTTTAAGCTACTTCACTCTCTACAGATCAAATGTTCTGTTTAAAACCTGGTGATCAGTGCTGGACTTCTGACTGCGAGCTATTGGCAGGATAGCTGTAGTTTACAGCCAAGTAATACAAACATGTATTTAAGTCTGTTTTCAAGCATCTGACTGCTTAAAAGTCCTTGAGCTAATCCTTGTATGACGTCCAGTTCCTGTTTTGACCTCTGACCTCCATCCCTCTACCTCTGTCCAGAACATGTCTCTCAATCAGTGTGAATCCGTGGCGGTGAGCGTGGAGTCACTCCTGAACGACGCCAAGAGGATGCAGCTGCAGTGCCGCGAACGCAGCGAGCAGCTCTCGATGGCCGCCACGCAGCTGAGGGTGGAGTCGGCCGCCCTGAGGGAGCAGTGCGAGTCCGCACAGCTCGACATGGCCCACATCCGCCGGCAGCTGGACGACCTGATGGACACCAAATCGGCCTTCGAAGCCAGGGAGAGGCAGGCGCGCAAACTCAGCAGGCACCTGTGAGGACACGAGGAAGAGGGGGGACGGGTGGTGACGTCATGAACTGGTATGCAGGCTCCCATTGAAACCGCTGGATGAGGGGAGAGGAAGAGAAAAAGGCTTCGGGAGGAAACGAGAAGAGAGAGTTTATAGTTAGAGTTGTAGTTCCCAGAATGTAGTTACTTTTTGCTTTTGTCGGAGCAATGGAAGGAAAAAAAAGCACTTTATCGATATTATTCTTTGCTGCTTGTGAAACAGATACACGTGTGAATATGCACAATAATGTAATCCCTCTCCTCTTTCTCCCCTTTAATGTCAAATAAACCACGTCCAAATACATCTTGTCTCTTGCTATTCTGCAGCATACGTTTTCCTCATTAGGCTCGATTCCTCACTTTTTTTCCCCACTTAATGTTAACTCAACCATCTCACAGTGTGTGTGAGGTAAGTGGCTCAAAGTTCATAAAGAGCAACCAATGTCTGTCCCACATTTAATCAGTTATACCTGAATGAACAGGGCTGTTCTCATGGAAGCGGGGCGCCAGAAACGGAGTGCTAGCTAGCTTTAGCAGTTATAATGAGACACGAAGGGAGCTAATAGCAACGCTATAGATGAAAGTACATTGTTTTTACTTAGAATAAAAAGGTCGAGCAGAGATCATTTTAGCGTGTCTACTGAGCCACACTCCAGTTTAGTAAATATCGGTAATGTACCTGTAAGCTGGTTCACCAACTAAAACTAAAAGAGCGCGCGGAAGAGCACAGACGCGCAAATAGCCAATTCCAAGGCTTTCTTTTACACGTTAAAAGAATTCATACATAACGTTACCTACTAATAAAACAAACACGATACATTGTGTCTGGTGAGACCGCGAAGTAACAGAGTAGGGGATGTATCCTAACACCATCCTAGGGTGAAGGGAAGGAATAATAACATCTCATGAAAAACGTGATCATGCATTTAAAAAAGTATAAGGACCCGGTATAGAAATTCTAATTTACAGCACAGTCACATTGCATGTCTTTTAACTGTTTATGAGCCAGTGCAGCCTGGACCTTACTGTAGTTCGCCAGTATTTTGTGATGACATGGTATGACTAAAGGTTTGTCTAATTGTGTCAAATATTTTTGAGCTTTTTTTCCCCTGTTGCCTCTGTTTGGGTTTCTCCTCTCGTCCTGTTTGTCTCTGTTTTCCTCTTAAGTAGCCGTCCTACTACCATCTCAGCAATGAAATAACATAATGCTCAAACAGTAAAGAAGCCGTACCAATGTGACCGTTGGGGGAACAGTCTTAGCCTCGTGCTGCAGCAGAGAACACAACAGCGTCCACAAGGGGGAGAAACCCTACAACTGCAGCTTCCGCAAGAAGAGCTCCAGCCAGCTGTCTGAACTGAAGCCACACCAGTTCTCTCAGAAAAGAGAGAAACCATACCAATGCAACCGGTGTGAGAAAGGCTCTCCAGTCGTGTCACCTGGTAGAACAGCAGCAAACTCACTATTAAGAAGAAGGAGAATAATTACTTGATTAATCACCTTGGGGGAAATTAAGACAGGCCTCACCTGTACATGCAGCCAGTGTGGGAAGTGCTTCTGCAGAGACAACGGTCTCGCAAGCGACCAGACCAACAGGAGTCATATCACTGGAGTCAAACCAGCGGAGGACCGCAGCCAAAGCTTCACTTTGCAGGCAGAGTTGAAATGCCACTGATGTGTTGGTGTGCGGCAGAGAAACCGTACAGATGCAATAAGGGTGGCAAACGCCCCATGTGGGTTACAAACACTGTAACACTGTGGGCTCTGCTGGAAGAGCTTCATCACGGATGTCTCAGGACGCATCAAATAATTCACACACGAGAGAAACCATACCAAGAACCATCTCCGCACACTCACTGTACAGAAAACCCTGCTGCCACTTGATGTGCCTGAAGACCTTCAAGTGGTGAGGAGGAGTCTTTTTTTTCCTGCAGATATACTATTCTACTGTATGATGTAAATGAAAGTTAATGATAAATTAACAGAATTCCGGTTCATTTATTTTGTTTCACATTAATTAATGCTTGAAACCAATTCGTAGTCCTTGTCTATCCACATTTTCCTGTCAGCTTATGAAGAAGTGCATGTCAGGAGTTGAGATTCTCCCCCAGTGCTGTGGCTAGCTATGACATGTGACATTATGACATAGCTAGTCATAGTGTGCCTGTTAAAACCTACAATAAAACAATTTGGGCCACATTAGGGGCAGCAGAAATAAGTTGTAAACACACTTTTTTAGCAAACAATTGTCTTGTTACACATCTGGCAGACATGGAGCAATAGTGGTATTCATTTGGAGGCGTGTTTCTCGCTACCTGATGACTGTAAGTCCAGTATTTTGGCCGAATAAAAAGTCGGTAAGAGCGGTGAGAGTTAAGCAAAGCAGTGAGTGTTCATGTGGAGTATTTGACAGGGGTGGAAGTTTACGAAATAAAATGTACTCTCGATATTCTAACAAAGTCGTTATTTTGTCTACTCGTAGGTTTCATTTAAGATTTTTTAAAAATCGGTAATTCTATTTAAGTTTGGTACCTAAGTGCATTTCAAGTAGCATCAGAGTAAAAACAAAAGTCACATGAAAAAGCCATGCTGAAACGCGGTACTGAGGTGCTACAGCCGCATACGGATGAATCAGCGGCTGCAGTCGAGAAGAAGCTGCTGGTGTGTCTGCAGCCTCAAGAGGGCAGAGCTTCCATTAAGGTGAAACTATGCACTCGGCTGACATTGTAATGTTCTGTGTACGTTCCCTGTGTAAGTTCGGGGGGTGGTAGGGGTGAAGGAGAGTTTAAAGAGGAGATGTCACCTGACCTTCTTATATACATCTACACACCTGACATATTGCTCATATGATAGGGTAGAACCTACAGTCTATGGGTCCAAAGGACTGATTCATGTCACTGAAGGCATCTGCAGGGAGATTGTCACAGTAGCCTGCTTTGTGGGTGAGAAATAATTAAATTAGAGTACCTAGACAGCACCTGAGCAGACACCATTCATGTCCAGCGCCATCTGTTGTAACCCTCCAACATCGCAGCTCCAGTTACTGCACTGCGCATGTGTCGTACGCCACAGCGCCACACAACTATGTATCCCTCCAGTGACGTGTGTGTGTGTGTGTGTGTGTGTGAGGGGGGGGGGGGGGGCCTTGCTGTTTTTTTAAGGATGGTCCCTGATGTCACTATAGATTCTCATTTAGTTGGAAACGGTTTGAACTGGGACAGAGAAACTGGGACTGGTTATAACAGGACCACAGAGGCTGAGTGGACTGGTTATGTGTACTTATAATGAACGAGCAGAGAACCTGGACCAGATTGAGGAGCACGGGACTCACAGAACAACATCCAGACCGGTGAGTAGCCTACAACAACACCCTGAATCCCTCCAGATAACCAGCACACACTGCACTCTCTTTTTCACCAGAACAAAGGAGGATTTCTCCCTTTCTGTCAGACTTCAGGTCTTTTCTTCAAATTTTGGAAATTATTCCTCCATAACATTTCTGTAGTTTTGACATTGTGTTAGAAGACTGGGGTTATGTTCACACATCTTTCAGAGTCCAATCACTCACTGTGGTTGGGTACTTTGCATCTGTATACGTTTCTTTTTTTAGTGCCAGCTATGTTTCTGGTTTGTGTGGTGAGTGGGTGACACCATTCCAGTAAGTGATGTACTTGTGTGAAGTTATAATTAGGTTAGGTCTAATCTAATCTGATAGTATAACTGCCCTGAGGCAGGCGAGAGGTCCACCAGACTCAGGACCATTCTGCTGAGCGGACTCCTATATAATATATATATAGTGTGATTTTAAAATAAATTAAAGAAGTTCAAAACATATTTTTAGGTCGGTGATGACGTCAGTAATTGTAAAATCCTGGCAGTGGTCCCGTTTTTACAGTCTCCAAACCTGGAGCAGGAATCGATTGCAAGAACGAGCGAAACCTTGTGTCACAAAAGATTACAAGTTTAATTACCGTTATAAATCATTCTATAAATACATGGTTGTCACATCATTAAGAACTTATTTTAAATAGCAATAGATAACAAACAAGCAGTCGGGTGGGTGGTTGGTCGCTGAGGGTCAAAAGCGTGGAAGATAACAACACAACCATCTTCTGGGTCTTGAGGAGACAACACCGTTAGTGGACGAAGCTGGGAATGTTGTGAGTGTGAAGTTTGGTTTTTTTGCCGCTGGTCTTCAGTTAGATCCTCCTGTTATCACCGTTCTGAAAGACAAAATGAGAAGGGCTTACAGGAAGAAGAAAAAAATGGAGTTTGTATATTTATGCAAATAGGTGACGGGCACACTCACTTTCAACTTTCTTCTTTAATGGTGACAGTGCTGCTTTGGCCTGAAAAACACACAGAGACAAATTTACCATAATATATATGTAACTATGACACATTTAGCTGGTTACTTGTGGTGTACGAGTGTATGTAGCGTTGACTTGGGGGAATTTATTCACCTTAATTGAGTGTAATTTCAGTATTGACACTCAATTAAGGTGAAGAAAAGCGGGAGCTGAAATAGCTTCTCACGTTTTACCTTCTTGATGGCGGTCCAGTCTTCAAGGATGTCGATGTCTCTCAACATGTAGACGATGAACGGCCCTGTGAGACAGAGAGGGAGTCGAGTTGAACCGTCTGTCCGCAGGAGGCGAATAGACTAAAACATACTGCTTGTGTCAGAATAAAAGCTAACGGGAGAACGATGAGGTCGGCAGGTGACGAATAAATCGGAAAAGGTGAAGTTTTACCTGAAACCAGAGCTACTTTCTTTGTCCTCTCCGACCCACTCAGCAGGTTCTTCCTTTTACACTTCTTGCCCCTCACCTCATCACTCCACTCTGGAATGAGAAAATACATCTTTCATTGCATCCCACTGTTTTTATTCATTTGTGATTATTATCTCGTAACTTTGCAGAATGTCTGTAACCACAGTTCTAATGTTTTGCAAGAGATCAACAGTGTTTTGTCCAAACATTAGTAATGGCAGTTAAAGTATACGGTCGATTTTTCTTCTCTAAATCAACAAGACTGATACTGAGGAGGACATTTTTCGCCCGTACCTGAGGTGAGGTCTATATTCTGTCTGTCCTCGTCCAGTCTTCTTATCTTCTCCAGCAGTTCGGTCTTCATGGCATCAAACAGCAGCGTCCGCTCACTCTGTAACCCGCAGGCAGAAATCCATACACAGTTTTTAGGTTTGCAGTGGTTTTCTCCAATAGCATTGTGCGAGTGTCCGTGTGCAGTATGTTGTGTAGTTGTGTGTGTGTGTGTTTTACCTCCAGGTGCTGCTTTGCTCCTTGTTGTTCACACTCGTACTTGTGTTGGATCACCTGGAGACACAGCTCTCTGTACACTCCTGCAGTTAAAGAGTGGGGCGACTTTTAGATTATTTTGTTATTATTATTATCATGTTTGACTGCAAGTCAATCTTTTAAACTACCTTTATGTTACTAGCTGTAATTTAACACCCACTCACTTATAAAGCAAAGATTTCAAGCTGCCCAACACAGACCGCTTCCTATTGAACACAGCTAAAGGAACTGTACATTGGCAGAATAGGAAACTTAACAACAAGACATTGTTTTATGTGTAGAAGTAAGACATTCCCTACGAAAGACGTTAAAGATAGTTTATGCCACATTCACCCTTCAATCTGTAGATTATATTTTAGCCCGGTGGGTCCTCCTAACTCCCTTCACTCTGCTACAGAGATGAATGTTTGTTGAACAGCCCCACCCAGTGGCCAGGTGTTGTATCATGCTATTTGAGACATTGAGGAAAAAGTTGTTTTAAAACTTTCATGCCAAGAAAGCCACATTGAATTAAATGAAGAAAACTCATATCTACACCCTACACACGATTATCTCTGCTGGAAAACACATGCTAATTGTGCCGCGTGTCCTAATTTTGGCGCATCCTTGTGTGTTTTAACTTACCAGCCACTTGTGTTCGTATCTGCATGCTTTCCTGGAGTGCGACCAGTGGCTCTCTGTATTCTCCAGCCTTCCCTGTCAGCACCTCGTCCAGCTTCACTTTCACCTGGTTCTGCCGCTCCCGAAACAACCTGCAATCACACGGTGAAGTCAGTCTTCCCTTCTTTCTTTCTTTTCTTCTTCCATTCTTCTAATGATTGAGATTATTTCAAATCACACCAGTGGGGACACCGTGTCAAGTTTCTTCACCCTTCCTGTTTCCACTCACTTGTCTTTCAGCTCTTGAAATTGTTTTTCCAGATCCAGCATCTCATCCAGACATTCTCCTCTCCTCCGCTCACAGTCTTCATCATCCATCTCTTCAGAGGACAGGGAGAGAGACAGAAATGGTGAAAAAACAAAAGTGACATTTCCTTCAAATCGGACAACATTTCACTTGGCTTTACCTGAACTCTCCTCTTCCTCCTCCTCTTCCTCATCTTCACTATCGTCCAAGTCGCTGTCCCGCTCCTCTGCGCTGTCCTCCATGGTGTCCTCTCCTCTTCCACCTCCTCTGTCATCCTCTCGCGGTTGCGCCACCTCTCCGTTGGCCTCGGGGAGTTGCGACTCTCCTTCTGCCTCCATCTCCTCCTCCGGCTCCCTCACATGGGGTTGGGCGGGCATTGGCTGGCTGAGACACATGCAGACACAGACACACACACACACACACACACACACACACACACACACACAGACTATACCACAGTGTGTCTGGGTAAAAGGTTGACCTCTCCTGCTCTTGTTGAGCTGCTTCATTGATCAGTGATAATGATTTGGTAAACTGGGTTACTCATGTGTTCTGACGTTTGTTCATCTAGTTATACATTATTGTTTATTTGTTGAATGACAGTGAGGTCTCTTGTGTATAAACATGTTTCCCACCAACAAAGGTCTAAATGTTCAAAGTGAAATGGCTTCCTATTACATTTATTTATTTATTCTTAAGAGTTAACTAAAAATTACACGAAAAACTGCAAAAGGTGTCACAGACAACAGCTTAAATTCCATAAACTCCTTAATAATGAAGACAGGCTTCTGAATCTTGACTGATTCACATATTTTCAACATCACTTTGTTTATCTTTTTTATGTCCTAATTTGCAAAAGAAACATGTAAATAGGCGTATCGTCATAAATATCACAATTGCAATATTTGGTATAAACAAAACTCCACTACTGAAATGATGAATAACTACATTTGGAAATATTGTGGGCAATGGGTTTAAATTAGCTATTTTAGCTTTCACTTCTGCTGCACACTGTTATCATTCACTTGTGTTATTTTGCTCAATATGGGCGATGTTGACGAATGACGACAGTGCAGATGGGTTGATTATAGTAAGCCACAAAGAAGAGAACAGAGAGGAGACAAAGGGATACATTGTACAACTCTGTTGGTAAAACAGAGACGTGTCCGTGGTTTTGGTTGTGGATTGTAGCTTACTGTGCAGTTGGGAAATAATTTGAATAGAATAACATTGTGAAGCCCGCGGCACATCGAGCTGCCGTATGGCTTCCGGGGATCTGTCAAGCAAACTAGAAAAACAGCACAAGACGGGACATTTAACGATTTTGTTTTGGCGAAAGGCAAAAAAAAAAGAAGATACAAACAATTAAAATGATTCACCCCACACTGCGGTTAGTAGCGCGTTATGAAAATAATGGCGCCTAAACTTTTTTCTATCCTTCAAACTTTTTCTACTTTCATTAACAGGACTTTTATTTTGTTACCCACCGGAAGTGCTGTTTCAGTTGAGCCTCCCTTGACCACTGGTAGCTTCCGTGATGTCATACAGTAAACGTTATGAACTCGACGGCGGTGTTTACACTATAAATAACGAGCCGAACTGAGTCCGAAGCTGTTATACCTCCGGTGTCTTTTACTTACAACCCCAAATTAATTTAACGAGATTCGTTGTTGCCCCTTTTTCACGTCAAATTACCGGCATAAAAAGCACCGTGAAGTCAAGTGCATCACTAGCTAACCATTGAAACCACACAGCGACGAAACGACTCCGCACACTGTCAACACCGTTCAAGTTGATTCATTCACGGAAATGTTCTCTGTGCGTTTGGTAGTTAACGATATAATCAGCGTTTAAATGTCAGAAAGTACGTTGAAGCACCGCCCGGGTAGCTTCCATTCTGACCGCATCTTCCAACTGTACATGGATTACAAGTAACGTTATCCGTTCGTGTATGCTACGCTGTTTGTAAACAGAAAACCCTCTTTTTCACCGGACAAGACAGTGACCACGCGAGTCTGCTCACCTTCTCCCGCTGCTCGGCACTAGAAAGTTAAAGCGTCATTTTCTATATTTCCAATTTTTAAAAAAAAGTACTTCCTCTTCACTTCAAGTCTTCAGTTCGACACTTTGCCGGACTCTAAAACCCGTGAATCCAACCAATCAGCGTCGAGCCGTAATGCAGGAGCCGGGATGACCGACAGGAGTCCCGCCCCCCAGATGTCGCGTGTCCAATCAAAACGCTAAAGCAGGTTTAGTGGACCAATCATAATCTAGTTTAGTGCTGCTAACTATCAGAATTAACCAATAGGCTGGACTTTATAAAAAATACCGCGTAGCTCCCTTTTTTTCAATCTCAGTATTACTAATAATATAGTAAAATCTAATCTAATATAGTATTTTAGAATATAATGATGCTGCCCAGACTTCTCAGGTCATATTACACATGCACTACAACAAATACAATGATTACAGGCAACTAAAAAAAACGCAGCTAAAACGATACACATTTTGAATGTGTATTCAAAACACATTAATATGTATATATATACATTAAGTCTTGACTCTTGGAAGCATCATTAGCTTATGAGACTCAGCCATCACTCTACTGGTGTTAAGCATCATTCTTACTTTTTTA
Organism: Pholis gunnellus; assembly: GCF_910591455.1. NCBI lineage: Eukaryota > Metazoa > Chordata > Actinopteri > Perciformes > Pholidae > Pholis > Pholis gunnellus. Next base: position 10,294,734 of record NC_136550.1, read on the forward strand.
TATTTAATGTTATTTTTATTGCTTTGCTTTAAAATGTCCCTGTACCTATAAATGCTGCTGTAGCAAAAACAATTCCCCTTGCAAGATTAATAAAGTATCTATCTATCAATCTAACCACCCTGTAATTAGAACATACAGACCCACTCTTGCGTCGTGGTATTAATTCATACTGCAATCAACCACAAGATGACACCAACGAACACAAAATGTCCAGAGAGCCATTGAAATGATAATAGTGGAATTCATATCATTTGGACAAAAGGCCTTTTTCATGACAGACATTCTGGCATGTCATTATAGGAAAACTACAGGTGGAACTAATACCATTAATTATGCCTGCACTCCATTTCCTCATATTGTGTATGGTGGTCACTGAGTTTCAGGGACACTTAATGGAACAGAGGCATTGTTAAAAGTTTAAATGATTTACGTGCTAAGCTAAAATGTCTTCCGACAAAATGGAACATGGATCATCTTGTGAACCGTGGCAGTTTTTCCAATAAAAATACTATTTAAAAAATGTCTCCCATGAAAAAGGTCTTTAAAGGGTTCAGCTAAAAATGTATCTTTACAAATGAAAAAATCACATACTAACAAACATCAAATTTAGAGGCTTGATTGAACTAAATATAAGCTAATATACTGTCAATCATCTGTATAATGCTCTCTGGGTCTTCTGAAGCAGAGAATTGACAAACACAATAAACAAAGACAAACAAGTCCATTTTACATGTTTTTATTAAAGTTGCATAAAAGTGTAACAAAATTGGGCAAAAACAAGACCTGTTGTTGATATTGCTACATTTGTTTGTTGGTTTAATCTAATCATTGTCCAAAAAACATCTCCGCTCCTTCAATCTGCATGGTTTAGCTCTTGTATTTAGCCTCAATTATGATAATCAGTATATATATTTTTTGCAATTTTCCCCAACAGTAAAAAAAACAGACTTCTCAATAACAGTCTAAGAAGATATAATCCAAACCCGGATTTAGGAATTAAAATCCACTCAAATTCACCTACTGATTGAGCTTGCCTGGTACAATCCGATGCCTCCAAAAAAGCCAACGGTGCTGGGTTTGGAAACCCCACCAGGAAGGCAAAAGCAATCGCACCAAAATGCATCTGAATGGATTTTTTGTTCTACTACGTGGTAATCCAAGGCCGGGCATCAAGAAGTGTCATGATCACAATAAAAACAGACCAGTATTCAAATGGTAAATGTAAAGAACATTGTTTTATCTAATCAAAATCACTGTATCAAGGCCTAAGTATTAAACACTCACTTCTAAAAAAAAAAAAAAAAACACAAAAAAACAACAGAATCTCATTTTGTTTTTCAAAAACGAAAGAAAAGGAGCGACAGAAAATCCAAGGTTCTCCACACGCGCGTTTAGCAGTTTGCGTGACCTTTTTAAAAATGAATGTCTCCCGTTTATTTGGTTTGTGTAACATAAATAATACCTAAGGCAACATCTGTTTAAAAAAAAAAAAAAGGGAAGTAAACTGAAGAAAGGATGGAGAGAGGGTGGACAAAAGGGATGGAAATGGGTGGGAGGAGAAGGAAAGAGGGGATGCCGGGGCGTAATGACAGAGCAGCAAGATAGAAATGGGCCAGTGTGTGTGTTGGCAGTCACAGAGAAGGAGACAGACAGCGGAGGTCTGCTGTCACCGCAGGTGTTCACAATTGGTCACAGGACGCGCAGCAAATGCTTTTGCTTCTCCAATAGGCCGGCTGGCTTCAGTCTCTCATCTGATTGGCTCGGGATGAGACACAGATGGCTTATTCTCAGAGATGATTGGCAGCTGCGGCGGGGAAACACAGATCTTGTGACAGAAACGGACCTGTCTCTCTCTCTCTCTCTCTCCACTCTCTCAGCACTTGGTGTGTGTGTGTGTGTGTGTGTGCACATCTGCGTGAGAGGCAGCTGTGTTTTCTAATACGTTTCCGTTTTCTCCGCCCCCAAGGGTGGCCTATGTGTGTGTGTGTGTGTGTGTGTGAGAGAAAGAAAGAAGAAAAAGGAAGGGTGAATGCTTTTAGACAGCTTCAATGTAAAACAGTGGCCTCCATCCTTCCCATTCAGACGTCTCATTGGTGGGTCTACTGACAGGCAGAGGACATTACAAAGTCTTGCCACCAACACGGAACTCCAAAGACGTTTTCAGTTCCCACGTGTGACTGCTCTGAAATGACGTCTGCCAAACACAAAACTATGCGGTGGACTGAATGAAAGTGAAAAGGACATAGAAAGGGGCTATGAAACAAAAAAAAGGCAGCTTTGTTCTGGGTCCCCTTGTCGGACTGTCAGTGTGTGTGTGTGTGTGTGTGTGTATATGTGTGACAAAATGCATCCAGAAAAACAAAACAGGAACCAGTCCTATACTAAAAATCTAAATTGTCAAACAGAACAGCAGAATATACAGGCCAGGATAAACACTCCTATTATGAACGTTGCTGTACATTATGTAGCAACAGGCGCACGTAGCATTTAGCGACACACAGACGTCTGCATGTGCAGGCTGGACAGCGTGGGCTTCTAAAGAGCCACTCTTACGACTTTGCACTACGCATTTGAGGAAAGAAAAACATACAATTTTTCCCCCAGAATTTGAATTCCGTACAAGCACACCCGACCTAAAATAACCTACCTCTACTCTAGCCTCACAGGAAGAATTTCAGTCCACAATTGGTTGGACTGTATGACCACAGCAGCCAGCCAGTGACTTTTTTTTTAAGGTTCAAACGCTAATTCCAGGGATCAAATTTTCCCTCTTTGTTGGACTAAAGATCTAGCACACATTATTCTTCGTGGTCAGAGGTTCAGATTTTCTTCCCAAAATTACACACACACACACACACACACACACACACACACACATATACAAAAAAAGGACAGTCTTTAAATGCACCACTGTAGCAAATGTCTCTGACTGTACTGACCCGCCCCCAACAAAAGAAAACTTACAGACAAACTAAAGTCAAGTGAATATCCCCGTGCCCTCAAACTGAACTAGAAAGTATCAAAAGAACCGTGGTTGGTAGCTGGATCGTTTACAAGTTTAAACCCCTCACAAATAACGAAATAAGGAATCTCATTGGTCGAGACAAACGCAATGATTAGGCCCTGCTTCAAGCTGATTGGCTGTTTCCAACTCCGCCGTTCACCCTTCCAACCCTTCTCTTGGCTGTTGCAGACTCTCGTTCCTCTTCCCACCTCGCGGCCGCCCAACTCTCGGTAATTATGGGACTCATCTCGTCTCCGCTCCTCTTCTCTTCCTCCTCAGACAGATGGAGGGTGGTGCGAGGGAGGGATGAGGAAGAGGAGTGAAGCCAAACAAAGGGCGAAGGAGGAGCAGGAGTGGGAAAAGAGACAGAAGGAGAGTGCCTGGATAAAGACCAATGAATCACTTGTTGTTTCCCCCTGCTTACTATTATGCATTCTTTACTTCTTCTTCTTCGCTGAAGGTTAAAAGCGAATTATGGAGGCCGGAACCAGGCAAGGAGGGGAATAACAGGAACGGGGGTTTAGAGCGGAGGGTGTATCGGAAAAGAGGAAACAAGGTTTAGTTGAAGTATTTCATGAAAATACCCAATGGAAGAAAACTGACATCAAAATGGAAAGATGGAAAGCACAGTAGGAAGACGAGAGGTGAGGGCTGAGGTGGAGGGGAGGATGTGGGAGGAAGAGGAAGGACGCCATCATTTCTTCTGAGGCGTGGACAGCTTCTGCATCCCTCGGATCTTGTCGAGCAGCTCTGAGACGAAGTTCTACGGGGAGACAGGAGGGACAAAACACATGAGGGGAATTCTGAAATACAAAAAATGCACAGTGCATTAATCAGGGGGTAAAGTGTCAGCGGGTAGGAGGATAGAAGAGAGATAAAAAAAACATCTTACCTCAGTAGGTTTAAAACAGTCAACCAGTAAGTCCTGTAAAACAATAAAAGACAGTCTGAATATGTATCTTGTCTTTTGCATGCGTGCGTGTGTGTCCTTGCATGCTTTGACACAAGCGTGTTAGTTTCCTTACCTTGACCCTGGCTCCCCGCTCAACGTCACTGGGCATATCCAGCAGCTCATCCACATCTATCTCCAGCTCTGGGATGGCCTCCTCCTGTAGCACGTGGCATGAAGTTGAGGAAAAGTAAAAATAAAATTCGGTTAGCACAGCTGAAGGAAATCTGAAAGTGACAGCGTACGCACACACACACACACACACACACATTAGTCAACCTCTTTTTCATTGGACACGTGGACTAAGAATAGAACGGTTGATGAGGGTTTCTTTCCCTGTGTTTATGTTATGTGGCTGTCTGCAAATAGACCGGCACTGGCATTTCTGTCTGGCTGCATGACGTGGTGCAAAGCCACCGATGCATGTCCACTTGTGAACACTAGAGGGCGACGTCCGCCCGTCACCTCGCCGTGTTGCACACGGCGGAGAGAAGAGAGGAGAGAGACAAAGAAACAGGCAAGGAGACGGGAACAGGTAACAGTGAAGACAGCAGGAGAGCTCAACCGTATATATGTCCAATACTGACACATTCAGTGCCTGTGCATTCATTTACACACAAAGTATAAGGAACTGAGACACTTTCGCTTATCGCAAAGTAGACAAATCAATGTCAAATGTCAGCCTGTGTTTGGAAACCATTGCTTTGACGCCAGCCCATATCTGCAGCAAGTGCATTGCTGAAAGCTGGCCCGCGAACTGCTGACTGTCACGTCTAGAAGGGAAAACACGCCGTAGCAAATCTTAAAATGGGCTCCTTTGAATCAGCGTTGATGTTGAGAAAGTCAGAGAATAACTTTGTCCTTTCAAAAGTTGGCTTGTAATTCAATTTGAAACAAATGAAAATGCACACTTTTAATTCAAGCAAAAGCAATTAAGGCCTGATACTGATAAGCTGACCTCTAATATGGAGGTTAAGAGCACCCTTGCCTTCTAGCTTAGAGATGTTTGGCTCAGCAAATGAGTGAAACTGAGTTCGCTGTGAGTTCATCTTGGTTCCTTTCTTTCCCTTTCTCGCCACGCCTCCTCCCTGAGGCCAATCAATACTTTTTCTTCTCATTAATCAGTCGCTCTATGGAAAGTGCTTCACTCGTCTCCCTCTCTTTCTCTCTTTCTCCATCTGTCTCACTCAAGCACACTAGCTCAGTGTGTGCTATCAAAGCGGTTCACCACTGGCAGCAACACACACACACGCACACACTCTTTCGTACAAACACTCGTTTCCCCCTCTTTTGCAGCTCAGTTGCTACCCTATATTCATGTCATTCTCTAGGAATCTCTCCCTCGCTCTCGTCCTCCCCCTTGGTTAGAGTTGCCCACACCAGCTGTCTCTGCACCTGCCCAACTGCCCCCTACTCAACACACACACACACACTCACAGACAGGCACAGCATGCTGTGTGTGCACATTTGTGTGTCACATTTACCAAATGGCACTTTTTTTCTTTCTTTCTCCTCAACATCACACACATCCTTTCTGTTACACACACCTCACACACACTCATGGATTAAAGAATTATAAAATGAGCATTAATAAGTCTGAGCTGGATGAAGTGTGTGTGTGTGTGTGTGTGTGTGTGTGTGTGTGTGTGTGTGTGTGTGTGTGTGTGTGTGTGTGTGTGTGTGTGTGTGTGTGTGTGTGTGTGTGTGTGTGTGTAAAAGACGGGGTATGAGGATTTAGTTCTGAGCAGGACAGCCTGTGTATGTGAGATAGAGACTGGAGGTGACAACCAGACTTACTGTCAGCAGAGTAAAAAACACACACACACACACACACACACACGGACACCCAGGTTGACATTACACACAAGCTGAAAGCAGCAACGCTGGCAAAAAAGTGCAAAAATACTGACACACACACACACACACACACACGGTACACTATTCACACACTCTTTCACACACAGACACATAAGTCTCTTACAGAATTTCCAAATTTAAGCTCTGAAAGACGGACACAAAGGTGCACAAATTCTTACACTGCAGACATACTGACGCTGTCACACACACACACACACACACACAGGGAGTGAAGTCTGACACAAAGACTGATCTGCACATGTGTGCTCCATGTGCTGCTACTACAGGCAGTAAAGAAAGCTACGACAGACAACGTGAGAAAGGCGAGAACACAAAGGAAACGAATAGATAACAAACCGCTCATTCAAGATAAAAGAATAAATCGACATTCTTTTTAACGCCCGGACAATTCATTTTTGATTTTATTTCTACTCTGTATCCCTTCGACGTCGTCTCAAGGTAAATGTAACGCACGGATTGTTCCTGAAAAGCGTAAGCGACACGCTTCCATTTGATACAGCTACTCGAAAATAATTTGAGAGACACACTGATGAAACTGAAAGGGGGGAAGGGAACGGAAAGAGGAAGGAAGGTAAGAGGTTAAGGAGCATATCGAGAAGAGGGAGCAGCTGAGGGGGGAGAGTAGGGAGGGAGGGATGGGATTTTGAAAAAGGCCGGAAGACAGGCTTCAGATAGGAGACACAAAGAAAGCAGGGAATCACGAGGGAGGATTTCCAAAACAATCCTGCAGACTGACTTACTGAACTAGTCTGGAGTCTGGAGGGGGTTTTACTGTTGGCCGCAGATGTGATCTGGACTGAAAGGTGCCTACGAGATATTGGCACACGCCGCAGGACGGCGAACAAAGCAGTGCAGTGTGGAACTACTCAAAAGAGGCAAATCAACCAGGAATCTTTTTTCAGCACATCCACAAGATTGCACATATTGTTCAAGTTTACTGGAGGGAATGATCATTTATTCCCTAATCTTCCATAGGAAAATGGCTTTGTTTGTAAACATCGATGACGTCCGCAGTTGGGGAAATGGAAGTACGGAAGAGTGCAAGATCTAGAATGCAACCGAAACAAATTGACTTTCTAGATCTGTGTGCCATTAGCGAGTGGGTAGGATACATTAGCAAGTATATAGTGGGCAAATATAAACGTGGATTTGGTGTAAAAAATAAATAAATAGCGTACAACGTTACACCAGCGAGAAGTCACGAGCAAACGAGTCACGAGATGCTTCCAATGACATTATCCGTGGGCGTGTACTGAAGGTCAAATACCCTCACATAGACTCAGAGTTGTGACTTGATTGAGTTTTAAAATGGGCCCCACAAACATGAGCATTTCAACAGTCCAGTGGAAGTCAACATGTTGACTAGCTCTAGAGGAAAATGGCGTTTTAAGGAGTGACCGTGTCAACTGGTGACTCTCTCGCCGAATGTGTCCGTGGTCGCTCCAAGTGACGGGCAGCTGTTGAAAACACCAAAAGAACACGTCGGTATCCTTTTTAAAAACCTAAACATGGTCACTCAATAAACTGTAACACCTGTTGCTCTGAAGTGGCCGGGAGCCTGTCGGACTTCTATAGAACGTGAGTCCGCTGTTGGAATATCAATTCTAAACCCCCCCCCCCCCCAACCATGCAACAACCAGACATTTTGATGCTGGTAACGGTTTCCAATTCAACGTTTAAAGCTTGCCGTCTCGTCTGGATGGCTGGGGGCAAAAAACGCCACGTCCGTTGCCAACATGCGGCCGCATATTTATAGTGAGGTCGGCTGTGAAAGGGTCTATTCATGATCGTTTGTCCCTATGAAGGATCAACCATGAATAATCCATTTCTCTTATTATCATTATCTTATTGCCATACTTACTCTAGACTACTGAACAAAAGGCAAACACTATTTTTTAAAAGGCCCATGTAATAATTCCCTCGCTTATTCAAAGCCGTGACTGTGATTTCTGACTTCTGAGTGTAAATAACGTGTTCCCAGTTTCGTCTCGTCGTGGTTCTGTTGATGTTGCGTGCAAAGCAAGATGTCTGCCCTTCTCAGTCTGAGCCACTAGCGTCCTCTGAGAAACAAACTGGGAAACTATAAACTGGCATACAGACCCTATTTTGATTGTGGTCTTTGAATTTAATTATACTCTTCCTGACAAGCTTGCGAATAGGATTCCCACACCGACACAATGAGGCAGACACACTGTCTGTCTGGAGGCTGCCTGCAGGACGGAGCCGAATGCGATGTGACAGTATGAGAGCGTATTTGTGTGCATGCGTAGGTCATAGAACTGCTCCTCTCACAGGGGGGTCCGTGTATAGCTGCTGCAGGCTCGGACAGACCAAATACCAGATACAGCTTCCTCGCAGGACAAAACATAAGCTACACACACACACACAAGTAGGTCAGTGCCCTCGTATTTACAGCAAAAAGGCCCGTCGTGGCTTCTGGAAATATCTCCGGAAAGGGAAGGGATGATCGAGAGCAACGAAGCAAAGTCGGGGTTTCTCCGGGGAAGGCGACTGGACTCAGTTAATAAACTACGCCATGTGCCAACTGCTTTTATTTTAGACTGATTGGATTCCACAGTACTCTGGCTTCAAATCTGAAAAGAAAAAAAACTGATTTACGTGCGAGACACACAGGCTAGACACAGTGAAAGATGAACTATGCTGATGTAAAGAGGATGTGAGCGTAAAAATCTGAGAAACGGCCGCTAGACAAATGCAGATAGGACTGTGAATGAGCAACATAGACGCACGGCTAGTAAAAAGAAGATACAGGGGGATATGAAGTGTATTAAGACGGATATAAGCCAGTGCCTTTAAAGTGTAGGAAGCTTCATGTGTTAAGTAGGTCACAGAGGCCACCTACGAGGATTACACAGCATGTCTTCCAGTGATGACACACAACCTAGCTGATTCCTGTGATGGGATCTGTGTAAACTCTGTAAGACACATGTAGAAGAAAGTGATTCAAGTGTGAAGAGTGACAGAAAAGCTTAGCTTTACCAAAAAGCTGGATAACGAGTGATTTCCCACCACCGCAGCAACTAACCAGGATAAAAATAGTCCCGACTTCAGGATGGCCAATCGCCTGTTTTGCTACGAAGACAAAACAACGTTTGGGCTTGGTACAATGCAGGGATGAAGGATGGGGGGGGGGGGAAGTTAGAGACAGAGGGGAACGATGGCTGGAGCAGGCAGGATGGAGGAAGGAGTAGGAAAAGTAGGCCGCGTGGCGCCGAACAATGTCGCCACTTCCTCCAAGTTCCTTGTGCGTGTGTTTGCTTTGGCTGAATGAACCAGACTCCGTTATGCAACATTTACTCCTCCTTTTATGATACTGTACTTGCTCGTCCGTTTTATTGACTAGTTGTGGAGGAAAAAGTACAGATGCAGAGGGGAGGTGGACGTGCGATCTACATGGAGCTAATTTACGCTAATAAATGACATGCTACGCTAACACCGCGTGCCTCTCCTTTCCAATTCTATCCACGCTGTCTTAATCGCATCGAGGTCAGCCCAAGCAGGAGAGAGTGCTTTTGCTGAGTGTTTAGACGTGTTTGCATAACGGAGTGGGTGAGCGAGTCCATTAAAACTATTACCCCCACGCTGGTCGACTTGGCACCGTGACACAGGTACAAAATATGTGCGAACACCGACAATGACGAGTTGCAGACACGCAACCACTCTGCAGGCGGTGTGAGCTGAGATGGTTTGGCTGTCGGTGTGTGTTGTTAGGCTCTCTCAGGTTGAGAGAACCAAGTGTCCACGCAACAATCTGAAGCAAAATGTCAGAAACCAAAGCATCTGGTTAGTATTTGCACGTATTTGCACTCAAATAGCATGTTGATGGACAAAATGTTGTCTAATGGTCCAAAACAAAAGGCCTGAGCTATAAATCATTTGGCTCTTTCCCCGATACTTAAATATCAGCTGTTGTAATTAGTTGCGATTGTGAAAAAGGGGATTATTGGTGCGTGAGAGTCCTCACGGGTCGCCCACTGAGGTACGCTCAAGGACAGACAAAGGCGAGGGTGAGAGAACTGAGAGAAGAGGCAAGCACGGAGGAGGATAAAACAGAAGTGTGGCTGAAGGCCGGTGAAAAAAAGAGATAACCAAACGAGAAGAGACGGGAGCATAACAGCGTGCAATCACTCTGGCTGAGGATAAGTACGGTGCTGTTTAACCCACAAAAACAAGCCATATCCGTGCATTGCTCAGGTTCAAAAAGATTGGCTCATGGATAAAACGTGCTTCTGCAAAGATTCACATAATTATATTTGACTAAGGGTGCAGGGAAGGTTTTAAAAGGCAACTACAGCGCACGAGGACTCTCAGATGAGCCGATAAGCACACCTTCGAATTCACACGTCGTATGCATGCTCAGGCCCGTTTCTTAAATAAACACCGACGGATTGAGCCACACATTATTACAAGCAATAAAAAGTCACAGCAAAAAGGGAACCAAAACATTTACACTAAAGGACGGAGGCATTTTGTGATTTATTTGTAATTGTTTATCTTCCTTTCCCGGACTTAAATCGATGGAGAAGTTAAGGATGTGCTGATCGATAATGTGCAAATGTCTGCAGGCAATGCCTGTGCATGGTCATGGGTTAGGGTTAGAAAAACATCTTACTTAATAATATGACTCAGAAATAAAGGACACTACAGAAGGTACCAAACCCCTTCATTGTCAAAATGACAACAAATATTTGAAGTTGAAACTGAGCCATACATTAGCCTGCAAGACATCTCAAGGTGGTAATTCACGACACCCTTGGGACTGATCTAATTTGGTCTTCTGTCATCTGATGAACACAGACACACACACACACCCAGCATGGCAATAGTGGAAAAATACTGGGCTTGAACCCACTTCCTGTCATGCTCTCCCACTCTGTCCCTTTATCTTTAGGTCTCCTTTGATGCCCTTCCTGTCTGGTTGGCGTTACCGCTCACTGCTCTCCTACAAATCACTCTGTACCAGAGCGATCCGCAGCGTTTGGACCTTGCTGCGGGCCACTTACGGGAGAACACGAGAGAGAAAATGAGAGCGATGGAGTCACAGAGGGGTCGACAAGGGTGTCGGGATTCGGGATGCATTGTGTCAGTCATCGCCTGCTGCTTTCCATCTTCTTTCTATCTCCCTCGCCCGATTGCTTATCGGGAATCTGCAGCTCTTTGAATAACAGACATTGTTGGCCTCCCTCTCCGACACGTCTTTTTCCTTCCTCCCAGGAGCAGATTGGCTCACAAAACGTGTGACCCCCCCCCAGAACATAAGATCTGTTTTTCCTCTCAATGCGAAGAAGGGGTTAAAAACACCAGAGCACACAGCGACTTCCTGTCAGGCCACGTGACCTTGGGAGATAGCGAGGGGGAGGGGGGGAGGGTAGGTAGAGCGATATCTGTGGGAAGTGGCCGGCTGACAGTGTGTGTGTGTGTGTATGGTGAGATTTAACAGAAACTGTTGAGGAGGACGGAGTTGACGGAATGTGAGCGTGTGTGTGTGTGTGTGTGTGTGCGCAATTAATGTAAGTGGTGCTGAAATGAATATGTGGCCTTACACACAGCCATGAACCATAAACCACAACAGTCCAGAATCAATACACTGCTGTGTGCTCGATCCAGTCTGCAGTGGGCACGTAACGTCACATGGGTGTGTTATTGTGCACCGTTCGTTTGTTTGTGTGTCTGTGTGGCTGATCGTCATCTCGATTGCGCGTCTAATCAGCTGAATGCACTTCCTCCTAGGAAGAATACGATGTCCTGTTTTGAATCATCTGAAAAACAAAAGAGAAAGAGCCGCAGGCGAAAACAGTTGAACTGAACGAACCTCTTCAGCCTGCTTGCAAACCAGGATGAAGACTAGTGAATCCAACTTCATTGTTTTATCCGTCATATATATATATATCTTTTAACTCTACATGCACCTCTGTGGAAGTAGAGCCGCATGCAGCTCCTAAATGTTTTTTGTTCTATTACAAACCCATCTTAAAAACAACATGTCCCTCATTGAGCACATCCTACCAGAGCCTCCATGTGTTTGGACTCTGCAGCCTTCCTGCTATCTCACTCCTGATACAACGGCTCTGCCATGTAAAGTAAAAGGAACCAGAGTCTGGTGGTGGCGATGTGGGCATGCCATCGTGTCCCAGTGTGTGTGTGTGTGTGTGTGTGTGTGTGTGTGTGTGTGTGGGTTGCTTCAGACAGGAGAGAGCCAAACCAAACAGGCTCCAAGTACACAGAACGCAACTTTTATATGATGCCAGGGAACTATTCCTAACTATAATTGAGACGCAAGCACAGGAGTTTTAGTAGTTCTTACACTGTAATTAGGCAACAATATCATAAATACTGTATTTAGCATTAGTAGAGTTGAAATATATAAATATATCTTGTAAAGAAGAAAATGGTTAGCTGAACCTAGAGCTGCTAATAGACGTGGATCATGCTTACACGCCAGAGCACACAAACACACATCCACACACACACATACATAGTGCTGAAAATCGATCTCACCCAACCTTATTCCCTCCAAAAGCTGCCCAAAGTCCTATCTGCTCGCAGTACGGTTGAGTGAATCACACACGGGCTTGTTTGGCCCGACTGAACGGTTCAGTGGTTTAGTGTGTGTTGACTGGACGTGTCTGTGCTGCAGCCTGCCCGGGCAAAACACTAACGCTGGTCCCTCAGGGTCACAACCAGCCTCGGGAAGACTTGTACTGGCAACCGAGCGGTGCCGGCTGCCGCTGTTGCCCAATTTCCCCCCAAATGAGAAGTCAAGATTTAAAGCAAAAACATTGCTGTCCATTTGCTGCTGTTTAACACGGCATAACCGTAGTATTAGCAGTGAGGCTATTTTTTTCTAAGGGGAGTGACAGATATGCGGACAACCTTTGGCTGCTAACTTTTAATCTTTGCTTTTAATTTCCATGCAGCTTTCAATGATTTGCATAAACCAATGCAGCTTTCCTCACTCAAGAAAATCTCTCTCTCTCTCTCTCTCTCTCTCTCTTCAGCCCACTCCAATTACAAAATGCCTCGTGCATTCATCTGAAATACGTGATCCAGGCAGCATCTCAAGTGCCCACTTTCACCCTCCACCTCCACTCTGCATCTCCTCTTGAGATCTGTCGTTTCTGAGACCACGTCGCTCCACGAATTCACACACAGACTGCTATCGACGTGTGTGTTCTGTGTGCACGCATCTTGGGAACCACTGGAAGAAAGTAGCCTGAGGTGCTCTGAATTGATTTTTCCCGTTTTTTTACCATCAATTGTTAATTACCATGAGAGCAAACAAGTAAAAATACAAAAAAAACTCAGACACACACCTCCTCTACCAGACATTACCACTACAATTGGACTGAAACATGAGATTACGTGCAGATTAAATTAAGAGCGCATACAAAGGATTACAGCAGATTATCATTATGTCACTCTTGGCAAGTAAGACAATCAAAGGGGCCCAACACTCGTTTGTTCTTTTCCCATGCAATTCATGGAATGACTTATGCTGTCATTGCCGTTTCAGGCAGGAGTGTTTGGGCAATCCTACGCGCTAGTTCAAGTTCTATTGAAATACTTCGTCCATTTATTTTCACCCACTTTGCTGAGATGTTTCTTGCCGCTCTTGAGATTAAAGGGATTCGGGAACGTTACCATACTTTCATACAGATCAATCATCAACACAACCTCTGACTCCTTGAACGCTGGCGACGCGCTAATAAGTAAAGGCTTCGGTTGAATTCCATATTGGGTCAGTTACAGATTATTCCAGCAGATTATCACATCGAAACAAAAAACAAGACAAAGAGACGAGACAAGACAAGGTCTGAAGCAACAGCAACCCTGATAGTAAAGTGTTGGTATTTTTTTGCTAGATTTTATAATATGGAGCTGGTGTTGAATAAGTAGGTGAATGACTGAGCAGTTGATGTGTTGATTTGTTCAGTTAATGCTCTTCATTCCAACACAGTGAGAGTATATGTGAGTGTGAGTGAGTAAAAGCCTGACTCCCTCCCTGACGAGTCAGTCATTTCTTCATCAGACTATTTGCCCAAATATGGTCAGTTGTGATGAAAATGCAACTTATAGTAGTTATAGTATAGTTATAGTAAATAGTTAAGACCACACATGGAGCAAACAATTAGTATGAAAAGCTAAAATACTAGTATTGATACTAAACAATATCAAACCACATACATCATTCTTTTAATATATTATGGTAAATAACAGAAGGGACTGTATTCCTCCGCCTCATTCATCATTTTGACTATCTTCTCTATTGCAAATCTATTACAAATATAATTGAAATTGAATTATTTGTCTATCTGCCTACCAGCCGTCTGTCCATCTGTCCACACATCTCTCGTCCATCCGTTTCTCCCCAAAGCCATTTCAACCAGAGCACTTTTATTAATCGCACAGGAATCCTGTCACATGACTTCCACGTTGCGATAACCAAGTTCGGTTTTCACACAGCCGGTGACATCACGGCGGACATGCGAGGCCAACATGGCACCCGGTGCTCTGTCCTAATAATCTGCTAAACGAGTGCCAGAGCGGTCTGTTTTCGTAAAAACCCGTCTATGAAAGCTACAATAATATTAAAAGTCCCATCAACTTCTCTAAAATATACAGTATTACCAGAAAAGACATTGTGCGCAGCTACTGTACAGTCTGTTATTGGCTTACCATAAGGTACAATAAACATGTAATTAGAGACAGTAACTAAAGCCATATACTGACACATACATCCCTGCAGTTAACCAACAGCTCAACTGGCGTCTGCTCTAATGCACCTCCTGGGACTAAAATACACTCCTGAGTGGATCTGTGTTACCTCACCCAGCCTGCAGGCAGTTGGCGTTACTTACAAAGACACTTCACGATTATAACGACTCCATACCAAAGCTGCTGCCAACTCTTGTTGCAACTGCTACATATTGAGACAATGGCTTTTGTTTTATTACGTCAAAATGGCCTCAACGTTGAGGCTAATAAAAATAAAATAAAACCACCCAAACCTCATTTAAAAGCATTATTACAGCTACAACACCCTGGAGCCACGTATGGTAATAACACTGGCCTGTGTACCAAACGATGTCACTATTATACCCATTCTCACTTTAAAAAAGTGTCCTCGGGGTGCTGGAGCTTTCACGGGACCGCTATCAAAAGCATGTGTGCAGTCTTATAATGCATCAAAGGACAGTGAATAGCACTTTGGTTCGGACCGAGAAGAGTGCTCGTCTGAAACGGCATTGTAGCTACTTGAAAATAAGAAGCAGGGGAGCAAAGGGGCGCTTTAATACATCACAGTCGTCGTATTTATGGAAGCAAAGAACTTAACAGCTTGAGTGTTTACTGGATGGCTGTTAAATGTGCACGCACAATACACACAGCTGTTTAGCAGGACGAAGTGTATGAATAACTGGCTCTCGAGTCTGTAAACTGTCCCACAACATTAAACAAGTTACTGCCTGCAATTAGATTTGGCGCTGGGAGTTTTAGTAATAGATCTCCCCAATGCGCCCCTCTTGACTTGTGATCATTAAGGTAAAATGGTTTTGTGTAAACCTTTTACACTTGGCCCGACAAGCTCATCGGGCTTAGCTGGGGCTGAAACATAATGCTGAAGGGTTTTACATGGTGGTGGTGGGGGGGGGGGGGGGGGGGGGGGGGGTGCCAGACGATCAGTACTGTATGAGCAGGCTACGCTGGCTGACACATGACGGAGCGCAGGCCGAAAGGGTTGCGACAAGCAACAAGAGAGGCGGACGGGGAACAGCAAAAGAATCGGAAAAAGTTACGTCTACCCAAAGATATTCACAATATGTTAGTGGGTGCTAGCGTGTTGTTTACCGTCCTGCATGCTTACGTATTAGAATAAATTATGGGGGATAGGCGACGATCTGTTGCATTCTTGAAATTGAAGCTGACTATTTTGTTAAAAAGGATGTTTAAACACTGCGCTGAAACAAATGACCCACAACGAAGGGTTTTGACAACCTGTCCCCCACAAATGTGTTGATTACATTCCTTCATCTCTTAAAAGTGACTGTGCAAATTTGGTGAAACCAAAGCCAGAAACGCGAGTGTGTGGTGTGTGTGTGTGTGTGTGTGTGTGTGTGTGTGTGTGTGTGTGTGTGTGAATCAACAGGTGTGTGCATTGATTGTACTTTTTGGGGAAAGTGGTGTGCTAATGTTGTCTATGATTTTCCTATGAACCATGTGTGTATGACTCTCACACACTTCCTTTGATAACATGCATAACCATTCCCCTGGATGACTCACATCCCTCGTTCTCTCTCTCTCTCTCTCTCTCTCACCCCCCCCCCCCCCCCCCCCCCCCCCCCCCCCCTCCCCCCATCCAGGCCTCCGCTCGCCTGGCGCTCTTTGCTTCCTTCCGATCTCGCTCGCACTCTCACCAAAACGCACACTTGGTCTCCCTCACGGTTGATTTCTTCACTCCGCATCTTAGAAAAAAAAGCAAAAAGCTCACATGGTCAGTGAGTGGGTCAGGCTACAGTACATGCTGACTCACCCCTTCCCCCCCAACATCAAACAGGAAAAGGACTGTTCAGTACGTAGAACCACATGTAAGCTATTAACACGATGTGTGCATGCCCGTGTCTGTGTGCGAGTGTGTGCTGGTGTGTGTGTGTGTGTTCGTGTGTGGGGTGTTTACAAAGACACACTGGAGTCTTTCACTCCCGCTGTGTAACAACCACTCTTTGTAGTCACTCTCTTACGCACACCGAGTGAAACAGGGTAATGCTGATTGGTATTCAGACCTTTAAGTGTGAGGTGGTTTAAAGCAAATGTCGTGTGTGTGTTTTTGTGCATGTGTGTCCGTCGACCGGAATGACATACTTAAACAAACATGCCGGGATGCATGTGGTGTTTTTGTATTGCTCCGAATGCTCTATTTAATTGTGTGTTGTTGCAGACTGAAAAATGACCCGTTTACACATTCCCTTTGCTGTACTGTTCATTGTGTTTGAGTGAGATTCATTGTCAGAAGCTGTCAGAAGTCACTGGATTGTTTTCAGCCACAGTCAAAAAGAAAAGGGGACTTTATGAGCCCTCCTATTATATCACAGCAGTACCAGAGGACACGTGTTAGAAGAACACTCTCTGACATCCCTGCCTCCTCCGATACTTTTTCCTTCTCCTCTTGCCATCCCCTCCAGTTGTTTTTCCTTCTCTTCCCCCGTTTATTGCATTCCTCTTCACCAATCCTGCCTCTGTTCTCACTCGTATCCCCATCTGTGTTTATGTGCGTGCGTGTGTGTGTGTGTGTGTGTGTGTGTGTGGCCACGTAGGGCCCTAGAGTTTGGGGGATTGGACCGCCCACTCGCCCCACTGTTAACTATGTAGCTACTGGTCAGCTCCAGCGTGCTGGCTGCAGAAAACAAAGCAAACTGAGGCAGTCCGAGTCTTTACTGACAAATTCACATTTTAACCGCACAGTTGCCATGGAAATGATGCGAGGGCTGGTGTGAAATTCTATCTTTTTTTCTAATAGAAGTGGAGCCGTGGACACGAGTGTAACCCCCCCCCCCCCCCCCTCAACACACACACACACACACACACCACTTTCTCTTTCCCTAGAGTGTCCCCGAACTCACTTAGCACCTTACGTACAGAGCCAGTAATAGAGTGGAGGCGCAACAACAACAACGACGCTGTAAAAGGCAGCTAACCTTAAAGAAACACCCAGTAAACCCCCTTAAATCCAAACACTTCCTGCCGGTTCAGTGTTTGTGTTTTCAACCTAATACAGTTTACAGTTGGGTTTCTAACATAAACTGTGAGATGAGGGGGAATTGGAGGATTTAGAGGCTCTTTTGCAGTGCGGTTCTCACCCTTTGTTGTCTAAGTTATCCCCAGAGCCCTATCAGATGAACCCAAGCCACCCCTTCACTATCACTGGGAATCACCGCGCCATTGGAGCACCCTGTCGAACACCAGGTGTGTTTCTTCAGCAATGCAAATGCCACATTAACACCCGACTGCAGGAATTCACAAAGGCCCTGCTAATATAATAACTGAATGGCTCGAATTATAATCCTGCATTGAAAGAAAATTCTGAAAACAACCTTTCTTTTCCCACTGCGCGGTTTAACCAACGTAAACATTTAAGCCTCGTTGCCATGGAGCCATATCAAGGCTCGGCTCCTCACTGTTACCCACAGCGACTCTGGCTGATAGACGGACTAAGTGGCTGGATGAATATCTGACAAGCTGTCTGGCAGGAACGACTGCTTGTAGCATGTTTAAAGGGATTATACGAGTGGGGGAAATAGCTCATTATGAATTCCCTGTTGAACAAACTCCATGCCGGTTATATTATTAGAAGAAATAAGCATCCAAGAGAGGAGAGAAATAAAGGGAGATGGGAAATAATGAAGGGGGCGGGAATGGAAATGTGGAATACGGCATGAATCGGAAACAAAAAGACAGACACGGTAGGAAAAGGAGTGAAAGGTTAAATAAAGGAGGGACACAGAGAGGTGGGAGAAAAGGAGTAACATATCTCTCCGTGTCTTTTGACATCGAACAGGGTTCTCCCACTCTGCTCCCTGACCGGCTAAAGCTGCCTCTCCAGTTACACTGTTTAGCAGCACGTGCTCCCCATCTCCCCGTCTAAATGAGCCCAATGTGTCTCCATCAGTGAACCGACTGTAAATTAATCTCTTTGTTGTCTAACTGCCGAGGCAGAGACGGAGATCGGGACAATGAAGAGCCGGGGGGAAACACTGTGGATGGAAAGCACTAAATAGACATCGCCATTAGCGGTGAATGAGAGTGATGTGTGTCCGAAAAATGGGGAATTAGATCAACATGTCCCATCTTGTGAGTGCACGCTATATCTGTGATCTGACAATAATGAATCATTGCGATCTCAGTCTCACTGTCATGGCGACAACCATTTGCGGGGCTTTTTGGACTCTTTGTGACCCAGGAGAGTAGTGAATGAGAGATGGGTGAAGGAATAAATAAATCTTCATTAAGGGAGAGAAATACTCATCCCTGTACACTCTCTGGCCAGAACACAGTACTATTTTCTCCTGAAAATGTACCTTTTTTTTTTTTTTTTTTTTAACTCTGCAAGGTTTTAATCCATAGCTTCTGAATCCATCATTGGCACACAATCACAGCACATTGATTTTCAAATCCTCTCCAGGCCATTTAATCGCCTCTGCTGGCATGTGAGCCTCTGTAGTATCCCTGCTACTTTATTATTACTATCCCCATGTCACGGGATATCCCAGTAACCGCCGTTAAAATCTCAATGAAAGTGCGATGCTATCTGGTTTTCACATGAGAGAGGTATCAGTGTCTGACCCTCCTTGGCACTAAACTAGGGTTGGAAACTGATTTACGCTCTTGTTTAACATTGGCTTGGAAGAATAGAGCTACACTAAGTTATAGTTTGTCAGTGGATTGGATTTTGGACTTCCAGGTGTAAATGTGGAGACCTCCTGAAGAGGCTGTTGTTAAATGACAACATTTTATCCCCAAAGACCAGCCTGACCTTGTGCTAATATGTGTGAATTGTCTTCCGGTCTCCTGCCTTTTTTTTTTGGTCTCAGCTATAGCCAACTGGGAATTCTCCAAACCTGTTATGTCGTTGTATTCCTCGCGCTACTGGGAATAGAATGTGGGTCAATGCCAGCTCAGTAGAGTTGACATGAGCTTACCAACTACCGACGCCAGCAGCTTCCACCACAGCCTCCGCCAGGTTACATTAGAGCTGCGCGGCTCTCCGTGCGTCACCCCGGCCAACGGTTTGATGTGTGATGGTGCAGAGGGACTCTGGTGTGATTGTGCTCAGTCATCACGACAACCAGGGGAGGTCATTATAAGCCCCCCGCCCCCCCATTTGCCTTCCATAACAAGGTGTCTCCCTCACCTTAAAAGTTTGCAATTAGAATAGACGAGGCATGAGGGAAGGGGCATGCACCAGGGGCCACAGTGTAACCAAAGACACAGCCACACATTTCTTTTATTTCCATATTGAATAAAAAAAGAAAAACATGCTAATTTATCCACTTCAAACAGTGACCAAACAATGTCTTTAAAGACAAAAGTATGATTTCCAGTAAGCTATTAAGACTATTAAAATAATTCACAGGTGTGCTTTAACAGCTCCAGCCAATCAGAAGAGAGAACAGCAGAGGCTGTCTATTTCATGATAAGGTAATAAAGCGGTATCAGCTACATTTAGCCTATACCTGTGGGTGGAGGGGGGTTGAAGTAAAACCACAGCGGCTTTATCTGACTGGTAGAAATGTCTGACATGAATTCTTTGTTTCTTGCAGCTAATGTTCAGCTTCCTCACACTCCTAGTTTGCCATCTTCATTACCTCATCCTACTTGCATATGGCCCAGATCCTATAGGTTAAAGAACACGCGAGGCTAGGCCAAAAGCAGCGACAAAGGGCCTATAATTGTTTCTTTATCAACAGTTTGCTCTCGGACTGGACGGACGGACAATCCCCGGAGCTGATTAACTGATTTACAGAGCTTATTACTTAGCAGAGCCGCCTCATCGATACGTTCGATCGGGTTTTGTGAGGGCCGGCTTTATTGTTAGGGTCTTTACCTCACAGTCGTATAGGTCCGTTAGCTGGTTGATAATCCACTCCTCCAGGTTCAGTCTCTTCCTCAGCTCCTTACGATCGTATTTGACGGTTACGCGTCCCTGCTTCCGAACGGGGATCTCCGGTTCCTCCGTGGTGCCGCCCGGCGTCTGGAAATATACCCGGGGTTGAGGGCTCGTCTCCGGGCTTGTTACAGCAGCCATGATCGCTCGGTTTGGTTATAAAAATTATAAAAAAATTTAAAAAAAATCACCCCACGGATATGTGGAAGTGTGGAAGGAGCAAGGAGTCGAAGCGGTCTGTGGACGCGCGGCCGCTCGCTTTTCCGCACTGGAAAAAATCCCGACTGATGAATGTGTGACTTGGAATCCCCCGAAGAAACAACGTTGGACCTGATGCTTTTGTTGTCCAAAAATCGCTTAAAGGGACATTGGCTGTGGTCGGTCGCTTCCACAAAAACAAACGGGGCCGACGGCTTATTGGGCTATTTACAGCATGCAAACTCTGCTTATATAAAAAAAAGAGAGGTGAGCAGAAGCAGCGCCGGCCTCAACTCTTCATTCAGTACAAAGAGAAATCACACGTCTCTCTCTCTCTCTCTCTCTCTCTCTCACGAGAGGTGCGTGCGCGCTCTCTGACTGGACCCAAGCGCACCCGACGTAGCGCTACTGGAAAAAAAAAAGAAAAAGAGGAAAAGGCAAATGTTGATTTTTTTTTCAAACTTTGAAAACCACTTCACTCCCCCTCTTTCTCGTTTCCTTCTCACATACACCCCCTCTTTCCCTTAACTGTCGCGTGTGACCCCTCCCCGGAGCCCACTGTCCTAATTTTAACATAGTTTGACTCGGCACGAGAGGAATATGCTCTAGGCTACTGCTATGATCATATAAACATCAGAGACGGACATCTTTTAATGTTCACCGTTGGAGGGAAACCTTTATCCACTAAAGAAGACATAATAGGCTTGCAGTGCATTGTCCTTTAAACAGTATTTGCGCAAATTGCTAGTTTGAATTTAGGGGCCTGACGTCGACAAACACGTGGTATTTGATGCTTCTTTATAGTTCACAACACTTGTCTCCTCTGGAATGTGTGAAATGTATACAGACACAATTTCACACCTACATTTCACAGTTTATGAAAAGATAAGATTACAGTGTACAAAAAATATGATTGTATATATTCCATGTTTGCTCAATGTTTTTCTCTTCTACGGTTACACGCGCTGCTGTAGGTGGAAAGCAGCTGGAGCAGCTGGATTTTCTAGTTTGGGTTCAGTTTTGGAACTTTTACATTTCATCCTAAAGCTTCAACAGAGATTAGCAAAAAAACAAACTACTGGAAGTGTTCCATTAACAGGAAACCAGTCCCAGTCTTTCACAGTCTGTCCATTGTGTTGTCACAGCAGGGAACCCCACACCCGGCTAGGCTGGTTAATAGGAAGAGTTTCAATAATAATAGGAGTGTGAGGTGTAGGGGGAGGTAAAGAGAGGGAGCTAATTCATAATGTCTCCCCTCTCTCTCCTTTTTAGCGTGTATGGGGGTGTTCACATCTGTCAACATGCTCATATTGGTGTGTGTGTGTGTGTTGTTTCAGACAATCATGGCAACAATACTTTAAAAAAAGAAACCTGAATTATTCAGTGAGCATGTCTGAAACTTACAGTTGAGTAAGCACAGACAGGACAACACACACTCGTACGTACACACACGGTAACTTGAACATACACTTCACACAAGACACACATAGACTTGCAGTCAGTATAAAACGCAAACTAGTGCACATCTGCACAAGTGGACTTGAGCTGTTTGTGATATTTGGGTGTTTCCACTTCATGTCAGACGGACACAGACCTCTAGAGAGGAAGTCAGTATAATGTTTGCATGCAACACTGAAACGGTTGCGGCCTTGGGGGAGAGTGAAAAGGTCCAAGGTACACGGTATAGTGCATGGGTGTGAGAAAATGTCATTTAGTGAGCTCAAATAATCTCACTATAAAACCTCGAGTTTGCAAATATTGTTAGTGTTGTTGTTATCGTCATTACTATTATTAAACTGCAATCTGAAGAGAACTATAGTACATTCAAAATCCTGCATTTAGAAAGGTCATGCAAGTAAAGTACTGCATAGTAAGAACATAAGAGGAAGAGACAAAGTCGGTGGTCTGCTCTCAGTCCCTATACTTCCTCCTCTATAGTGTCACCGCATACAGCCCTCACCTTGGCGTAGCCTTTTGGACCCTAAGCCTTTTTTAGGCCTTTTCTCGAAAATTGTAACCCATACAAAAGAGACTACAATTCTGTAACTACAAGGTCTATTTTAAAAATGTTGATGCTTGAATAACACTAACACGATTGTGAGATTTGATGAGATGAGTAAATATTGTGTATATGTTACTGGTTAATAGTAGCTGAACACAGCAAACACAGCAAACAGGGAAAATTCCCAAGTTCGTCTGAAGAAAAAGCACTGTAATTTATTAAATGAGGCCCTGGCTAGCCTAAAAACATTCCCAATTCATAGCACAAAGGGTGCAGGTACCTCACAAAAAGATTTGGTGTAAATAAAGTGAAGCAAACCCCAATTATAGGTGTTTATCTAAACAAAAACATGCAAAATTCTCATTTTATATACTTTATAATTATATATTTCACTTTATTTGTCACTCATATTGTACAATCTATCCTAACAGAGCTGTTTGGCATCATTTTGGCATAGATAGATTAAAAATCTTGTAAACCCCAAATGGGGCTCGCTCGGGTCCAGGGGGTTCACTGCAAACCAGACGTTCACCTGCAATTTATTTATTATATTTACATGGACTCCTGGAGCTCCATTTGGGGGACTGCTCTCAGAAATGCAGACCTCTCTCCTCGGCCTCGTACAGGCAGCCAGAAGTTTAGGAAGTCGCCCACCCACAGGGGGGAACCGTTGAGCCGTTTCCACTGAGCACATTCATGAGCGGATCTTGTGACAATGGGGCCCCTGGGCACAGACATTTGTCTCCTGGCGTTACAGGATTCTCTGTGGTCCTTTTGAGTCTCTTCCTGATTGTTACGTGGCTCATTGAGTAACATTTTGTAGCTGAAGGCTGGGGAGGAGGAGGGCTTACACTTTGGGCCCCTGGGCCTGTGCCTGGTATAGGCCCATTCAGTTATCCATACATCAGTTCATTTGTTTCTGGCCATTCATTGCACTTTTCTTTTTTCTACACAGATACAAGCTTCATAAATACCAGAGCCTGACCAAGAATCTCTGACATCAAGTGGAATTATTGACTGACACATATCACAATGATGCATGAAACTAAATAAAGCCAAAACACACAAGCATATGAAGTCACCATGGAGGCGTACTGTGAAATCATTTGAATCCAATCATATCGTATTCTGTGGTTTGCATTTTATTTACAGATTTTCAGTTTGGAATCCCAATCGGTCTCTCTCAAATGTGCTCATAGTGTCCTGCTTCAGCAAACCTTAATTATGACGCGCTATTGTATACACAATGGTTTTGTCTCCGAATTCACTTGAGCAAATACACTTAACGCAGATCGCTGTGATTGGTGCGCACACACACACACACACACACACACACACACACACACACAGGTAGGGCTACACCCCCATGGTTCTCACAGCACAGGAGATGCAGAGCTGGAACTAGTGCATCCACATTCTTAACTGTTGCGCAATCCAGTTTAGCAGGGACGGCAGTGTCACCGTGCCGCCAACGGATGGCAGTATAGGATCACATTGCAGACGTGACAGTGATGAAGGAGCAGAAGTCCAGGGTGCAGTCCCACATTTGGAGCATGCTGAGGCTGCAGGGGGAAGGAGCTACACTCATTTGGGAAAGAGTGGACAGTGATGAATGGAAGCATCCGTCGTATCCATCTGCATTGTATATGAATGCCTCTTCTGGGGAAAACCGTAATCAGCACTTTGCTCACAAGCCCACATGATAGCTTTTCTAGACGATAACCGGCGCGGTGTTATGGAGACAGATGGGGTCCAGTCTCAAGTGAACTGTCAGCGACTTCAGGGTAAAAATCTCAGCAGCGCTGCGGAGAGTAATCTGATCAACTTTGTATTGCTACTGTTGACTGAGTCAAGGCCTTTCTTATTAAAGCTAGTGTGTGTACTGTACATGCTTGTGTGTGTGTGTGTGTTTCTGTGTGTGTGGTGGTGGTGGTGGTGGGGGGGAGGGGGGCAGAGGGGCAAGTGTGAATGTGGCAAGACAGTGAATATGCCTGTGTGTCTTTATACAATGTGTCTTTGTGAGTCCACGGCTTTGCGTTGGAGAGAGAGAGCTCTGGCTGTTACTCGAGAGAGAGAGGGAAAGAGAGAGCGAGAAGTGGTCGTGGGTCTTCCTTTTCTCTGCAAACTCTTCTCCACGTGTCTCTGTCCCTCACTTTGTTCCATTTGTAACCTCTGTTGTCACCCTTTATTCTCTTTTCATAACCCTCTTTATTAACAGGCCATTAGGATGTTTCTGACAGCCTATAGCTCATTCCTAGGTCTCTACCCCGTTCCTCCTTCCCTTTAGCCCCTCTTTCATGCTTTCCGTCTTTCTTACTGACCTTCTTTCTTTCTAATGCTTGAATTTTCCTGAATGTGACCCAGAAAATAGGAAAAACCCTGTTAAACTGACACAAAAGAGTAAATACCTAAATATGATTAGATCTTACATTCGCTCCAGTTATATTTCCCTTGAATTATCTATACCCCTTACATTCCCTTTAAATCTTCCTCTTTTCTGGATCTCATTTACAATTCCTTATGGTCTGCGTGTCCTCTTTTGCTCCCTTTTCCTCTTTCAGCTTTCTATCCCATGTCTTTTGTGGTCCTATGAAGGGGGCTTGTGAGGACACTGCAGCTGTTTCATGGCATGCCATCGAGTAGTTATCAGGACACGTCACTCAATATTAACCTGCTGGTGGTGCTATAAGCCAGGGGGTCATTTAAAGGCGCGTTACACAAGATTGGGGTCATTTTTTTATTGCCTCTCAACGGTTCTCAACATGGCAATGGCAGAGTCGGTGGCTCTCGGCAAACGGTGCTAACAGTGCAAACTATGACAAAAGTGGTACAGTGTTTACCTGAGGGTAAACAAGAGAGACCGCCGTACGAGAGCTGTGCAGAGCAGCGGCCGCGAGCTAACCATGCGGGGCACGCTCACATGCACTAATAATGCTAAAGCAAGGACAAGCTCAATTAAGAACACACACAGAGGGAGAATGACTTCATTCACTGCCCAAGGTAGATAGTCCTCCTCTATAAGAATGCTCTGAAGATCTAAGTCACAGGGTTCATCATCTTTTTGCCTAACTTCATATTAATTCAGATGAGCCCCATGTGCACTATGTCCTATTGATGTCCACACAGAGGAGGAAGAGAGAGGCTCGGACAGAGAGACCTAAAGTGAGAATGTATTTGTGAAAAGAGAGAGGGCTGAATGGAGGGAGGAGGCCGTCTATTGACACCACAGGTGCCTGCACTTCAAATGCAGCGTTCACCATAATGCCGTCCGGCTAAAAATAAATTCATTTGTGTGTATAGAGGGGGAAAGGCGTGTGTGCATTTTTATTATGCAGCAGAGAAACACAATATCCCTGCTTATGCATGTGTGCTGCACTGTTGAAAGAATGCATATGCATGTGTCCATCATTTATTTGTTGTCATTTGAGAAGTCCTGTTTGTGCGTGTGTGTGTGTGTGTGTTTGTGTGTGTGTGTGTGTGGTGGTTCAAGATCAGATTAATCAACAAGTCTACCTGGACACGGTTACGGCCCGGACACAAAACACACACAGCTCAGATATACAAACAAACACACACACAGACACACACACACACACACACACACAACCACCTCAATGCCAGTCCGTCTAGCTGCTGAATTGTTAAACAATGTCCGTCCCGCTGGATGTGTGCACCTCCTCAGGGTCACGTAACACTGACACCAGCATGTTTTTAAAATGTTCTGTTCATGACAGATTATTCCTGATTGATTCCTTTGGATTTCCTCTTCGGTTTTGGTCAAGGGAAAACACACCACCAGGCTTTCACTGAATCAGTCAGTCAGCGGGCTGCAGCATAGCAGACATTCCTGCTGGGTGTAGTTAGGGAGTTGGAGAATGGCAACAATTGCCAAAAAATCAGTTGCTCTGTAGGGTGTTTTTTTTTTATTTTTTATGAGCAGTCCAATGTTGCTTGGCAGCGGGATTTGGACGGGACAGAACTGTGCAGCCTCTATGCCTCTCACGCTCCTTAAAACACGATACCACGGATCAAGACGAGGCGGGGGAAAGTTATCTGATGACTTCCAGTGGCTTCGATTACCTTTCCTCCGAACCCCTCTAAATTATTTGCAGCGGTTATAGGTTGCAGATTTAACATCATCGTTTACAAAATGTACCGTTATTCTCACAACCTGACTGCCTGAGTAGCACCCCTGTTGCTTCAGAATGACCTCGGAACTGATGACTGTGTATTTCTAATAACTGCCACCATGTTTTTAACAATGTTACTGGCACACGTAATCTGTCACTGTCAACAATAAGGAAAAGAATTTAAAGCAATTAAAGGCAAAAACAACCTATAATTATATTTTGCTTCCGGCAGACTGCAGTTAATTGGCATGTGTGCCTGTGATATTAAATGGACCATTTTATCATTCATGCTATGTCAGTGGTTACCAACAGTTTTTGGTTTGCGGCCCCTGAAAGCAACAGTTTGACATTTTGAGAAATCCAATGATTTGCTTTCTTGCCAAGAGATGGCATATAGATGGCTATATCCAAAAGTCAAACTAAAAGTACACTTTGTACAGTTTTGAGGAACTTGCACTTTACTTGACCATTTTCATTTTCCTTATACTACTCCACTACGTTTCAGAGACAAATGTTATACCTACTTTTTACTCCCCTACATTTTCTTTGACATCTTAAATGAGTGATTACAGATTAAGATTTTACATGCCAAACATATAAGGAGCTATGCGGCACTTTCCTTTTAAACACGGCTGTAGTTTAATCCGGGCCAGCTGTCTTACTGTCCCCTGCTCCCAGCCTGCAATGCTAAGCTAAGCAGCAGCTGTCTTTAGTTTCACATTCAGCGCACAGACATGAGAGTGCTGTTCATCCCATCGTCTATCGCCATCAAAGCGAATGTGCATATTTCCCAAAATGTTCCACCCTCCCTTTAAAACACAGTCCCGCCAACGAGGCCTTACACAGACTTTATAGCTCAGAGAAACCAAAGAGTTGCTCACAGTTTCTTTTAAATGGTGGGTGTTTTGATGCCTGAAGAGGTGAAGGTGTCTAGTATTTCATCAAATAAAACAGTTTTTATGCCTTTTAATCTTCTTGTGCCTCCTTAGATTAGTCCTGGCTGTCGTGTGGTGTTGCCAGTATGTGGATGTATACTGTTACAATAAACTTCATATTATTTAGCACTGAACTACAGGGACATTTTACACATCACGGTCAATGTAATGTCAAGGTGGAAGAAATGCATTGTCTGTTAAAACAGTTGAATATGTCCTCTTTGGCTCCAGAAAAGCTTGAACAAAGTTGAAGAAAAAAAAGGACCCCATGTAACGTCACCAGGGTTATTTCCACTTGGGTTGGGAGACTACAAATGTCCAACTGAAAGCCTGTATTGCAAAGTGGCAAACATGCTTACCCAGGAGTGGATGAAAGACACGTTTTAGTTGCATCATGGGAAGTTTAGGACTTTCGGAGCTTGACTTCTTGGGTTCAAAAAGTCAGGATATCTCTGCTGCTTTTCGATTCGACAATTCATTTTTTTAAAAGCTGCCTCTTTCAAGTCCCCACACGTTATGAACGCACACTACTAAATCACTGCGCACCTTTAAGTGCGGGGAGATTTGGAGTTGTGATGAAGAGAACATAAAGGCTGGCTAAATGTTTGAGCAAATAGACTATTGGGGAAAATAAATACGATTTCAGATTAAAGAAAACACGGACGCGATCGTGTTCATGACAGTATATGCACACTGTATATTTAAGGAAACATGCGGACGGACAGGCAGTCAGAGGAATTGAATTAAAACACACCCCTTTTACACAATCTCTGACTTCCCTCCTGCTCTCTCACTCCTCGTTCACTCAGCGCTGTCTGACGCTGCCCTTGTCCCTCACTCTCTCTCCTCTCGGAATCCTCTCTTTTTTTTGTTGTTCCCCCCCACTGGAAACATGCAGGGAAGAGAGTAGAGAAGAAGAAACACGTCGGAGGCGACAGGAGAGAGAGAGAGAGAGAGGAAGCAGAGAAAGTTTGGAAGAGCGAGAGGAGAGGAGAGAGGTCGACCAGATGGGAGGAAGGAAGGAAGGGATCTCTCTGCGGGCTCAAGTGCGCGATTAAAGGATTCGGGATAAATAAACAAATATAATAATCAAAGCTCATAGTAGAAAGCGGGGGTTGAAGGCGCGCCACCGCGTTGCGTGGACGCGGACAAGACAGCGGCGGTGCGCGCCGAAACAGCCTCAGTCCTGTCTTTCTCCTTCTCTCTCTGGATTTTACTCCTCATGTTCTTCAAACTCTCGGTGACGTTTACCAACTGTTGAGGTCAGGGTCTGAAAAAAAAAAAGTTCTCCCTCTCCGCGCACTTGCAGTTCACTCTCTCCCCGGAAAAGAAGAACAAGCTCCGGGGTGGAAGAGGAGGAAGGAAGAGTGTTGTTTTTTTTTGTGCCTTCCAAAGGAGTCGCCGTAGCCGGGGTTTAGGCGTTGGCACCCGGGCAGGGAGTCCCTCGCCATGGCCGGGGCCAAGCCGGGAGTCCACGCGCTGCAGCTCAAACCCGTGTGCGTCCACGAATTGCTGAAGAAGGGGGGCAAATTCATCAAATGGGACGAGGTGAGAATGAAACGTGTCCCAAATGCTCAGGCAGCTCTTAAAGCCTTCGAAGTGACAACAAATCTTTGTTTCTTGACTTAAACAAAAAAAAGAAAAAAAAAGTTCCTTCAAGTTCCTCCTGATGTAATCGGCTTTGACTAAGAGACAAGACGACACGAGACATGACAGCCTGCTTTTGACAGTAGGCCCACTGTTGTGAAGGGACACACGAGACTGGTGTGTATGTGTGTGTGTGTGTGTGTGTTTGTGTGCGTGTAAGACACACACGGACAATGTGTGCAGGTGTGTGCACAGCCTTTCCAAAAAAAAAAGAAAAATGCTCCGAACACAGAAGCCCACTATGTGTGCAAGTGTGCGTTAATCAGAGACTGTAGTAGAAAACTCCCCTGTAGGTACCAGCAGGCATCAGTGCTTGAGTGTGTGTGTGTGTGTGTGTGTGTGTGTGTGTGTTGAATTCTTGTCAAGCCGGTTTTCTTCGGGCTCAGGTTCAGTTCAGACTCATTCTTTCACCCTGCTGTGTCTCTCTCTTCCTGTACTCCCCCCCCCCCCCCCCCCCCCCCACCAGCTGGTTAGTGGAGAAAGCACCTGTTTGAGTGGGAATCCCATAGAAGCTGTCTCCATTTGAGAGATTTGAGCGCACCTTGAGCTGAAATAATTTATACTTTTGTTAAAAGTTGCTAAACGTTGTTGTTGTTTTTGTTTCGATGACAACATAAATCATGTCAACACATTCTTTCTTTCTACTGCTCCATTTTCCCCTCTGTGTATTTATTTCTGTAGCGGTGTGTCTGGCAACCCTGACATACGCCTGCCCATGTCAGCGACCATAATTATTATGTGTGTGTGTGTGTGTGTGTGTTGGGGTTTTCTGAGGCAGAGTGCAGGGCCATTCTGCAATCTCTACAGAGAAAGAAGGTGTGTGTGTGTGTGTGTGTGTGTGTGTGTGTCCATGTGTCTGAGCGGCCATCAATGATTAACCGAGTTGCTGACTGATCTGGCACTGACTGAAGGCCTGTGTCTTCCAACAGTTTCAAGTGTGTGTGTGTGTGTGTTTGTGTGTGCGTGTGGTGATCATCGAATTATTGCAGATAGAAGTCCACAGTTCCAATATGGCTTTCATCATAGGTGTACTTTGCAGATATGAGGTCAGGTTTGGTGGTACTTGCACAAACGCAAACAAAGAAATGGACAAACACCAGTTTTGAATGTAAAACCACTTATTAGCAACAGAGCTTCACACTGCAGTGGTATCGGGATGTGTGTGTGTGTGTGTGTGTTTGGCTTAGCGAGAAGGGTCTTGTCACGCAAACAGTGCATACCATGTCCTTTTGATTTCCCTTCCTTTCTCTGCCTCAGTCTCAGACACACTGTCTCTCTCTGTCTCTCCCTCTTAAAGGGAATTCCCAGGAAATGGTTACGCTGGCGATAAAGTGTGTGAACACTCAAAAACATGTGCATGCTTGTGTATATTTCATCCCGTCTATTTGCTATTGCCCACTAAAATCAACATGTGAATGATGGAGGATAGATGGAGAGAGAGAGAGAGAGCACATCTGGGAGAGGAGGGATGTGGATTCTGAATAATTGCAGGAATGCTTTTGTATTTGAGATGCTCCATTGTTAAACATCAATATAACAAAATGAGTCCACGGTTGAGACGGTACAAATTCCGTCTTCAATCAGTTAGTTTTTCCTGTCCCGTAAGGCATATCGTTCAGATATGCGTTTCTCTGTTTGCGGTCATTGTGAATCGAACATCTTTCGTGTTGAACTATGAGTCGGACAAAACGAGCAACTTAACGGTGATGGATTAATCAGTGGTAATAGGCCGTTGTTAATTGCAGCCCCCACGGTGCAGTTATCCAGCCAACACTGCTCAGTGAGACAGGCTTCACATCTTCTAGTAATATTGTCACAAAGGGACCCCTCGACTTATCCCCAACCTGTCAGAAAGTCATTGAACAAACCGCATATTTTCCTGTTTCCTTCCACAAAAGCAAGGCGAGACTGTCTGAACGTCTTCCTGATGACCTTGTTTACTGACTAGTCATAATGACAATTAATGACTTGTATAGCTGAATCATTTAGCGCTTTTAAGGCAGACAATCATTTGCTCCTGGGCTCCATCATAACACCGAAGCATTCCAATGTCCCAAACATGAGAAAATAAGAACTTGTTGCAGCTAAAAGTTGTGATACACGGCCTCTTTTATGAGAGATCAACCTGCATGGCCAAAACAGAAGTTTGCACAGATTTGCATAAAAATATGTTTACAACTTTCTCACATAGCTTGTAGGGCATATTTGAATAGTGCTCAATAATTGCTCATGCCACTTTTTTAAAAAAAATATGGCATTTGATTGCCTGGTACGAAGGCAGTGTTTTCAAATCTTGTAAATGATTCCAAAGCCGGCGTGCACGCACTTTCCTTTTTACAAGTTGAGAACAGACTCTTGGGACTCTGAAGGTAATCCACATCAAATGCAGCGTGACTCAATTTGGCTCAGTTGGATGGGAATGAAAGAAGATGTACCGTGCTGCTGAACCACCGGGAGCTGCTTGGAATTTGTTTAAGTTTATTGTTAAGATGTATTGATTACCTGGACAAATGATGAATCCATCTGTAATTTATCAAAAAGAGCTGCTCGCCTCAAAGCCGCGGTATAAAAGTGTTCTGGAGCTCAGAAGTAATAGTCCACCGAGGACACGTGGATCATTTAAGTGTCCGTCTGTGTTTTAACAGGGGAGTTGACCATTGGGCTACTGTCCCCAAAAAAACGTGGCGTACCGCTTTAAGGATTTGGCTAAAGTGAGAAAAGAATTAGGACACACACACACAAACACACGCGCAGAAAATGCCCGAGGGCAGTGCAGTTTGTTTACATGAAAACCCCACTTTTCACCCCGTCTCTCTCTCTCTCTCTCCTCTCTCTCTCTTTCTCTCTCTCCGCCGCCTTCCTCATCACCACGTCCTCCTCCACATGGCTTTTCTTCATCTTCGGCCTCTTCTCCTTCAGCTTCTCTTTTTTTGCTCCTTCACTTTTCTACCTGATACTCATCTGTCGCTGAGATGCTGTTGCAGTCTACTGAAGCCCCATCAAATGACACGCACGCACGCACACACACACACACACACACACACACACACACATACTGACTCATGGAGGAGGAGGAGGAGGATGAGGAATGCATTCCAAATTGACCGTCTCTCTTTTGTGTTTTGGCTTGTATACACACACGTGTGTGTGTTCATATACGTGTGTGTGTGTCTGTGTGTGGTTGTTTTGTTCTGGGTGTGTGTTTTCCCATTGAATGACTTCCTGTTGGAGCTTGTTGTAAGGCTCCAGAGCCAAACCATTTTCCCCTCTCTCCCTCTCCTTCCCACCCTCCCCCTCCCCTCCGTCTGCTGCTGCTGCTGCTGCTGCTCCGCCCTCTGAAGCCCGGCCACAATTCAATTGAGACGAATCCCAACTGGAATTCAGTTAAAATTCCTCCCAAACAACCAATTAAACACACAGAGCAGCTCGGCTCTCTGTCGGTGTGCCGTGGAGCGCACAAAAGTGGAAATACTCAATCATCTGCTCACCTGATATTATTAACATTTACCTCCTTTTGAAGACTGTTGCATTCATCTGGATTACATTTGCACCTGGTATTAAAATACTCTTCCACTCTGCCACTTTCCTGTACATCATGTGCCTTTGCGTGGTTATACTTTGAACATTCGCACTGTATATACACTTTTTGTCTTTAAACAAAAGGAGAATTCCTCTCGGGGCACAAACACTCTTACATGTTTTCCTTGCTCAGAACCATATGGGGGAAAGTGCAATTTCTTTGATTTGATTTGTTTATGTTCACATTGCCCAATTACAAGCAGACCAGGGCTTGTAAACAAAGTCACATGGTATCACTATCTGCTTAATTGGACGGTTTTGGGAATGTGACGGTTTTGGCTCCGGCTTCCAAATGTCTGTAACTTGAGTAGAGCATGATGTACCATAAAATGTTGCATTTTGAGGTTGTTTCCTGCAGTTTGGTTGAGATTATACAGTCGGAGTTTTACAGGACGCACCGCAGTTCACTTTGAGGAGCTCCAAACTATGACGCAACAGTTGAGAACGCTAAAGACACTTCAATGCCGCTATTGTTCTCAGTGTTCATCAGCACACTGTTGCCAAACCAAACTGACTGCAGACACTTGTTCATTTAAATATCCTGACGAGATATTTTGGAATCTACCGTTTTCACCACCCCTTTAGTTTGAAGATACTCTAAGTACCGACATGCTGCATTTTTGAATTTTGAATTTGCTTATCCTCTTTCTTGGTGCGAGTTGAGATGGGAAGATAAATACCAATCTCACGTCTGTACGGTAAAAACGTTGACTTGGATAATATTTTCTTTTTGATAGTTTGAAATTTCTCCCTGTACACTTTCTTCCTCTGCATGTGGGGAGTTGCCCAGCAGCTCCTTCTATTGTCTTGTTAGTTGTTCCTGCTTGGCTTTGGCCAGTTCTTGGTTAAACCGTCACTTTATATCACACCATCTAATGTTCGTTGCCACAGCACTGGTGACAATATCCACTGCTGCTCTCGTAAATTAAAGATGTTTTACTAACTGCCTCCACTGTTCATGTTGCAGACACAGCGTGCATTACATTGGCTGTACGGGGTGTTGAAAGTCCTTGCGCAAGGCGAGATGGTTTCGTTACAACTTGGAACGCATTTTATACCCGAGATGTGGCAGCCAATATACCAAAATGAAACCGCTTCTATCTTTGGCTGCAGATCTCTTCTGTAATCAGAGGTGCTGTGTCATCGTGACCGTCTGCGGGGGTGGGGGTGTGGGGATAATGGGCCCCGCTTTTTTTGCCAACTGTTCCCGTGTTTCCATCAAAAAGTGGATGCCCTGGTTTAGCACTAGATAGACGGAAGGAAGCAACAAGCCACAAGTTGCCATTATCGGTCAGTGAAAGGGTAAATGTTTAGGAGATGAGAGCGGGAGTGAGAGGAGGAGGAGGAGGAGGAGGAAACGCAGGCTTGTGCGAAGGTCTGACGCCATGCCGAGAAACACTGCTGACATCCTGACAGAGTGGTGAGAAACGAGGGATGGATGGATGGATAGAGGGAGGGGTGGGGGGGGGGGAGAGGTGGAAGGTCAACCACAGCCACATGTGAAGTGTGGGACTGACATCTGGACTGCTCCGTCTCTACTCCTACTCGCTTCCACTCGCTACACATGTAACCTTGTTGTGTCTCTGTATCTTGGATGAGATCTCTTCCCCATTCTTTCTGTGGCCATCTTTCTATCAACTCTCTCTTCCTCCTTCTTCCAGTCTGTCTGCTTCCGGTCTTTTTAGTTTTGTTTCCCCTCTGTTGTCTTCTTTCTTTTGTACTACTAGGTTTAAAGGTCCTCCACTCCTTACAGCCCATATAATCCACATTTCGAAGCTTTTAAAAAGTGTCTCAGAGTTGGTAGAGGTCTTGTTTGTCACCACGCAATTGCCTGCTTTTAGTGGTTGTCCTGTGAATACCATGTCTTCAACACGTCAGCTTTTTCATTCTTGACACATCTATTTCTCTCACTTGTTGTACTTGTAGCTGAATGCGACACTGAAAGCTTCCAGGAGAGGCCGTCTGAAAATGATCCTCGTATCCCTGTAGCCGTCCCACACCCAACAGTGGCTGTGACACCGACGTTGGTGCAGGAGAATTTGATACTCGTAACGGCGGATGATCTGAAACGGAAATCTTGCCACTTTATTTAAGTCAATGCAAACTGTGCACACCGGGGTAAAGTTCAGCAGTTGGAACATGGCACTGCCACTGGCGGGGTTAGTGGTTCATTTCCTGAGTGGATGTTTGATCGGGTGAAGGTTAAAGGACTTCTGTGGAGAAATTAGTCCCAGAGGTTCCTCAAATACTGGATATGTTTACACCTATTGCATGTAATGCTGTTCTGATAAACACATCTCCCACACGCCATTTACCACTTCACTAAATATTAACCGCACTGACCTTTTTGTTTTATATTCTATAGCTTACGTTCCCTCTCTGGCCCCATGCTTTCCTCTTCTCGGTCTCTCTTTCTCTTTCTCTCTTGAGTCCAAAGTTCACCTGCTGTCATCAACTTTTACCATGTTGCCAAAGCAGCGGCTCAAACACACTCGCGCTAAGTGCACACTGGCCCTCTTTCTCACACCAGTCGCGGAACATGCACACGTTGTGGCGGACCAAAGGTGCGATTGGAGCAGTTTGCGTTCTTTATCGGCTTCTCTTGACTCGCATTGCACAACGCGCGCTCGTTAATTTGTGGTGAAGGCCGTATCTAGGAAGAGAGGCAGAAGCCACGTGTGTCTTTCTGCATGTGCTCGCCCTCATAGATTGTGGGGTTTTCAAGAGGGACTCATTAGCTGGTGTCAGTCTATATGCAAGACCTCGGCCTCAGAGGGTGGTCCAGCCCACTTTGTGTGTGTTTGACATTACGGCCAGGTAATGAAGGGGTTTGTCAGAGGGTCAGGGGCTCTGGAGAAAGAGACCTGGTCTTTAATCAATTATTAAGGAGGGAAACCGGCAATCAAAGTGTTGGCGGGAGAGTGATTTGAAGGGATGATTGACATGGAGAGAAAGACGTGAAAAGAAATGAGGCGAGACTTCAGAGGGTCTCTGCATATGGCAGTTAATTAGGGAGCGGGGTGAGGTCCAATTATTGACATACCACCCACTCTCACACTGAAAACGCACCATAGGGTGTATGCTGGTAAACAAGTTGCCTGTAGGGAGGGCATGCAGTCATTTCTAACCATTACCCTTCATTTCAGCTGGAAGCTATAGTGACATTTTGTGTTGTAAAACTTTCTATAGTTACAGTGACACTTGGCACGAAAAAGTGGGTAAAGACAAATGAATGACTATATTTACTGTCATTAGCCCGTTGATGAATCATTTGATTTGTAAATGGCCATTACAATGTTGGTGACTTCTTCAGATTGTCCAACCAACAGTCCAAACCCCAAACTTATTCAATTTATAAAGACAAATTGAATTTAAATTCAGTTTTTGATGCTGTAATTGGAGAATGTTTGACCCTTTGCCTGATTTGAACCTAACCAAATAAAATACTTCAAGTGAGGAGATTCGTGAATACAAATGGAAAGATTGAAAGATGAATTACGGAAAGATACAAGAGAGAACAAGTGTATCGACTGTGTGCGTCATGGTGATGGGCAGCACTAGAAAGCAACCGCCAGGTATGTAAAACTCAGCCGGCACAACATGCAAATACATCTGACCCAAATGGTGTGTGTGTACGTGTGTGTATGTGTGTGTACGTGTGTGTACGTACAGCTTCCTGTCTGTGTGGCTTGAAGACTATATGGGAGATGCTGTTATATCACTGGTCACATGGGCCTTTAGATCACATTCTTCTGGGAAAATGTGCACGTGTATCCGGTCCCAGGGGAGTTCCCCACCTATTCTGCAAAGAAGAGAACTAGTTGCATCAACTGAGCCTCTTGTGAAATGGTTTAGATACAGTTAAGAGAGGGAGACACCTTATCGGCCTCACCCCTACAGGCGGGTGGGTGAAACGTACCTCAATACATTGTGCTACGTACTTGTACTAACCAGCACTGCTCTGATTTGTCTAAAAGCTGTCTGCCCATTGGAATGTCCCCCGCTGTTGATATTAAGGGCTGAAGACAGGTTTCTGTTGCACCTGCAGCAGCATCACTACAGCTGTTGAACTGTCAAAGTAATACCAACACACGGTGTATGTGATGAATTCTATCACTTAACTATGAATTTGTCTCTTATCAATCAAATAAGGAGCACCCCTCCCCGAACAATATACAATAACTAGAGCACACGGCACCAGTGTTTCTGCTGCTCAATCACAAGTTGCATCACTTATTTTCCACAGCCGACAGTTTGCCAGCTAGCAGCGGTGTGCCGGCCGTCTGGCAAACCGCGATAAATCCTCGCGGGCCGCCGCATCGGTGGGCCTGTGTTAATGGGGCGTGGCTTCAGAGCCTCCAGTAGACACGCCCCCCGGGGTTTCAGAGCAGAGAATATTGCTTATTTTTTCACAATCTTAAAACCATATTTTATGTACTGGCTGCCCTCTTGGTTGTGGTTTGACAAACTCTGAACAGAACATATTTATTTTTGCTTCATCCAGACCTTAAATGCCGGGTGCTCTTGGGGAGAGATCGGGTATTAACCCATGCCCAAACGGGTGGTGCGAATGGGTCAGACTGAGATTGAAAACATAGTTATTATCACACAGTCAATACAGCTTTAATGTGTGGAAGTGATATTTCTGTCTCCTGTTTATTGCTGCTGAACATGACCTGATGGATGCTCTATTCCTACAGCTTATGAGTCTACCGTAGTACAAAGCAGCTATGCCATAGTTTGTGTGTGTGTGTATGGAAACCATACATTTAAAGGTCCAGTGTGTAGGGTTTAGGGGATCTCATGGGTACTAATGGAATATAATGTTCTTAACTATGTTTTCACCTGAAACCAAGAATCGTGGTATTTTCGGTAGCTCAGAATGAACCCTTCGCACCTACATTGGGAGCGGGTCCTCTTCGCGGAGTCCGCCACGTTTCTACAGTAGTTCAGAACAGGAAACCAAGCTCTGGAGAGAGCCGTTCACTTTGAGTGAGTGTAGAACTGGTATCGCCACCCACCGTCTGAATTTTATTGCTCCTAAAGAAGGCGCGGCCGCAGCGTTCACACGGCTCACGCTCCCACAGTGGAGCTTGAAACGGCTGTAAACGTGTATTGTGAGGGTGCTCTTATTGTTGGAAACTGGCTGAAAAGGAACGTAAATCTGTCTTTTGAAGTCAAATTTGTCGGAAGAGATCGCATAAGTAGATTTGCAGGTGTTTTTTTGTTTTTGTTAGTATGTTGATCAGCTGCAGCAAATATTTCCGGGGAATATGTAACAACAGTATAATTTGCCTTTTATCGCCCAAGACGGTCATTCTGATTTGCAACTGATTTGCATGTCATGCATTTTGTAGAAAGCACAGTAGTCTCTGCTAATACGAATGAGAGTTGCTTTGTTCTCAGCACTTTGGCTGTTGGGACATCTGGGCTCTCCAAACTTTCCAGTTTTTTATTGTGATCATTTTCTGTTGACTCAGAAAATCAAACCGCGCAGAGATGAGCAAACACAAGCCGTAATGGCTGCAGATATTCAAGCTCAGGCTTCGTTGCAAGTTGATCACGTAACTCTAAGTCGGACGCCCACTTTAAAACCACTGAATTCCCTGTTTGCTTATTAAGGTCTCATGATGCGGTTTGGCTTTGATCTCGTGCTCTCTCCTTTCTACTCCTCCTGACCTTTTTTTGCTTCTTTCTCCTTTTCAACCATCGAACTTTCCTTCCAATCCGTCTCCTATCCACCTTCATCCCATCGTTCCCCCCGTGTATTCCTTCTGCCCTTATCCCAATCTAAACATTTACCACTCCTGCTATCTCCTTCTCCTCGCCAGCCGACTTTGGAGCCCAAACTCAAGGTATGTTCAGCTTGAAATGCACTCATAACGTGCATTTCCTGGGAATGGGACAAAAGTTCAAACGGAGGAGACTCCTTTAAGGACTAGTTCAACGTTTATTCGCTTCCATGTGTAGAGATGGATGAGGAGCCCGATAAGCTTAATGTGAGCCTAAAGATGGCTCTCTGCCTGAAGGTAACGCAATCTGCTTGTAACATTATATATACATAATTTGCATCGTCTCTCCAAAATGTATTTTTGAATTGAGGGATGCAGTTAAGAGTTTGTTTTTGTACCTGTTTTCAATTGATTCATATCGACTCTGCTAGATTGTGTTTGTTACGCAGATTTTGAAATCATTCAGTCTGAAATGATTATTCAAACGGTCAACATTTGCACATTTACGTGTTAAACATGACACTACGACTATTTATGCGTCCGCTTTGTCTGTCATTGCATTTGTTCTGCCCCACTTTAAGAAGCACCGCTTGGATGTGGTCAGTGGTTAGTTGTTTGTGTGTTGCATATCAAAGTTTTGCCTGGCAAACGTTTCTCTGTCTTCACATCTGATGAAGATGATGATGATGCTTATATTGATGCTCATGATGACATGCGTCATCTGTCACTGTAATAACCAATCTGGATCATCATCCTTGTTCCCCAGGATGTCTGGACGGTATGTTTGTCTGCTGGACAGGAGTATGACATCTTACCACTGTAATTACACGGCCAGTAGCCGTGTGTGTGTGTGTGTGTGTGTGTGTGTGTGTGTCATGGGATCTTGCATATGACCCTATAATGACGATGCTAATGACATGTTGATGCAGGCTCCTGCATGAGCCATCGTTATGCTGCGCATGAATGACATTTCATGCTGGCCAAACTGTGTGGCTTCTGTCTACAATCCCATAATGGCAAGGAACCATATGACGGCAGGTAGAGCCGCTGCTGCCGTAAACGGCTTATTTCATGTCACCCTGCTGCACACAACAAGAAGATTACATTAAATTTTATGGTTTGTGGGTATTGTATTCAAGGTGACCAAGCAGCAACAAGACCTGGACTTATTCAGGAGTCCGATCTGTAGTTTTCAGAATCACTGGCTGAGGGGTTCAGCTCTGAAACAAAATGATGGTTTCATACAACCTGGGTGTCATTTTCAAAACGTTGGCCACATCAGTAGTATCATTCATTTTTATTTATTTTATTTCACCCAACTCAAACTGACGGAT
Source organism: Pholis gunnellus (assembly GCF_910591455.1). Classification (NCBI taxonomy): domain Eukaryota; kingdom Metazoa; phylum Chordata; class Actinopteri; order Perciformes; family Pholidae; genus Pholis; species Pholis gunnellus. The sequence goes on from NC_136550.1 coordinate 10,334,799, forward strand.
ACTTTTTATGATCTAGTTCAAATGCACGTAGCCCTATTCTAAACTGTACTGTAACATTTAATTTGTTAGCTTTTTTTTCTCCATTTAACAAAAATAACCTATTTTACTTTAATTTAACAGATTTTAGCCAAACTTATTTGGAAGAGAAATGAAAGGAAAATGAAATAGTATTTATTTATTTTTTTACTCAAACTCGTAAACACCCCTCACAACTGTGAGTTGGCTGTGAGTGACTTCCTGGTTTGATTTTGCCGTCGTGCAATGAGGATTATCGTGACATTTCAGGTGTGCTCACATATTCCTCTAAATAAGCTGGTTTGGGTAATGCGGCCAAACTGAAAATCTAAACTCCAGTCAGACATCATTGTAGCAATACTGCCATGTTTCCAGACATCAGCAATGACTGTGGAAAGGACGACGTTACCATAGCCAATAGAATTGATGGCTACAAGTCTGGAAATAAGACCCACGTTTTAATATACCTCTACGCTGGCTGATGGAAATGAATGTTCGTCCCTCTAACGTCTCTATTTCTGTTGTCGTCTAGGAGACTAACAGCGGGCCCCCCACCCTGGTCACCCTGAAAGTTGACCCAGATGGATTCTTCCTCTACTGGACTGGAGGGTCCAACCTGGTGAGACACACACACACACACACACACACACACACACACACACACACACACACACACACACACACAGGTTGGTCTCAAAGTATGCCAATAAGGACTCACAAAGCATTCACAGAAACGTGATCAAATGGAAATGGGCCGCTCTATAGCAGACCACGATGGGTTTTTAATGCACCATCAGGAGGGCCAACACGGCTATTCCAATTGTTATTTGTTTACTTGAACTAAACCGCATTCTTCCTTCCCGTGCTGCCTTTCCAAATCGTCGCTTCTTCCTCCTCTCTTGTTGTCTCTTATCGTGGTTTGATCCAGTCCATTAGTTCACCCAAAATGAGTTCCATCAATTTGTTCTGGCCTTGTTTGCTCCCTCTTTCCCTTGTTCCTCCGTCTCGCTGAAGTCTTTGTGGTCTCCATCCTTTTAGTCCTCCATTCTCTTTCCATCAATCTGTACTTTCCTAACAACCGCCCTCCCCCCTTCATGTTTCAGCCATTAGTTTAGTAATATTGGATTTTAGGCATTTAGCTGACATGATTAGCCAGACGCAATAGACAGTGAGTCAGCAGGATGCAGGGTTTTGAGATTTTGATAAGTGCAGATGTAATAAAAAAAAGCTGTTTTGTTTTAATCCCGTATTCGCAGCAGCCTGTCTGCTGTCTTCCTCTACCTTTTAATCTACAGTTCTTACCTTCCATTCATCTGTCCATCTACTCTGTGTGTATGTGTGATGATGGTCTGGTGAGACCTCCTGGATCAGATGAAATATCAAGGCAGCCCAATTAACTCCTCCCCCATTCTAATCGCTCTCTATGTTTTTCTCCAGCTCTCTCTTTCACATACACTGTCCCTCTTTTTATTTTTGGCTGTCTACTTATCCAGAAGGCATGTATGGAATGACCTGTTGATAGCCAATATTATCACTGCGTTGTGTCTGCATGTTTCAGAGTGTGTGTGTGTGTGTGTCAACATATCTGGGCCAGAGCGCACGTCATGTTGTCCGTGTGCACGTGTGTCGGCATGTGTTCGTGCATTCACATAACAGACCGAGGCTTTAAATACTCACTTCATCCTGATGCTAGCACGCGCACGTCTGTATGTGCGCGCGTGTGGTATTGCGATAATAGGCCATTTGTCGCCTGAGGTGCAGCTGTGACACCGTTTAGCGGAGAGCCAAGTCCGCCAGTCATTGACTCCTGCACACAACAACTGCAGTTCGATAACGACACACAACTCAATAAGAGGTTGTTTGGACGTCGCGTCACAAGCTGTACGGCTTGGAAAAAGAAATATCTCTGACACGCTGCTGTGTCCGATTTTATCTTCAAACTACAACAATTCCTAAGTCGACGTCCGGCTGCCTCCCAGGAAATGCTAACGTGATGCCAGTAGGACCGCAATTGTTTTACGTGCTCCTGTATTTGGCTTTTCTGACTTTGTGCGTTTCAGCTTTGTTAATGTTGGCGTGGCTAAGCTGGATCGTGCAGCCGCTATTCTTGCTTCAGAAGCTGGAGTGCAGCTCGCTGTTGGCCACAGAATATGAAATAAGCCCCAAAATATTCAGACCAGCATTAATCAGGCCAATGTTAGGGAAAACGTGGGAGTTTAGACATGTAGGAGCAGAGTCAGGCAGTGACTAGTAATAGGAGTTGTTTTTTGTTTGCATTTTGACAACAATTCAACGTCTAAAAAGCTGTATTTTGCTTCTTTTAAAGGTTATTTTTAATACATTTTTTTCCAGTCGTTGCTGTGTGGTTTTTGAACGGCACTTCCCAGAGATCACTTGCCAGTTAAACTGTGTGGCCAGTGCCGAGACGTCCATTTCTATAACTTTTTAATGTATTAAGTTTCGACAATGACGCAGGTTTAAATCTGGCTCATTAAATCTGCACCGTAGAAATGAGAAATTGTCCGTCTTCTCCTCCACGAACCTACATCTGGTCAAACGCAGCTTCTCTGCAAGGTGAAAATAAACCCACTTGAACATATTAGATATGGACTTTAACTTCACAGAAGTCCTATTTCAGTGATCCCAGACTGAAGTTTTAAATCTGCGCCGTTGCTCCCCTGGAGATTTCGAACCGGAGCTGAAAAGAAAGAGGACACGGCAACACAGATAACCAGCTATTATTAATGAGATCAGTTAATACGCATTTACACAGATGACAAGGGCGTTCTGGAAGGAACCCATTTCTCTGAATAGAGCAGGTACCCAAAATATTTGATCTCCAGTGCAGTCTTTTATTTTGGCTGCTCTGCTCTTCTTTTTACTTTTGATGTCAAACGATACGGTGTTCAACAAAAGATGCCCCGCTGTTATTTCAGGATTGAAGATGTATTGTGTCTTCTATGTGGAATTCAGGGTAGTCACGGTCAGTGAGGGGAACCGGATCACCCACTAAAGTCATTTTTAGATCCTCCGCAAAGGCGAGCGAGGACATCCTAAAGTCCATAACCCCAAAAATGTCTGCTGGACGCAGCACTGCCACTTTATTTAGGACGGGCACAATACTGCGTACAAGCTCAGCCTCTGTTGATTTCTAAAAAAAACACACGCTCTCCAAATATCTAACTACAGAGGAAACCAGTCTAGGGTCCATTATAATTTAAGAAATCTCCCCACTTGCAGCCCGGAGATGCGCGTTCCGGCCTTTTTCTCTTGCTCCATCCGTCATTACTGTCTCAGAGAGAAGATTTGTACCTCCAGACATTTTTTTTTTCTCACTTTTTCTTTCAGACATGTTTGGTAAAATTTCCATTTCTTCCTCCTTTTAGTTCATCCATCTGAATATGTGTCCTTTCACCTTTTCTCCAGGTGTTCCTCCTCTCCCCGTCCTCCATCTATTTCCTTTCTGTTTACGTATGTCCGTCTGTTTCGTGTCACCTTCTTCTCAGGCCTCACTTTGTTTAACATTTTCCTTTAAATAACTATCTATATTTCTCTCTTATTCCAATGTTTCATTTGTTTCCGTCTCTTTCCGGACACCTTTTTCTTCTGAAACCACGTTCGCACTTCTTTTGTCGAGGACAATATTCTTCCTGCTCTGCCGGTTGGTCAGTTGCGCCTGATATTTTCTTTTTCCATCCCTTTTCTGATAATCTTTGACATCTCTCCCTCCTCCTCCCCCCCCCCTTCCTTCATCCTTTTCTCCCAGTTATCTCCCTCTCTCCATCTTTGCGTAATGTTCGGCTTACACGACCTCTTGACGTGTGCATGTACTCGGAGCCCAGAACTTCCCATAATGTTTGAGTCAGTGGCGATAACAACCAACTGTTGCTGACAGACACAACCGCTCAGTGGCTGGGCAGTGAAACAATGGAGCAGCGGTCTGCGTTCACTCACTCATTGGCCTTTGTCTTCTCTGTCTGTCCACTCTTTTCACTTTGAGATAAAGTTGTTATTAACATGATCAGTTAAGAAAAAAAAGACATTTGTAGTTGACAGAGTTCAGTTACTTCACTCTTGATGATTTATATGACTTCTTATTGGGTGTTCTGCAGGCATAAATTGAGTAGTGTGTGCAGGGGTTACATTTTATAAAAATGTTTAAAATGATTGACAGCAGGACTTTGATGCAGTTTGATGTAGCACCTTGGAGAAATATAATCCCACACTGTTAATTTAATGCCGTCCCAAGGCAGGTTTGTTTCAACAGTGCATATTTCACCAGTTTCCGAACTTTGAAACGGTTCATGTGCAGCAGCAATTCAGAGGAAACACGCTTCAGACGACGGAAACCTAATTTGATAAGAGTTGCAGCAGAATTCCTTGCATAAACTGTTTCTTAATGCGTGCCTGTCCAGCGAAAACTCATCAACATTCTCTTATTGTGTTCATTTTTAAGTGCAAAGCAGTAAAATATCTATTCTTCCCTTTTGTTTGACTGCTAAGGGTCCCTTGGTATCCAGTCTGGAAACCGATTCCCCCAATACTGAACGCAAAGTGCCTGCCAGTGGCTGAGGGTTACACAAGATCCACACATCTGTTACCACATATGCTTGCACCCTCCTGCTAACCCCGCTGCGTGTGTCCTTTTTCTGTCCTCTTGACTAAACTCCTCCACCTCCTCCTTTTACATTCGCAACCTAAATTTGATGTTTTAAGTATTTAGCGGACAAACAGACTGTTGGAGGTGAAATAACTGCAAGACAGATGGGAGGAGACGGGATAGAGGTTCTCTGAAGAGGCTGGGTCCTCAATCATGTCACATCGACGAGTTGATGAGACTTAAAAAAAGGAAAACATGTTGTAAAGGTTAAACACATTAAATCTAAAAGAATTTGGTCCATCCCTTTTTTTTTGGAGAAAAATCTTCGCTAGCTCTCTGAGGGCTCGTTTTTTAGCCCCGTATTGCACATTATAATGCTCATTTTTTCAATCCGTGATCGGTACGGATCACAGGTGAGCCGCTTATTAATTACACAGTTTAACGTCAACCGTCGCAGTGTGAAATAAAGTTTTACTGACAATCGTTATCTGGCAATATCCAGTAAGATATGTTACCAGGACATCAGCATTCATGCTTTTTCTAGTCGCCGATCTCCGATAATGATACATTGCAAACAACTAATCCGTGTTAAATTTGACAGGAAGAGAATGAAGGTTACGTTCAGTTATATTCTGATGCGTTCAGGCTCTGTTCAGTGAAAATGAGTATTGGGCGAAGGTCAATTAGTATGTTATCATGCTGCGTTCACATGTGATCTCGTCAAATGTGGTGTTGGTGAAAAACTTGAATAAATCCAGTTGTTTGAAGGAGACTTATTGAGAACAACATAAATAGATATTAGAGACTATTTACACTACCTCTAAAAGGCTTATAATACATCATTAAAACTACTAATGACAAGATTAGTTTCAATCCATAAAAAAAATCGTATTTCCTTATAATTTGAATTGTGTGTTTTATGAACAAAAAACCCATTATAAATTACTATAACGAAGTAAAAGGATCATATTTAGATTTGTTGATGGTTTACCCTGACTTGTACACTGACTACTACTCTGATCCGATCCGTGACTGCTCCTTGCACTGAATATGTTCTTCTTAATTAGATATCAATCTTGCCCTCCCTTCATTGGAAAGCAGATCTGTTGTTTACAGAGAATAGACACAGGATGTTGGAACGGGGTGGTATTTGATCATTCGTGTGGCTTTTAAAGAACAACACCATGTAAAGCCTCCCCCCCCCCCCCCCCCCCCCCCCCCCCCCCCACTGCACGGCCAAACGGGGCTAACCAGGTGAGGTATTATTCATTGCAGCATTTCCGCGATCATTTTCCACACCGCCGTTGCCAGCGCGGATGATCCGTCACCTAAAATGACGTTTCCAATAAACAAACAGGAACGTTTTGATTCAGTGTTGTCCTGGCTGCACCTGCCACAGCGGGATGAGTTGAAATTGCAACTGGCGCTACGGCTAATCCTCCCCGTCGCTCTGTTTTACTTTGGCAATCCTTTATCACTTTTGCTGTTGGCCCTTGCCCCGTCTCTACACGGCTAATCCATCTTCGATTTGTCTTCCCCCCCCCCCCCCCCCCTCTCCCTCCTTTTTTTTTTACTTCCCTCTGTCTGTGGCAGCTGGTAGCCGTCACAGAGAGACGGCAAAAGTTGTTCCTCTAATATAAACTGAAGGATGACATTTCCTCCCTCTCTGCTCTCCATCTTTTCTTGCTCTTTGTTTCGCTACCTTCATTTTTCTCTCCTCCTCATTCTCCATCTCACTGCTTCCCATCCCTCCCTCTGCTCCCTTCGTCTTCCTCCTCTTCATGTCATCAATACATTTTTGTTCACTCCTTACTAGAGTTATTGCTCTTTAATTTCTTGCAACAACACTTCTCCCTCATTCTCTCTCTTAGCGTGGGAAAGTGGGCAGGAAGTTGCTCAGACAGGGAGATGGGGGTTCTGGGGAATTTCGAATTTCGTTGCCCCCTCATCCCCCCCTCCTCCCGCTCCTTAACATTTCCACTTTTCTCTGAATTCCCTCTCTCCTTCTATTCTTCCTCCCATCTTTCAATCATTCATTCCTCCCTCCTTCTTTAAGGTGTACAGGTCATGTCAATAGCACCTGGGCTTTCAAACGTTTGCCCCCAGGGATGTAATTGAGTTGCTGCAGAAGTCCAATTTAGCCTCCTAATGGTGTGGAATTGAGTTCACATACCTTGACCAGATTGGGACACACACACACACACACACACACACACACACAAACACCTGGGATGTGACTTAAACAAACACCTTCATACCATACCATTAGGACTGCTCCACATGAAAGTTATTTGAACCGTGTCAGTGCATTGTGAGAAGAAGTGGTGTGAGTGGTTTGGCTTTGAAATCGTGTGTATATCTGTTGTTTTTAATCCGTACAAAAGCTTCAAGTTGTGGCTTTATGGGAGGTTATATGCAGGACAATTACTCGGCACAAAGGCTGATTTTATTACCGTTGTTTCCCCGTTTACGGTCTTTAAGAACTACTTTATTAACTCCTCGTTGGGGAAATTGAATTTCCCCAACGAGGAGTTAATAAAATTGATTTTCCCCAATGAGTGTAGCTAAGCTAATCGTCTGCTGGCTGTAGCTTCATATTTAGTGTACGGACACGTGAGTTGCATCAATCTTCTCATCCAAGAAAGAGAAGGATTGATTTTCCAAATGCCAGCTATTCCTTCAATGGATGAACTGTCAGCTGACATCTTAAAATTACTTATTTTGTCCAACCAACTCAAACGTATTCGATTTGTAATGATATGAAACGGAGAAGCAGCAAATCTTTGAGCTAAAACTAGCTCGGTTGACTCATTCTCTATTGAATGACTCATTGTTTTTCATTATGAATGGCTTCACTGCCCTATGCTGACGCAGTACAACCATACCCAACTGGTAACACAGGTATGTGTGAACACGTGTGTGTACAGTACATACCAGGCGTTTAATGTATAGTTGCAGCCTCTTGAAACCTTAATTGTGGTACTCCCAACCTGTGTGTGTGTGTGTGTGTGTGTGTGTGTGTGTGTGTGTGTGTGTGTGTGTGTGTGTGTGTGTGTGTGTGTGTGTGTGTGTGTGTGTGTAAATATGCCAGCTGAATTGTAAGTAGAACGATAGTTGGCAGGTATAAGTAGAGATCTAATAGAGATTATATCCCTGGCTCAAGTCAAACATCCACAAAGAATTAACTTGGAACAAGGGGTTTACATAACACACACACACACACACACACACACACACACACACACACACACACACACACACACACAGTGAGCGGTTCGTAGGGGAAGTTGAGTGTGTCTGTAGATAATGTGACAGCTTCCTCTCTCTTTCTCCTTTGTTCTGGTTACTTCGCTAGATCACACGTTTCATTTTCTGTTGACATTATCTGTTCGTGCACATGGCACAGCCGTTGTCACTTTCACTCTCTGTGACACACACACACACACACACACACACACACACACACACACACACACACACACACACACACACACTCAAACAGCTTAGTAGACAGTCAGTTCTTCGCTGTATGAAGAACTGAGACACCGCACGGTATCGAATCTATTGTCTAAGCAGACGCTTCCTCCCAAATGAGTGTGTTTCTGTGTGAGTGTTTGTACACTACGCTGTACTCTGCTCACGTACGCTGCTCTTTCGCAGCTTAGAAATGGAACTGTAAAGATAATTCTGGTTCATCACAATGAGTTTTTATAGTGTGACATCATTTCAACCGTAAATAAATTGTCGCTTTAAAACATACATCACAGATGGCATAGTTGTCCTGTGCAATGAGGGACATTACCAACATTCATGTGCACTCTCAACGCTTTCCTGTTCTAGCTTCATATTGAGTGGAACGATAGGAACTTCGCATCTAACTCAAGAAAGTGGATATGCATTTTTCCCAAATTGTTGAACTATTCCTTTAAACTATCACACACTCGCATACAACTCTACATTCATCCTGCCGCTACCGTCTCTGTGTGCTTGTCTTTGTGTGTGTGTGTGTGTGTGTGTGTGTGTGTGTGTGTGTGTGTGGCCTGCTGGCGGCTGCACATGCTGGTTTATGTTGTAAATCCGCCCTCGCTGATCTACGTGTGTTTGTGTTTTGGGAGAGATTTATGATTACTGCAACTATTTTTTGTTTTGTATGTTCTTGGCCCAGCTCTGCCTTTATTTATTTGCGCTTTGAGACATTTGGTATGACTTGTGCGTGTTTTCGTTTTATTGATGTTCGATTTGTTTTTGCTTTTCGGTTCATAAATGATGATGTTTTTTTTCCTCCCTCGTACATTTGGACTTCATTTCTCTTTCATGTTTAGTTTCTTTTTCTCTTTCCATCTTCTCGGTGCGTCTTCTACTTCTTTCTGTAGATTCTAATATTTCACTGATTACAAATCCCTCAGGATATCAGTCTGTCGGCTAAGTGGCTAAAATGTATCTCTCTCGTCATTTTTGCCCTCCCCAGGGCACAGAAATACGAAACAACTAAATGAGGCGGAAAGACAAAGAATGAGAGCGAGAGAGAGATAAACGGAAACAGGATGGAGCGATAGTGGAGAATTAGAAAAGGGAGAGTGTTATCTCATTGATGTATGCAGAGGAAATATTACGAGGCGGCGTAGACAGAGTTATAGAGCTGTCCCATGTTTCACAGGGGTATTAAGTGTCCCCCTCCTTCTCTTTCTCTAAACACCTTGCCAACTCTCCCATCGCGGCCGTAAAACAGTTTGAAGGTCTCTTTGTTCTACTTCTCCGATGTTTCTGTGTCCTTTAAAGTCTTCTTCTGTCGAGGCTACTTCTCCTCGCCTCTCCTGTCCTCCGCGCCGATTGGCCGGTTGGGTCACAGCCAAGCGGCAGAGGGTGGAGATGTACAGTACGCCGTCCTGGCACCGTGCGAGTCCATGTGTGCACGCTTGTGTGGGTTCAGGAGGATCGGTTTCCTGTATGCCGCCATCGCGTGCTCTTGGATTGGCCGTCCGAGGCGTGCTCGGGTGATCTTTCAAACGCACGCAGGAAAGGAGTGGCGCTCTCTTGATTGTTTAGTTGCCCTTTCATATTTTTCTAATCTTAAGAAAATGAATGGAGGAGACTGGCAGGGCAGTAGGGAGGAGGGGAAGTGAAGAGTGAATCAAAGAAATGAAGGAAGGAAAGGAGTAAGTGAACAAGGGCCTAATGAAAGCACATTAACATTTACTGTACTTGTCTTTAGTGTCTAAATATAGACTGACCTGAATGCAATTGTTGGATTACAAAAACACAGATGCACGCAACTGCAGAACAGGATGTGGAAGACAAAAAACGATTTTATTTAGAGCAGCAAACTCTGAGTTAGATGACCAAATCAATATTTCTCTCATATCTCTCTGGGGCAAAGATTGGTTAACTTGATAGATAAATGCATCAATCTGGTGCCTTTTGGGAGCACAATGAAGAGGCTAGAGCGATGAAGAACGTTGTTGTGCTCCTGTTCTAGCAGTGGACATTTAGGCTACTAAAGTACTGTACTTAAGTATAATTTTAAGGTACTTGGACTTTACTTAAAAACTTCTCGTCCACTACATCTCAGACGGACATATTGTACTTTTTAATTTCACTACATTTATTTGACAATATTAGCTACTAGTTGCAGATTCAGACTCCCAGCACAAAATATAAATCAACTAATACATGATGATGTAGTGCTGGGCGGTATGACCAAAAATGTGTATCACGGTATTTTGTAAGATTCTGGCGGTTTCATGGTATATCACGGTATTTTATTTTTCTGCGTCAACGCATTCATTATTAGGAGGACATTTTTAACACAAGAACCAGCGAGCGGTGAACAGCTGTTTGTGTGGCGTCTCTTCCTGTTTCCTTCACCTACTTTCCCCTGGGTCCTAAGTCCCTCCATGTACAGCTTCTTATCATCCTCTATGTACCAATGTACATTTATAACAAATACCACACATATTACACGGTAATCAGCGTTGCACATGTGTCTAACCGAAATACCTTTTGTTCAGTCTTTGTTCTGTTCTTTTAATGTAACGTTACTGAAGCGACAGCTGTTAGCAGACTGTTAGCGAGCTGTACCCAGCATGCAGTTCGGCGGTGAAATTTTATAAATGTACAATTATCAGTGTTACAAATTGTTTATGTGTCACAGACTGTTTTGCCCTGTTAAAGAGCGTTAGTTGTGGGTTGTTAATTGTTGTGTTATAACCATGAACCCTCTTAATACACTTAAGACAACTAGCTCCGACTGTAGCGCTACTAGCGGCGAACAATATATTTTGCTGCCTGTTGAAGAGTGACAGCATTTGTTCGGGTATGACTGTGTGTGAAAAATTCACATCATACGGGAAATTTAAACCGGTTGAACCGGTATACCGCTCATCACTATTACGATGTATGATTAAGTCGTCTATAGCCTAATCACTAAGTATATAAAGCAGTTGAAATAAGCCCCACCTTTACCGGCTGCAACATTAAAGTGATCACACATTAACGGACCAATAATTATAATCCAATGAGCCACTTTCACTTCCCCGAGCCGAGCTAGAGCCAGTTGCTGTGAGGAAATGCTCCGGACAGTCAGCCAGCCAGCCGTTGAGAAGTGAATCGTGTTTTTCTGTTCATTATGAAACTGTGGCGCTGCTAGTCAGACTTTGGCGGGCCACCATATTCTCGGCAATTAATTGGAAACGCTGCTATATGATGCGCCGTCATTTGGCAGCAGTAGCTTAGTTCTGTTGTTGATGGCAGGAAATATGAACCGACTCGGAAACATCAACAGTAATGTTGGTATGGCTTCCTTAGCAACAGAGAGGGAGGCAAAACCTCTTCTGAACTCAACCGGACAGACGGCATCGCTGCAGCGCGGCCATTCTTTTCAATAAAGGGTGCAGTCCAAACCTCCTGCCCATGTAATCAACAGCTTAGTGAAACACGTTCACAACTTTCTCTCAAATTGGTAAGGAAGGGCCTTCTGGAAGACGTCTAACTGAGGCAGAAGTGCGCGAGGCAGGCGGAGGCAAAGTTCTTCGGTCCACTGAAAAAACGGCGAATTAAAGTAAATTACAGCACTTCATCACAACAGGACTCCTGGAAAACTCTCACCCAGACTCATTTGGAGCAATAATGAGCCTGCAGCCGAGTCTGAAGTGATAAATGGAGTGAGCTGTGTTTGGCCTTAGCAGCACGGGAGAGATGAATGGAGCGCTCCGCCCGCCCTGACTAGCGAAATATTACACACTTGAGAGACAGATACACACACGCTAACTGAGCAGAAGGCGGGAATAAGTTAGGAATGTGCTCTCGGGAGATGACCGACCTTCACGCGGACACACGCACCACGTCGAGTGCTCAGCTAATGTGCCAAAAGCGCACACATTTCACTTCGCATTCAAAACGCTTCTCTGATCACATGCTGACACATTTGCACTCGACCGAAGTGAAGATTTCCATGTGAGGAATTGCTCATGCTTCCTTGTCACATGCGTTTAATGTGCGCTTACTTGTGCGCCTCCTCCACACTCGCATTCACACACCTACACACACACACACACACACACTCACACACACCCTGTCTTGCTCAACGGGTCAGGATGTTTCACAAGTCGGGACCTGCATGTCGAAGATATGCCTGCCTGTATATTGCTGCGTTTGTGTGTGTGTGTGTGTTTTACATTACTAGCCTGTGAGGAAATGTGAACTGTTAAAGACTCACACACACACACACAGGCGGCAGACAAAGTTGTAGTCTCATTACCGCAGTCTCCAAGGAGTCGCAATGGCAGAATGAAACCACGGCCTGTGGGAGAGGAGGGGTGTGTGTGTGTGTGTGTGTGCGCGAATGTCTGTGCACGTGTGTCGCACAGATCCAGAAGTGGTTTATTCCCCCAGGAAGCGAGTTATTCTCCACAGGCCAATCAGAGGACAAAGTTTGAGGCAGAGTTTAATCCGATTGGTCCGACACTTCTGACCTTTTCTTACTCGCGGCCAATCCCAGGGGTGTGGACAGCCAACAGGGGGATGACCTCACAGCCCGGCTGGAGTAACAAAAGAAGGAATGAAGAAGACATGAGGTTCAATACTAGCTTTAAGGATAGGGACTTCATGAGTTTGTCTTCGCTGGTGTTTTTGGAAAGGAAATATGGGGAGAACACGGACAAAACAAGGCCAAGGAGAAGAGAGACCTAAACATTTGTTTTGTTTTTTTCATTAATGAAACCTCTTAAGACAAATTTAAGAAAAATGTAAATAGTGTCGTACAAATGCACTGAAAGCCTCAATGGGGAGAGAGATGAGGAGAAAACAACATCCGATGAGTGTCATAGATGTAGTAAGAACGCTTGGGGAATGAGTGCCGGGCTAAACAAATATTTACAGTGCGTCCTCTGTGTTTATGGCTGGGTTTATGACCACACTCCTCCTCTTGTCCATCCCTCCTGTTTTCGTCTCTTGCCTCGTCTTCACTTCCAGACCACGCTATCCTTCAGGCCAAGGGCGCCGTTAGGTCCTTTGCTTGCTTTTAATGCAGTACGACTACTGTCCTGTCTTCTCTGCGTGTGCATCCGTACAGTCGGTATTTGGGATGCAGCAGGTCTCTTTCAAAGATATGTCTCAGATATCTGTGAGTGAGTGTGTGTGTGTGTGTGTGTGTGTGTGTGTGTGTGTGTGTGTGTGTGTGTGTGTGTGTGTGTGCAGAGTTCTCCAAAAGTTATGTCACTCTGTTTTCCATGGTCTCACACAAACGCACACATACAGAGTTTATGTCACCGGTCGGGTTTTATGTCTAGAGAAGCAGGGGAATCTGATAAAAGTGGGTTTTAATGGAAGGAGGAGAAATGCTGGACTGAGCATAAACACACTAAAAACATCATTTTGTTCCATCATTAATTTCAAAATATTGATATAAGAGTGGACTGTCACGCCCTCATGGCGTGTAAACATACTTGCCCCGTTTATCAGTTCAAGTATATTTATCGTTGACTTTGTTTTGTGAAAGTTAAATTCATTGTTTGAACTTTGAACTGTAGGAAGCTGCTCCCAGCTCAATCCATAGCTCACACGAATATAACGGAGATCTGAAATGCAGACTGAGAGTCTACAGCAAAGCTAGTGGCTCTGCATGAAGACATAGCGGTGCTTTGAGCTAAATGCTAACATCGTGTTTTCCATGTTGCCCATCTTAGTTTAATGTGACAGCATGCTAATATTCTCTACTTAGTAGGTTAGGAAAGTAAAGCGGGAATGTCTACACACCGCCGTTACTTGTTGAAGATTTGACCAAAGTGATTGCAAGATCTTCCTGAAGAGGGAATGAAAGTCTGTACCAAATGTCATCGCCATCCAGTCTATTGTTATTGAGAGATTTCACTTAAAACCTCCTGAAAGGATCACCAGTGTCAGGAGAGTACATTGTCAAGGAACTATTACGGTCTGGACAAGATTTTGACCGGACCAAAGTGGTCGACAGACCAACCAGTCAACACGGCCATTCCTAGAACAACACCACTAGTGTGGCAAAAAGATGATGATGTAAATGTATAAAAGGAGATGAACCCCTCTTTTCTTCACTGTGTCCACTTTCCCTGATTTGCTAATGTTGACTCTCTGTGCTGCACACACTCTTCTACTCATCAAGTGACTGTCTGACACCTGTCTGTCATGTAGGAGGTGGAGGTTCTGGACATCAACAGCATCAGGGACACCAGAAATGGGAAATACGCCAAACAACCAAAGGTTAGTAATGTGCGTGCGTGTGTGTGTGACAGAAAGAAGCTGTCACCTCCTGCTGTTGATAACTTTGTTCTGGGACCAGAAATGTGATGCTCAAGTGTGACTGTCACCAAAAGATGCGTGTGTGTGTGTGTGTGTGTGTGCTTCCTCGCTCAGCTGATGGCGCAAACGTGAGAGAGCGCTAATGAGCCTGCTGACGGATGGGCCGTCAGACAGGAAGTGATATAACCAGTGACTGTTGGTGAAGCGGTCGTTGTGTAAGATCGTAGATCGGGCCGAGGGATAGAGCTGCGTATTAGTGGCTGAAACATATGGACTTGTTGACATGCTTCAGGCATGTGGGTCAAATTGATTAAAAAAAAAGAACATTATTACCATACCGACAATCTGTAATCAAAGCAATGATACGGGAAATCTGGTCCTTTTTTTAATCTGTGTGTAAGATTAGATACCTGAAATAAAGCCTTAGCCATTATGTAAGAAAACCTGCATGATCAGCAATATTTAAAGGGTGGCATTTAGGTTTTGTGTTGTGTAAAAAATGTGAATTTTCTGTATTTTATGCCTATGTGCTGATCAATGTCAAAATGTGTTCAGAAAAGGAATGAGGAAATAAACAAATCATACCAGTGGTTTAAATCCTTAAAGGGCCAGTTCACCCAAAATCACAGACACCCGTCTTCTCACTTTTCATGAACAGCATCTAGCAAAGCAGATATGTTTGGTTTTCCCAGGTTGTGCACCGATAAAGGTTCTGGTAAACTAACGCTACACTTCCTGCCCAGCGCCAAACACAGACACACAATGTTAGCGACTAGCTGGAGCATTTAGCAGCTAGAGACTGAGATATACTTCCCTCTGGAGTCAGCGAATGACGTTCATTAGGTGGCAAGAATGAATGAATGAATTCAATTGATGCTTCTGTATGTGCTGAATATGTAAATAAGCAACTGTTTGTTGATAAGTTTTCCATATCAACTTCATAAGATGATTCTATTTAGATGTTCTATTGTTGGCCAAAAAACATCTGTTAATGCAGGTTTAAACATTTTAACAATATTTATATCCTGAAGCAATGTTCCTACTGTTGCTCTGGAAGATCCACACACACACTGTCAACAGTTTTACGAGGACCATTTCTTTGGTAGATAGAGGTTCCAAAGAAAACCATTAACGGCGAGGTCTGGGTATTATCTTTAGTCACATGGAGGCTGTTGTGAAGTTTCCCTAATTTGAGTGTACTGATCCTTTTTTTAAAGTCTCGCTCGCTGCTTAATGGCAATGCACACTTTGTGCCCTGCCTTGGCCGTGTTTTTCTTGATAAACAGTCTTCCAAGTTAATTAGCTTAATTGAAATGAAAGAGAGACACGAGAGGGAGTGAGTGACGGAGAGAATGCATAATTGATGGAGAGAGACACTGAGCGTTAGAGAGAGTTGGTGCTAGTAGAGACAGAGTGGTCTAAAAAGGAGGAAAGAGTCGTTAGCGTAATTTGATCAGAGTGCTACACCACATGCATCACAGTTACTGTTCTCGGGAGGCAGCGAGCTGGGCAAGGAGCGGGCAGGATGTACAGATCTTATGCACAAAGCAGTGTTGTGGTCAATATATTGTGTGTGTGTGTCACGTTCAATGAAGAGAATGAAGCTATAAACTTGTGTGTGTGTGTGTGTGTGTGTGTGTGTGTGTGTGTCAGGACCCGAAGCTGCGGGACATGCTGGGCTTCGGTAAGGCTCCCAACGTTGAAGGGAAGCTGGTAACCGTTGTCCACGGCACCGACCTGGTCAACATCTCCTTCCTCAACTTTCAGGCTATGCAGAAAGATGCAGCCAAGGTAACCGCGGAAGCCGGCCCCATTGGCATCCCATAACCTACTCACTTAACTTTGACTTGCCTTCAAAATGTCTTCCTTCCGGTCTCGTCTCCGTCCTTCCTCCTTATCCCCCTCTACTTGTGTCTTTCTTTCTTTCCTCAGGCCATATGCTGGTTACTCACTTTACGATGTTGACATACAGGCATGTGCGTGTTTAGGAGTTGTAAAGAGGGATTTCTTTTTTCCCTCTCTGTGTTTGTGTGTGTGTGTGTGTGTTGTATATAGAAACGATTTCCCTTAGTTTTGACATCAGACGAACAGTCAAACAACCCGGTTTTATCACCTCGTGCCTGTGTGTTCCCCAGATTTGGACGGATGAGCTGTTCACTTTGGCCACAAACATACTTTCCCAGAATGCATCGCGGCACACCTTCCTCTTCAAAGCGTAAGAAGCCGCGTGTGTGTCTTATCTTGACATTAGCGAACTGTAGATGTCGGGTCATTTTGTAAAGCCTCTCTCTCTGTCTGTTTCAGGTACACTAAGTTAAAGCTGCAGGTGAATCAGGATGGAAAAATCCCTGTGAAGAAGTGAGAAACCACTTTTTAAACTCGATACAGAATTCTAAACACCAGTGCACTCCGCTTCTTCTTTCCTTTCCTCTTCACTGTCTCTCTTCCACTTTCTCTCCTCTTCAGTTCAGCTCTTGGTTATCTGTTCTCTCTGGTTTTTGGTCAGCCCTGTCACTCGTATAAATGTAACCCTTTCAGACTCTGCTGACTGACCTGATTTTTCTGTTTCATGTGAATGGTTTGACTCATGATCAAAAAAACAACAACTTTTAACTGACTGTTATCTCTCCAAACTCTCTGTGTTTTCTTTCAGTATTCACAAGATGTTTTCAGATAAAAAGAGAGTGGAGACGGCTCTGGAGCAGTGTGGCCTCGACAATTACCGGGTAATCATCAAAAGCCACAGGGCTGTTCACAATATGTAGGTTTTTTTGTGTTTTGGTTCATACGTGAGATTGGAATCGGTGCAGCTCAGTCTCTCACCCTGTGGTGTTGCGTAGCATTCTTTGCATGCCTTTGCAACGTAAGAAAGGCAAAAATAGGGCTGCGGGGGCCTATAGGAGAGTAACTATGAACTGTGACAGCTGAACGAACTGTCAACAGAGTCACAAGTTTTTACGTTTTTGGTTTTTGTACGGATTAAACAAGATATAGCGTGTTAATTTGTCACAGAGGTAAGCTAGCTTTGCCCTTTGTTTCCAGTCTGTATGCAAAGCTAAGCTAACCAGCTGCTGGCAGGTACCCTCATATTTACCGTACATCTAACTTTCAACAAGAAAGCAAATAAAACAATCCCCGACGTTACAATTTTAAATCTGCCGCTTGCCATTGAGGTTTTATAAAAACTAGATATGATATAGTTTTATAGAAGTCATAAATGTGGCTTCCTAGAGAGAGAGCAACTGTTTAAATATTACAAATCCTGGCTTCATTCATTCTTTCAAGCCTGAGACTCCCAATATTGTCAAATTCTTTGCTTGTAAATGCAGTGTAAGGTACCACAGGCTTGTGGTTTGGTAGGTTGAAACTAGGTTGCTTGTATGTCATTAGTCCGTGCAATCTTTCCCAAAAATCAGTTTGGAGTCACAAGACGTTTCTGTTTTGGAATAAGAGACCAGATTGTGCAAACTGCACGGTCAGCGTGTCTCTCGGTATTGTTGTACTCTGGCGCCTCCTGCTGGTTGAATAAGAGATCACACAAAGTGGGTGAAGACTGAATCTGATCCACAGCTTGACAGCGTGCTTTAAAAAAAAAGTGTATTTATCTTCAGCCTACAGAATTCCCAATACTTCATAGTTTGGAATAAGTGTGTATTCAACAATAAAGCAATATTTCAATATTTTTGGGGATCAGTAGTGGAGACCAGAACGCATTTGACTGAAACCGTAGCATGTGTGATCCGGCATCGTCAAACTTTGCATTTTACTGCAGATTTTGCAAAACATTCCGTTATTTCTCTTCATATCTTTCGATCCTCTCTGCTCTCCTTCAGGGTGAGGGAATAAAGCCAGATGATTTCACGTGGGACGCCTTCCAGAAATTTCTCGACAGCCTCTGTCTCCGGCCCGAGATACAAAGCATCTTTGAAGAAAGGTTTGTAACACACGAGAACAAAGTTACAACCCCCCCCCACCCTAAACCCTTTTATTAGTTACGCTCTAGTTATATGTTTAGGGAACAACCTGTTCTCTTTTCACTAAATGTGTCTCTTTGCTCCAGTGGCTCCAAGAGGAAGCCGTTCATCTCTTTGGACCAGTTGATGGACTTCATTAACCGCAGGCAGCGAGACTCCAGGCTGAACGAGGTGCTGTACCCCCCGCTGAAAAGAGAACAGGTCCGACAGATCATGGAGAAATATGAGACCAACGCCAGCCAGCTGGAGAGAGGTTAGTAACTTTGAGTGGTTTTTTTCACACTCCAGAGCAGCTTAAAACTTACTATCTTCATTTCTGAGATAGAAAAAATGAATCTTAAAAACTACACAAAAAGTGAGTCAGATAAAACAATGTTATTTCGCTAGATAACAAGAGGTCAGTGTACGTGCAGCTGTATCCTCTTGTAGATTGTATCCGTTTGTCCCAAAGCAAGGTTTATCAGCTGCAGCAGTACTCTGATAATTATAGATTCATAGCTATGATTGATTTCCTGGTGTTTTTATTGCCGCAGGTTGTCCATTTCTAAAAATCCTTGGTCATACCAAACCCAATTATCTCTCCCTTCAGTAAAACACCCAGAATGTAGGAATCATTTGTGAATTTGATCAAATGTCCTCCGCATGTTTTGTTGTGGAAAAAAACCGTACAAAACCAGGGAACAAACAGAGCCTGGCTACCGTAAGCAGGTCTGCTAGGACACCGGTAAGCCAAAATAGGTAAGACGATCCACTGTCCAGCCCACAGTGTTCAGATGGCTGACGTCCAAAAACAGCCTTTTGCTCTTTTGGCCAGTTTACTGCGAGAGCACATGACGATAAATTTAGCCTAGTATCTTCCAGTCCTTGCCATGAGCAGATGGATGCTGGTCTCACTGTCAAAAACAAGTTTGACCTTTTTTATAGTCTGTAAACACGTCCCATCCTTCTGCCTTTCTCTTTCTCTTTCTGTCTCTGTCTGTCTGTCTCTCTCTCTGTGTCTCTCTCTCTCTCTCTCTCTCTCTCTCTCTCTCTCTCTCTCTCTCTCTCTCTCTGTGTCTCTCTCTCTCTGTCATGCAGACCAGATCAGTTTGCAGGCTTTCAGTCGATATCTGGAAGGAGAGGAAAACAGCATCGTGCCTCCAGAGAGGCTTGACATCATCGACGACATGAACCAACCACTGTCTCACTACTTCATCAATTCCTCGCACAACACATACCTCACAGGTGACAGTGCACTCCTCAGGTTTAACGAGAAACGCGCTCATTTTGACATCTAGCTTCATAGAATAATCTGTTGGATCTAAAAACCCTCCTTCCCTCCCGTTTTGTCTGTCTGCCCTCAGTGGGTCAGCTGACCGGTCTGTCGTCAGTGGAGATGTACAGGCAGGTGCTGCTGACTGGCTGTCGCTGTATAGAGCTGGACTGCTGGAAGGGCCGGCCTCAAGACGAGGAGCCCTACATCACCCACGGGTTCACCATGACCACTGAGATCCCCTTTAAGGTGGTGTTCACTGCTCAGTTACCCTGCGTTATTCTCCTGACGTTTTTATTGCTCACATAGAATATTTACTGTGGAGCGTTTTCACATCAGTTTTTCTCTCTTACATAAATGTCTGTTTTTCCACTCTGTACATGACTGCCACCATGTAAAAGTAATCCAATAAACTGCCAAAGTTTTTACATCTACACACAAGAAATGCAGTATTTTTCATGTTTATGTTAGCTTAAGAGGTCCACTATTACAATTTACTTGATGGTTTATTGACTTTTATGTACATTTTATAAAGCCCTGACGAGCTGAGACGCTGTTTCTCCTCCTCCCGGCTGTTAAAAATATAGAAATTATTCAGGGATGTTGGTGTATGGACCTCTTAACCTCATAACCTTAACCGCATGTTAACCGCATTCTTTGTGCAGTGGATTCAGAAACGCTGAATATGGAGGCAGCAACCACGGGCCGTTTGAACAAACGGAAGAAAGTCTCCACAGTCCATTGCACGCTGACGTTCAGTGTCTTTTATTATTGTTATTGCAGAAAGTGGAAGCAGTGCCATAAACTGTTGCCAAAATGAACTGCCGAAAAAATATCATAACAAGCTCGTCTTTATAACCGTATGATGAAGGCAAAGTTCCGCCCGTGCTTTTAAAAGGAACAACTCCGTATATTGTACCGTCGTGAAACACCTTACAATCAGAGGAAATGTTTATTGGACCATGTACTTAGAGATTTTATTCAATAGAGGTCCTTTTTTTTTTTAAAAGTTCTCATTCTTTCCCCGACTGTAGGAGGTGTTAGAGGCGATAGCAGAAAGTGCTTTCAAGACCTCGTCGTACCCCCTCATCCTGTCCTTTGAAAACCACGTAGACTCGTAAGTGTTATCAGCGTGTACGAGTGTGTTTGTCAGCACATGGATTTAGATCATCCAGTTGGTCTCGGCTCTGATGTATTTATATGCTGTAGAAACATGGCGGTGCGACGCGGCCCGAGACAACATGTAGATATCAAGGGTTCATTTTATAAATCCCCTTAGATCCTACGCAATGGACCGTAAGGGCGGGTTGAAGTAAACCAGAAGCTAACCTGTGTCTCTTGATCTGTCAGGGCCAAGCAGCAGGCCAAAATGGCAGAGTACTGCAGGACCATCTTTGGAGATGCCCTGCTCATTGAACCACTGGAGAAATATCCGGTGAGACTGATCTTCATTTATGTTGTTATTTTAAGGTTTAAAGTCTGTTTTTAGTCTAAAACTATTTAGTGTGATGTCTCGCAGGGAGAATGACTCCAGTCACGGTCTTAATCAACTTGTAAACCATCAAATGGGATCAAACGGCTTGTGATACACAGATCAGCCCGTGATCTTGACAACTCATGATCCATTGCTTTTGATTTCATGAACCTCTCTGTGTTCACAACTTGCAGTGCATTCACACAATTCTTAAAATACAGTACCAGATTTGATCATTCAGATATATTGTGATTTTTTACAATTGTTCTGCTTATGAACAAGGCACACAATGGTATTCGCAATAACATGAGTTGTGCATTTTTGTGTGCTCGTACTCGTTTTCTCTTAAGAACGCTGACCTTGCAAAGTTAAAGCGCATTTGCAGCTAAAGTGCACGTGAATGAAATGCATGTTTTACTGGTTCAGAGCTGTATATTCTTTAAGAAATGTACGTAAGCAATGGCAAAAACTTGAAACCATGTCTTCATGTGTTTATGCGCAATGCAGGTTAAAACATAAAATGATTGTAGTTTTGTCTGTCTGTCGTATGTCTTTAGCTGGTCCCCGGTCAGGCCCTGCCTTCTCCGCAGGAGCTGCTGGGTAAGATTCTCATCAAAAACAAGAAAAAGCACCAATACCACCGACCCTCGAGTAGTGGCAGCATAAGACGCAGAGAGCCGGAGGAGCATTCGTCGCCCAACAACGGTGAGTTCAGGCGACTACCTGCATCTCTTTCAGTGTAGGGCTGCGAATCTGTAGGCTCAGATTGCATTTACGCACTCTGACGAGTGTTTGGAGGAATGAAACCTGGACTGTCTTGAGCCATGATGGCACTTGGCTGAAAACAATGGGTGTACCACATACATGCTTAAAACAAGATTAATATATGGAATTAACAAAGATGATTTTGTGTAGACTGCCCTCTGATGGACAGCGAGGGAAGCCATCTCCTGTCTAACGGGGATGAGAAGCTGGCCGAGAGGATGGTCAAAGACTCTGAGCCTCGCAAATCCATTGGTGAGTTGTCGAAGAAAGCAAACACGGGACACGTGGATGATGAAGTCGGCCATTGTGGTGCACGCCGGGTTTTACATAATGTACATTTGAAACACATTGCTCAGGAGGAGAGGGGGAGAGCGAGGAGGATGAGGAGGACGAACCGGCAACTGAGCTGAAAAAGCCGAACTCTGACGAGGTAAGAGCCGTCGGGAAACGGGGCTGACGGCGTGTTTGACTGGCTGATGGGGCTGATTGATGGATTAGTGCTATCTGCCTCCCGCAGGGTACCGCCAGCAGTGAGGTGAACGCCACGGAGGAGATGTCGACTCTCGTCAACTACATCGAGCCTGTCAAATTCAAGAGCTTCGAGGTGGCAAACAGTAAGTGTGCGTGTGACTGATAAGGAGACAGGAAGACGTCCTGACTTTGTGTAGGGGGAAGATGTGAAGTGAAAGAAAAAGAGTGTGTGTGTGTGTGTGAGAGGGGGGGTTGACAAGCCTCGTTAGTTCTAAGCACCTCTCCAATGTAGCTCATTAGGCAGACCGGGCCAGCTGTGTGTACTCATTTGTGGTTAATGATCAGTCTTATCATATGGACATGTCACACACAGATTATCTAAATCAATTTTTGTACCGGTGAGTTCTTTCTCTCATTTCCCTCTTTGTCTGTCCGACCAGAGAGGAGGAAGTTCTTTGAAATGTCGTCGTTGGTGGAAACAAAAGGCATGGACACCATGAAGGGCTCCCCCATGGAGTTTGTCGAGTATCCCAGAAAGCTTGTCATTCCTTGAAAACGTCTTTTGAGGAATTCGTGAACGTGTATGTGCATCATCTTGTGTGTGTTCAAAGGCCTCTTTTGTGTAAAGTAGTGAGCGAGGAAAAGTCTTCAAAGCCTAGTCTTGACTTTAAAACATGTAAAAAGTAATGCTAGTCTTTTATCCGCTACGGTTTGCAACGTTTAACAAATATACAGTGTTAGGCTCTTAACAGCACTCCTCCAGGTACAATAAGAATCAGCTGAGCCGGATCTACCCCAAAGGAACGAGGGTGGACAGCTCCAATTACATGCCTCAGCTCTTCTGGAATGTCGGCTGCCAGATGGTGGCGCTAAACTTCCAGACCCTGGGTGAGTGCGGTTATTTCAGATGGCCTAAATGGGGCATGTAAGCTAGGCCTATAAAGTACAACGCATCCACAGGACCAAGAAACATAAATAAAGTCTTTAAGAATTTAAAGTTTTGCTTTCTGTAACTGGAAGATAGTGCGTCTCTTCAGCCTTTTATAAATAATTCAAATGTCCGGGACGTCAAGTGAAAGCATCTCAACCTTTTATCCCTGTAAATACCTATCTTCCCAACTTTTCTTGCTCTCTCTCATCCCTCTTTCCCCCCCCTCCCTTCGTCATCTCTCCATTCCTCTCTACCAGACCTCCCTATGCAGCTGAACATGGGTGTGTTTGAGTACAACGGCCACAGCGGCTACCTGCTGAAACCGGAGTTCATGAGGAGGACGGACAAGCACTTTGACCCTTTCACAGAAAACATTGTGGATGGTATAGTCGCCAATACTGTCAGAATTAAGGTAAAGGGGGGAAAAAGTGTCATCCTTTTGATATTAAAGTTATTTGTAAGAGTTGTTATTATAAACCTGTATTATTTAACACCCACCAGGTGATCTCAGGCCAGTTTCTGATCGATAAAAAGGTGGGCGTGTACGTGGAAGTGGACATATTTGGACTTCCTGCTGATACAAAGAGGAAGTACAGAACCAAGACATCCAATGGGAACTCGCTGGACCCCGTCTGGGACGACGACACGTTTGTGTTTAATAAGGTGCACATTCCAGGATTTTACACGTCTTTCAAAGTTGTTCTCTCACCCTTCGTCGTCTGTCGTTTTGTTAGCTCTTAAATGCTCTCTAACCTTCTCCCGTGGGATCAACGCCCCTGTCCCTCTCCAGGTGGTCCTCCCCACGCTGGCCTCTCTGAGGATAGCGGTGTTTGAAGAAAACGGCAAGTTTATCGGACACCGGATCCTCCCGGTGTCGGCCATCAGACCTGGTCAGTACACATGCACGAACACACTCTGGCACTGCATTTAGAGTTAAGTGTGGTTGTAATCAAACAGATGTTCTGTGTATCTCCATTCAGTGTATGCGTCATTCATTAAGGCTGCTGTACCCTTCACTGACACCAATGGACTGTAGTCATTTGTGTTTTTGTTGCTCTCGTCCCTTCTTTCCTTCCTTCTAGGCTACAACTACATCAACCTAAAGAATGAGCTGAACCAGCCCCTCCTGCTGCCGTCTCTGCTGGTTTACACTGAAGCTCAGGACTACATCCCTAATGAACACCAGGGTGAGAACACACTAGAAGTCAAATTTAAATTAGCGATCTTAAGGTTAGTCAAGCACCTTGACTTGGAATTTGCTCCAAGACTTGTGACTTGACTTGGACTTACATAAAAGACCACTGGTCCAGAATGTGTGATCTTATGGTTATCTATGACCTTAAGGCACTCTTTGTCTTGTTTTTGTGTGTATTCTCAGAGTACGCAGAGGCTCTGACAAACCCCATTAAGCACATCAGTGAGTTGCATAAGAGAGAGACACAGCTGGCTGCTCTCATAGAGGACAACAGTGAGGTAAGACACATCTGTGTGTTGAACAGTCACAAAAAAAGGAAACTTGTTGCTTTGCAGGGAGGTCAGAACATGAGGACCCTGCACACCCCCAATTTTTAAATATCAGTCAGTAGTGAGTCACTAACTGTGTGATAGGCCTCTCAACTCGTCTTCCTGTTGCTTTTCTCCAGCATGTCCCCAACCAGCCCAAAGAGGGAGAGACCAAGAGGGACTGTGAAATCATTCCAGGCCGACTCCCCTCCCCCTTCCACGCTCTACCCCCTTGCTCATTGGAAGAAGCCCCTGACATCATCAAATTACCTGCACCGGGTAGAGACCTCTCTAAATCATACAAACGTGTCGTCTCAATGTCTACGTGTAACACATGCAAACACACACACACACCTGTCATTTATCTGCACGTATGAAAGGGAGTTACGCTAATGCCACGTGCATTGATATCACTTTCAATGATTGATGACTTTAATGTACCACCATGATTTGTTATTGTTGCACAAGATTCTAGATGTAATCCATTGTACCAGTCCGTTTACTCTGACAGCACAGAAAGAAGGTCCCCTGCACCTGCATTAGGACGAGAGGTTGACCGTTTTTGTTGTGGAGAACGTTTAGCAGTCTAAAGGTTGATACACTGCCTACCTCCTATGTGTATTTGCATTAGCCTGCTGCAAGTAGGTGTATTAGTGTGTATTCTAATGTTAGCCAATATGTCCTTGTGTCTTCACTGCACAAATATGCATTGTAGTCTATTTGCAAGATGTTTTTACTCGACTCTGGGGAAACTTCAACAAATGAAACCTTGTTTTCCACTGTGTTGTGAAAACCATGCGTCTCTCACAATGTTAACTTAGCATTTCTTTTGAAAATGTAGCATTTTTTGAAAATCCCAAGTGAAATTTTACTCGCAATTTCTTCCATTTATGAGAACTGTTGTTCGTTTCAACGTAAGATTCATTTAATTATAAACTTAAACTAAAGCCATGCGCACTTGTTTTGTTTGTCTAAATGATTTTCCCATCATCCATTTCACACATGCTGTCTGTGTGCTTCTCCTTCTGTGTTTCTTTCGTGTTTGTGATCGCGCATGTGTGTGTTTGTGTGTGTGTGTGTGTAGCTCAAAGTCCAAAGGAAGACCTCATTGCCACTGTTCTGGCAGGTAAGGTCACTCCAGCACATTCATTCTCACACAGAAACTAGTGAAATAATGTGTCTGTCACATAGAGCTTAAGTTGGACAAGCTATAGGAAGCTGGCTAGTGGCTGGCAAGATTTACACTGAATGATCAGACGATTGGCCATCATTTTATAATTCAGTTTGTTTCTCAGACATCCAGGCCCAGTCCATAGAGGAGTTGAAGGAGCAGAAGAGCTATCTGAAGCTGCTAAAGAAACAGAGCAAAGAAGTCAAAGAGATGCGTAAGAAACACCTGAAGAAGGTACACTCACAGACGGATGCCGAACAAAATTGAGTGGAAAAGTCCACTATGTTGGCAAAAAGCACTTGTTTTTGCTGATGCGGTGCAAAACCGCTAATCTGCATTTTGCTTGTGTGTGTGTGTGTGTGTGTGTGTGTGTGTGTGTGTGTTTTGTAGGTGTGGAATCTGAGTAAGGAGCAGAAGAGTGGGAGTGGCCAGCTTAAATCTGACACCCAGAGGAGACGCAGTCAGATGGAGAAGCACCTCAAACGTAGCATCAAGAAAAAGTAGGGATGGATGGATTGAATTATGGGGTGTATTAAGAGAGAACAGTGGAGAAAATCTCAAGGAGTACCAGTACATGAGGGAGGGAAGGAGGAAAGCATACGATAAAGTTTATGATTGACTGATGATGTAAAGACGGATGGAACTAAACTGGCCTCATTGTGTATGCTCAGCGAGCCCCATGACCCGGTGCAGCGCGAGCTGACGGCGTTGGATCAGGAGTTTGAGAAGCAGACGGTCCAGCTGAGGGAATGGCAGATGCAACAACTGCTGAAGCTCCGACAACAGCTTCACTCACTGGAGAGAGAGACGCAACAAACGCACCTGCAGGAGGTACGATTGTGCACCATCTGCTTTTGTCCATTTGTCGTGGAGATGCTGAGAAATGTGCGCTGTGTGGTAATGTTTCATTTCACCTGGCCAGGGACTGGCAGATGGACATTAGCTTGTAGCTAAATCTTGTACAAAGCATCTCTTCTCTTTCTTAAGATGAATGTATTTTTTGTATATGGTCCCTTATGTAAATACATTTGATAAACTAAAACTTAACTTAAACAAACTAAGCAACTCGTGCACACGTGTATGTATGAAAAGTGTAAATTCACTTCTCCAAACTACTCAAGGTGACACACTTGGAATAACACTGTATCCCTCCCATGAATTCCTAAATACACTTGCACTAGAACTAGAGTTCATCATCAGCTGACCTCGTAGAAACGTGGCACTTCTGTACATCTGCGCAGCTATTCGCTGACAGGTCGTCGTCTGCTGCTGTGTCTTTTTTAGGCCTTGCAGAAGTTAAAGGAGACGACCGTTGAATGCCAAGCAGCTCAGCTGAAGAAGCTCAAGGAGACGTGCGAAAAGTAAGTGCAGCCGTTTCACCTCGCACGTAAGAGAAGATGGGACAGAACCCAGAAATCTCTGCTAGAGGGACTTTCTTCTTTTTTTTTTTCACCATTTGATTTTGATTCCAGGATGTTGGACTTAATAACATTCACAATAATGTAAAAGTTCAGTACAATAATGTGTAATATTGTGATGTAATTGTGTTTTGCAGGGAGAAGAAGGAGCTCCAGAAGATCCTGGACAGGAAGCGACAAAACAGCATCTGCGAAGCCAAGATTCGCGACAAAGACAAGGCTGAAACGTAATGGACTTGTCTGAAATTCAAAGATGTTTCTTGGATATTTTGGCAGTTGGACCTTATTCGGATTCACACTTCTCATGTCTTTTAATCCTTTTCTTAACTTGTGTTTCCCCCGCTCTTCTTCCTATCTCTCTCTCTCTCTCTCTCTCTCTCTCTCTCTCTCTCTCTCTGTAGGGAACTGAATGAGATCAACAGAAAACATATTCAAGATTCTGTCTCCTTAATCCGCGGGGTAAGTACCCGCACAAGCACACACATTCTTATCACCAACGGTCCTTAGGATGGTCGTTTCGCTACTTTATAGTACATAGAGTACGAGAGTGGAGTAAAGTTGATGACAGTGGCAGAAAAAAGACTTTGTCATCAACTTTACTCAGACTCTTTTCACACATTATCTTCCTTTCCGTTCCTCCCTAATTCGCATATCTTTTTGCCGTCCTTCCTTCTCTCAACCTTAAATATATATATATATTATTTATTTATGTTTAAATCCCCTCTAACACTCTACTTTTCCATCCCATGTCTCCTTTCTATATATTTTCCTACTTCCGATGCATTTCTCCTTTTTCCTCCGCCTGTCACCCACTCAAATCTTCCTCCCTTCCTCTTCAGCTGGAGGAGGCTCAGACCAGGAGACAAGACAAGCTGATGCTGAGGCAGCGGGAGGTGCTGCAACAAATAGATGATGATCTTCCATCGGTGAGCCCAAAAAAAAAAACCCACATTGACTCACACAAACATCGAGGTGCTTGAATACAGTTTGTTTCATATTCGCCCGGGGTGTTTCTTACGCAGCTCCAGTCTAAGTTGGAAAGGGAACTAGAGGAGGAGTATCAGCGACTGCCGGAGGAAATCTGCCAGCACCTTCAGCTGGAGCTCAAGAGCAAAGGTCTCAGGAAAGACGCCCTGTTCTCGCCTCTGTCCAACCACAGCAGCCCGAGCCCCAGCACCGGCTCGGGCCCGCCCTCCAACTGCTCCACGCCCTCTTACCCGTCGACGCCCAACCGGAGCACCTGGAACAGGAGCATGGACAATAGCACCGCGTCGTTGGCCGACTCCACTTCCTCGTCCACTACTCCCGTCCTGTCAGAGGCCGAGATGTCGTTCAGTTAAAATGATTACTTGTAAAAAGGAAAATGCGATAGATTCAAGTGGGGTCCATAATGATTATAATGTGGGATAGTAATGATATTAATTATTTACTAATTTTATTCCTTTTTTTTTATTACAGACTGTTTTGTTCTTGACTACAGAGCTATATTATTTTTTATTTAGCTGTTTTTGTCAGATGCACATCATGACTTTTTTTGGGAACATTTCATAAGAATCATAACCAAACTTTGGATTTTTTTACATTTTCTTGTCTGTCTGTCTTGCTTTTAATGTCCTATCCGTTGATACTTTTTTTTTTTCTGAGCATCATTTCCATTTTTGTCCGGTCAGTAAGCTTTGCTTTGGTTTCGCCACACAAACGAGCTTTATGTTCACACGGTTTCAGCAACAGCTTTCAGTTTGGAACAGCTTTGAGCTCTTCGTTGACACTTTTTGAAAGCTTTAAACTGTCGAGAGGGGAGCCGGGTTAGAAAAACGGCTGACACTGTTCAGTAGTTGGCCCAAGCGATTATTATTCATTTTTGAGAGTTAGTTTGTAGCAACATTAGATCAATGAGATTGCTTCATAATGCCTCATGTCCAACAAATACATGAAGAACTATCTGAAATGCAGCCTATGGAGATGTCTCAGTGCTACGATTACATGTTAAAAAAAACCAATCTTTTCCACTTTTTCAAGTAGAAATGTTCATGGTTAGAGCAATATTTTCCAGAATTGAGTATCAAGAGAGAACGTGATAAAACATTTTTTCATAAAGTTTTAGCTGTAATTTCAGAAACGACCAGCAAGCGGTGCTAAAGCCGTAGCTGTTTATTTTAAACCGGTTGTTTGAGCATCTATTCATCTATTCCTCTATTCATCGAGCCTGATTATCCTGTTCCACTGTACCCCGACACACACTCACCTGTCTCAGCTGGATTCGCAGCATCATTGGACTGGATACATCCTCTGGCCTTTAACCCAAAATCAAAGTCCAGTCAAGGTTGCAGAGACGTCCATCTGGCTAGAAACAAGTGTGTGTGTGTATGTGTGTGTGCGTGCGTGCGTGTGTGTGTGTGTGTGTGTGTGAGGGTAGAGAAGGGAGGGTTTTAGTGATGTAACACCCTCTTTCACACACACACCTGCCTGGCACTGTACTTACTGAGGCATCTATGAAAGTTTTATCCACACGTAGTGATATGTGTACACACACCCGCACACACACACACACACGTACACACAGTTTAATGGTTCAGTGGCTAAAAGACTTTAAGATCCTCATCCCATGTAATCTGCCCCGTTTGAAAAAAAAAAAAGACACAAACGCACACACACACACATACAATTTTACAAATATCTGATTACTAAACTCGACTTGTATTTGTGTGTGTGTGCGTGTGTGGAGAAGTTAATCTCTTCATGAGACATCTGCTTATTCCTACTAAATGGAAAGAGTCTGCTGTTTGTGTGTGTGTGTGTGTGTGTGTGTGTGTGTGAGTGAATGAGTGAGTGTGTGTGTTTGTCTCTCCATGTTTGTTGGTGCAATTACTTTGCCACTTTTGCAGCCTAGAGAAGGACACTGCTTAAATCGTGACGCCACTGTAGGAGACAGTCTTCAGATGAGGCTTTAAGGCTGCACTATGACATTTTAATATGAATATGCAATCGTATTTGGAGTCTGAATCCCCATATGAGGCAAACACATGAGGGTATTCCTTTGCGTTCTAGTTGCTACACTGTAGATCTGCTCAATTGAATGAATTCTTATTGTTTTAGTGTGTTGATTATGTGGAAAGAATTCCTGTCACAACTCAGTTGACAGCTCGATGCTTAATTTCGCTGAAGCCTCACATTTTAAAGTGTCCCTTCTTATTGCCGTTGGGGGCGAGCGTGTGTTGCTAGTTCAGTTCTCTTGTCTCTACAGTTGTCAGTGGACACAGCTTTATTTTAGGGTGAATATTCCACACCGTTCCCTCAGTTTGTTAGATACTCCATTTAAGCCAAATATTGAATATAGGATTGTAGTGCACAAACGGTACTTTATGTTCAAATTCTGGCTTTTTGTCCCCATCAAAGCTTCCTTACTTTTTGATTTCTTCCATTACTGGAGATTGTTTCTTTCTTTTTTTTAAGCAACACAATGTTTTTTTTTTTTCTTTCTTGTGTTTTCCACTTTGAGTGGTAAAATGATGGCACTCTGTGTATATGAATTCTGTGTACATGGTTCGTTTTATGTGAATTTTACTACTGACTACAAGTGCTGAAGAGGGACGGAGGTCCGCAGAGGACAATGAAGGCTGAGGAAAGAAAAGAGTTAGTGTACGTTCTTCTTTTTTTAAAGAAAAGCTTTTTTTTAAATTGACATTTCTTTCTTGTCCTCTTCCACCTCCGTCCTTCAGTGAGCGCTGGCTGCCTGTCTGTCTGATTATCCCCCCTTCACACAAACGACTTTGTAAACTATCATCTATTTAAATGGAATTTTAACAACTTTTTCTTTTGTGGTTATTTTAAGTTTTTATAGATGGAAGAAATAACCCATTCTGTCAGTTTCTTGAATGTATCGAGCCCCAACTACAGACACAGTATGTGCATCTTTTCACAGCATTTTAAGATCATCATGGGGCTCTGCTTTTTCAGGTTGGACACCACAAAGAAAGCGGTGATGGAATAGTTGGTTTATCTTGTAGGTTATAGGACTGCAACAACAGCATACACCTTGTGGGGTCAGCACTGACTTGAAATAAGTACGCTGACCTTTAGATCGCTGACAAATTAAGAGTCAAAGATTGCCAGCCTGTTCCTGCACTGCATGCAGTATGTAAATGATTTTGCTCAGCTATCTCGTTTTGACACAAGAAATTGTGATTTTTTTTCTTTTTTTTTTCTTTTGCTTTATGGTAGACGGAGACGGTGGTAAAACAGTTTACCCATCTTCTCAAATCAAATGGTTTATTTGCTAAAAAAAAACGATACATTCCTCGCAGCTTGTCTGCTTTTAGGGTCGAGGTGGTCCAAGCCATTCCACGTCCAGTGGCAATTATTCAGCTATATTTGTACATTATTACTAAATACACAGATTATTTCTCATTCTTATGTTTGATCCCATTTTGCTACAACCCCATTTCAGCTGAGATGCTTTTCATGTTTAAATGCACTTTTACTATTCTGTGTTTTTGCTGCTTGTGACTTGGACATCAATACAACCATTTTCCAAATGATTTTTTACTTTTTGTGCTATAGTCGTCAATTTTTTTTACGAGGTTTAGTGGCCGTTGGCAAAAGAGCCGTCAGGAACATTTTGAAAGCGACACAGGTTTCTTTGTCTGTTTTTGAGCTGTTTGGTACTAATCAGATGCAAATGTGAGGAAAAGAGTGAAAAAAGACACGAATATTAGAAAAATACCACAGAAGTACCACAGTTATCTTTCATTTGTTTAACCTGTAACTTGTTTACTGTACTATAAAAATACATGTTGGTTCTAGATAGCAGCCAGCAGGTATTCATTTAGACGTACAGTGTCCTTGTAGATCGGGAAACAAAAGCTAATACAGCTAACAGCAGAAACTGCTGAATTCATTTACATGAACTGTATGGAAACTATTTACTTTGGGCTGGGAGGTAATGACGACATTTTTCTTCTTTTAATCAGTCCAATGCAGCTTCACAGAGTATACCAGAACAGATATTAAGTACCTGTTCGCTCTGAGACTGGAAAGTAGTGATACGATTTAATACTGTATTGTGTATAGTTAGACTACTGTAATGACTTGACTGAGTGGTAAAATACCCAAAACACCTTAAAATGACTTTAAATGCCACATTTTATTTTACAGCTGTTGATTGATATCAGACTAAACGCTGCACTAATTCATATTTTTATTTTTTGACATTGGACCAAGTGATTATGTGAAAGGGGTCGTATATAATAAGCAACCCACAGAGATGACCTAGCATTACTTAATATACTACATGCTAAATCATTAGCATGTGCACAGTACACATAGTGCTCTCACCTTGGAGTCGGTACTCTTGTTCGGCTTTGTGCAAAATGGGTCAAACTCCCGAGAAGAAGCCAGTATTGTCTCTTACAACACAAGTTACAGGATGCAAGACATTTGGATATCAGCTTATC
Organism: Pholis gunnellus; assembly: GCF_910591455.1. Taxonomy (NCBI): domain Eukaryota; kingdom Metazoa; phylum Chordata; class Actinopteri; order Perciformes; family Pholidae; genus Pholis; species Pholis gunnellus. The sequence continues at coordinate 10,367,597 of NC_136550.1, forward strand.
AATCAGGATCTTCATTGACTTCCAGTGTAAACCCTGGCACTAAAAAGGCTAACTTAAGTTCTGTTTTGTTAAGTGCATGCTTAGATTTGATCTGTGCTGCTTTGGCACACACAGAGAGAGACATCAGCACGCTATTGTGCCGTGTGTTGAAAACCTAGATATAGACCGTATGCTCGCTTCAGCATTACAAACGCAAACACTCCTTGACCTTAGTCTGATTGGACATATGGTGTGACTAGTCTCCCTCAGGCCCAACCTGAGGCCTCTGGCTGTCATGTCGTTTTCGTTCCTCTCTCTACACCACTGGTCCATTTCCTTCTCTCCAGTTTCACTCAATAATGAGACCATCTTTTACTTTTAGATGAGTGAAATTGATTTAAAAGAAGCCATGTTCTTCAGATAGTGAAGAGAGCATGTGATTTACATAAGGCAAGATGTGTAGTAAGTTTAGTTTACACTGTATATGTAGGATATAAGGGAATACTATACCATGATCCACATGTAATATTTCATTAAATCATGTAAAGTATATGAGTAATAAACTTCAAGCTTCCTGTTATAGAGCTGAACCTTTGCTGTTTTTGTGTGTTTGTGCACAATCAGAGACGGGACTGATAATATTGGTACAACATCTTGTCATGAATGTGGTTGTTTGAGTTCAGAGTGAATTTCTTTTCTCTGAGTATTTCAGGCTTTCTGGCACTTAGTTCCTATCCATTTGTAATGAAAAGTGTCAATTATTTAACCCTTTTTGCCATGTAATGTGCTTTGAGTTTATTTAATATGACACACTCAGTTTTGAGCCACAGCTTTGCCTTCAAACTCATTTAGAGGCAGTGTTTGCAGAAAGTAGAGAGACCATACCGTGCTCGAGCACAATGGAGTAAGAAACTAGCTGTGTCTGCATTGTTCAAACTACACAATGGTGCATCAAATACAGATTTTCAGAACGGTTGTTCTTACAGAAAGTGAGGTCATTAGTGGAAGTCAAGTCTCCAAAGACTGAAGTTCTACCAGTTGAAGATCTTGATGGATGTGGTCCGCGTCAGGAATCGTGATGAAAATGTGGCGAAGTACGATCCTTTGTAACGACGAGTCCAAGTTGCACCGGTTTAGAGTAAAACGAAAGTCACGTGAAAAAGTCCTGATAAACTGTGTGAGAATGGATTAGAAAGAAAGGAGAGGAATAAACAGCTTCAGCAGATAAGAAGCTTCTGGTGTGTCTGCAGCCACAGGGCAGAGCTCAAGTAATGTGAAGAGGAAAAGCCTCATTCTGTTACTTTCTAAAATAAGTGCAGCGGTTATCAGATCGGTTATTGTGGAAAGAAGAAGCTCAGTTGACTGAAAATATCATAGTATACAAATACAAAACATAACCAATTTGATACTGTACTGACTTTTTTTATGATGTTATATGGCATACTTTACTAGGACTTTAATATATTAATATGGTATGATATACTATGACTTCTTTGACATGCTATACTATGACTTTTTATGACTTTTTTCATCATGCTATGCTATGCTTTTTTCGACACACTTTACTATTATCTTTTTCGACACACTCTACTATTATCTTTTTCGACATGCTATACATTGACTTTACTTCGACTTTTTTCGACATGCTATACTAAAGGTACATCCCAAGTCTCTGAAATGGCAACCCCGTTTTCCCTCACTTAGTCTCATGGAGAGACGCAAGGAAACCAAGCGAGGAGCGTCGCGTGAAGTTACGTCTGTTTCAGATGAAGAGGGATCAGCTGATCACAGCTGGATCAGCTGTCAGTTGGCTCTATCAGCTGGAACGTTTTTTGACGGGAGTTTGTGTCCGTACGCATGATCACTGTACAAATACTAGAAAGTTATCATCGCTGTACTAATTTGAATAAAAACGGTTATCATCACTAAACTTATACAAATAAAGACACAGTCAGAGTAGAGATGTCTTCTCTCTGTATTTAAATGTTTATACTGTGTCCTGTGTACTGGTTATAAGCGCAGGATCTGTATGTATTTTGAAATTCTGATAGTGAAGTCATTATTTAATAACCCAGAATATGATTATGGTTTCTATTGAACACTGGAATTAATGTATCAGCTTCACGTGACTGAATGTAAATGACACGTGTACAAAGTGTTTGGTCTCTCCGGCTCTTTCTGACTTTAATTGTATCCATAATAAAAAATGAGGGAAACAACAGATCATGAAAAGACAAATCCTTCTTATTAAAGTTGTTTGTGGGCCTTTTGTTGTATAACTGTTTTCGACATGCTATAGGCCTACTATGACTTCTTTCAACATATGGGGCGACTGTGGCTAAGTGGAGAGCAGGGTCGTTCTTCAATCTGAGGATCGGCAGTTCGATTCCCGGCTCTGCTCGTCAATGTGTCCTTGAGCAAGACCCTTAACCCCGTGATACTATGCTATTACTTTTTTATGACTTTTTCGACATGCTATAGTAGTATGTCGAAAAAAGTCATAGTATACTATGACTTTTTTATGACAGGAACATGTACATATAAAACAATATATCTTTGTCATCTCGCTTACACATTAAACTGCTGAGTTGTCCACCAAAATGGCTAACTTTAGCTAACAGCACTAGCATAAGGTGCCAGTTGTTGCCATGCAACCAGCAGCTTTCCACAAGTTGTCATTCCTAACCTGAGAGACACTTGTTAAGGGGCGCAGTTTGATGCAGTAGTCAAGTAGTGTGTTACATCTAAGCTATTTAAAGTGAAAGCATTGAAATGGACTGTGGATTAAAAAAAGCATGCATTTCATGGCACACACACACACACACGCACATGCTGGAGTAGTTACTCTTTTTGTGATGGTGTACATGCCTCACGTAAACATACACCCTTATTCAGCAAAGAAAGGAAGTGACACATGAGCTGCCAAAGTATCCAACTGGCAGCTTTATCCTCACACTCTCCCCTCGTATTCTTCTTCCTCTTTTTTCCTCCCTTACTTCCTCTCATCCCTCTCTCGTCCTCTGCCGCTGCTTGGCTGGGTCGCCAAGTTTAGTTGCAGAATACAATCCATCACAGATCACTCATTACCTGCTGCAGTAATCAGCAACATAACAGAATGTCACGGGAGGCAATTGGTTTGGGATATTATGGACATTTAATTCGGGCTCAGTATTGCATTCAGATATCCACCTGCGTCATTTCAAAATGTCGAAAACATCATAAACAAATTGGCACGTCACCTCTGAACTCTGTTCCAACTTTCTATTTCACAAAATATTTTTTCTAGCTTTAATCATCCTCATCTCTCCAAATAACAACTTTACTTTAATCCCACCAAGAAAAGCTTCATTTCACTCTGATCCTTCTCCCACTTATTCACCAGTCCCCTTTTTTTTAACCTCTCTTTCTCCCTCTCACTCTCATTTTCTCCCTGGACTCTGAAAAAGTTCGGTGCTCACCCTCGCAGCCACCGCTCTCTGCTCTCTCTCTCTTGATTGCAAAGTACTGTTTCCTTTTTATCCCGCTCATCCTCTTACTCCAGCCTGTCTGTTTCTATTTCCTCTTGCTCTATCCTCGCTGACATTGCGCTTTGTTTTTTCCTTTCACGATTCTCTGAACTGTTCTGTAAATCCCCTTTCACTCTCTAGACATTAGTCCCTCCTCTCATTGGATTTATTGGATTATATATATATATATATATATATACCAATTAACCAACTGTGTCAAAATCAGTTCATGTGTGAAGGCAAACATTTGGACGCAGGAGAGGGGAGACGATCAACGTAGCATGTGGCTTCCTGTCTGCTTCCTCATCCCACAGGATAAATCTGTGTCACTCCTCTCTCATGCTTCCATTTGCTTATTGCTTTCTCTCCCTGTGTCTGTTTGCCTCATATTCTGGTCACATTTACAATCCTACCGGTCTGTCTGCTTTTCTTTCTCTCTTCCTCCTCACACACTTTGTAGCGCTCCATCTTTTTTTCCCTGTCGGTCTCTGTCTGCGTCTCCCGTCTTGACGTTCCTCCTGCGCTTCTCTATCTCTCCCTCAGGACTGTTGTGTTTACTCTTTGTCTCTTCGTCTTGTTCTCCTCCAGCGGAGGATGGAGACTTGTCTTGCTGCCGTGGTTACCGCGGGGTCGCTTTGGGAATAACAGCTGCCACTTTGTTGTTCGGAAACTGACGGAGAAGAACGAGAGGAGGGGGAGGAAAAAATGGCAACAGAGGGAAAACATGCAGAACATAAACAGTTTCAAACCTCTAAGTCAAAGTTTGGATTTCTTTTTAATTAATTAGCTCAGTCTCAGAAAGTTGGTAAATGGACAGACACACACCTGGAACATAATGCGGAGAAAAAAACATTCACCCTCCCTTCTTCGTGCTCCATTCCCAAAGTGCCTCAGAACAAATCAGGGAACAGTGGAGCTGTTTATTGGCCAAGGGGTCAACACAGCAGTTGTGCTGGTCAGGTCCCAGGTGTGTGTATGCGTGAGTGTTTAATCTCCAACAACCACTCCCCTCTGGCCAGTGCTATAAATATGATTGTGTACTTTTTCATGTTGCCAGGTTAGATAACAGCTAAAAAGCATAGGTGAATGCTGATGAGGCTGTTTAGCGAAATAAATGATAGAAAGCAAAACACAAACCAGGAGAGTTTGCAGGTTGACCTCCAACAAGCAGGTCATAGAGGCTAACCCCTCAGATTTACCGGTTGAATGTCAACCTAAGTGAACATTATTCTGTATTTAAGAGTGATGCGATGTGACATGACATTTTATGTAAACCAGTTTGTCGTCAAGAACTTTGCAAATAGCAGTTCTGACTCACAGCAGGTACAGGCAGAAATGAGCATAAATACATCTACTTAATTGAGTTATCGTTTCAACATAGTTCCTTGAAATGAGCAAAGAAGTATCTTGCTTTCGAAAAGCCCGAAACTTTAGTATGCAATAGTAGGCAATGAGCTAAAAAGGCTCTCTGGAGAGTAACTGTAGAGTTGGGAGACAATCCGCTGTGGGTTTGTCACTAGCTGCCCATTTCACATCACACATTTTCATTACACCCATTGTTAAGCAGATTGATGAATTGCTGTATAAGACTATAAAATACTTTGCCGCTTCACATACTTCTATGAGATGTGGGAGCATTTGCAAGCCATGGAAATGAAGAGTTACTGTAAACAGTTCACTGTGGTGTCTTGCTCAAAGACTGTCAGCCACCAAGTAGGCATAAACCTGTCATCAGAACCACTCCCGCCACAACCAGCAACCAGCTTATTCTCCTCTTGTTTGCTTGATTCAGGCAGGCCCAACGTTTGTAAACCCTTTGAGATGCTGATGTACCTTTCCGTTGCTATTTCACCAGAAAGATGATGAGAAATCTGGATTTATCCCCTGTTTAGTCAAATTTGTTGATACAGCATGATATATCGCTTTGGTGAGGCCATTCATGTCAGACAGGCCTCAGCTGAAATGGATCAAATGTTTGGAGGAGGACTATCTCTTCTTTTGTAAATGCACACTTATAACGGTGCTCCTATAAGCATACGTTTCAGTAACTTGTTCCTCCCAAAAGGCCTTTTCATTCGCATTTTGACTGGGAAATCAATATGTTCTGTTTTTATGAGAGGCCTGACTCCAGACTCTAAAAATGAGGAATGATGTGTCTGGACACATTTGGTAGAGATTAAGCTCAACAGTTCTCAGCTGAAAAATTCATCTGAGAATTTCCTCAAATAATTTAGGATTTCTAATTATTATTAATGATTGAACTGTGGCAGATAAAAGAACGTAAACTCAAGACACAGAAAATGCATGCGTTCTTATAGAATATGTCAAATGGAAATGCTTCAGCACATTATCGCAGATCAAATTGCACTTGGCATCAAACAGTAAGTCATCATTTCTGTGTTGACACTGTCCTTTATGTGCTGTGACCTCTTTTATTATGTCAAGTGATTGGTCATTTTCATGATAGCCCAATGTAATACCAAAGATGGCAGAAGGCCACCATATTTAGCACATGTCATGCAATATCAATTATCTGCTAGTGGATTAAGCTGAAAGGGTTTGCGTGCATGAAAGCGCCACTGTGTTTAAGTACAGCCTTACAGCGCCGCTAGTATGGCTGTAAGGTCACCAGGTCTTCTGCATAGATTTTAGCTCGGTCAAAGATAGATTCAATTTTGATGAAGTTTCGGAGTTGATGGACCAAATCTACTATCCTCGTTCTCGGCAAGAGTGCATTCTAAAGTTCAGCCAAAGTCAATATGAGGCTTCAGCTACCGGAGGTGGGAAAATACATGTTCTGAATGTAAATCCTTTTTAGTCCAGACAGTGTTTCCTTGCTGAGCTGGAGGGTACGACAAATAGGGAATTTCATGCTAAAGAGACAGTAAAACGACATACAAAGACATACCACTTTATTTGGCTAATTTAGCCAACTGAATATTCAGCTGAAATTTGTAAACGACGAGGGCCGATTCAGTGCCTCTTTTCAGTACTTTTCCAAATCCATTCTTTAATTACACTCACATATGACTGCATTAAATCAAGGTATGGAAAACAATAAGAAATGTCAGGAGAGGTCAAGAGGCCGCAGGCTTATACAACGATAGGTGAGCCTCTCCTTTCAGGTTACAGAAATCTGTCCTCTGACCACCCAGACACAGGTCATATGTTGAATGTGTGTCAAATGTGAGTATCTAACATTTTAAGGGAAGCCTGCAAATGCAAATATAAAGCAGGGCCATGGCTAATTTACCAACCAGTTAATCAGTTAGATCTAAATAAGATGACATAATGCAGTCTATGTGTTGATTGCTAAGCATTAGGTGAAATTAGCGTCTTCATTTTAAGAATATGCTCAGCTGTAATTAAGTTAAGACTTCTTCTCGATCCGTAGAAAAGATACAGACGCTCTCCTGAGCATTTTGTCAGTCAAAGTTTTATTTCATCTTTGAAAAAAAAAAAGAGAGAGAAAAGAAAAGTTTGGTCTTTGTAAACATCTATATCGTTTTTCATGTCATGTCATTGTCAGCGTTTAAAAATACTTTACTCTTTACTACGACATTTCCAACATCAACACTGTATTCAGAATGAGTTTTATTCATGCATCGACACACTCATGGGCAGGATGATCTGAAGAAATGCACACATCCACACACACACTCGCACTCACATTTAAAAAAAGGGGATAAGAGCACACCCATTGTAAATTGTTACTATGCTAATTTGCTATTCTACTCTCAGAGGGCTTTTTTTTTTTTTTTTTACAAAGCAAATCACTAAAACAACACAAAACAATGGAGACAAATTGAACAATAATAAAGCATTTGTAAAGTAAAAGGAGACATTTAAATACCACTTAACTATATCAAAAGCACTTTGTGACCTCATGAATAGGGCTGCATGGTCATATTATTACAATTAATAGAGTGGCTAATAATAAAGAGAGAGGGATAAAAGACAGGTATAAAATAAAAAAACACAGATATAAATAGTGCCTGATTAATAAACTCTCTCTCACACACTCACTCACTAGGAGTTATTTCAAAATGTGAAATGCAGCAAAGCACAAATAATACGTTTATGGAAATACTGGTTCTTTACAAGCTTGTTCAGTATTTCTTTTTGCATTCAATAACGAAATCCTTTACATTATATCTTAATCTCAACGTAACGTTTAACAAAGCATACAACAGCATTGAAGAAGTAACCTCATCACGATGCGGCACTGCAGCTGAACGTTCAGCGTCCTCAGCGTTGGAACTACGCTGAGGACGCTGAGGTCGCGCCCTTGAAATCTTTTGTCTAAATTTGGGGTTTAAGCGAATTGGGAAAGGTGGACATTCAACAATTAAAAGCATACACATGGTACCTACTATTTGACTCGATATATTTAAATGTGATGACTTATGTGGCTACTAAATCTACATAAATAAATGACTTGTGGTCAGTTAAATACCTTTGGGGTAATTATAAAGTGAGCCTGACATGACATTAATAATGTCGCCGGCCTCCAGTTTTATCAGAATACAGATATTTTTTTTACAGATAATCTTCATATTTCAAACTCAGATACATATAGTGATGTCTGTTAATACACATAATGCACCACAAATCAACCCTGCACTTGCACTTAGAGTGAAATAAACACACTTCAGTTTTCCTCTCAGGCCACCACTTCAATCATTTTCAAACCAAGTTCGTGTCGTGTGACATTACTGAGAAATATAGTATTTTAATAGTCTGTAGAAGTTAAAAAATGACAAAGCAAGTAGTGTGTCTGTGTATTGCACAAACATACACACACACACATACACCACACTTTTCACACTTTTTCAAGCAATGTGCCACCATCTATTCCCAGTCTTGATTGCCAGCCAGATCGATTATACATCTAATCTGATTTGACAGGTAGACACACGCACACACACACCACACAGACACACACACACCTGGCAAGGGACAGTACCAGGTACAATCTCCCTGCCTCTCTCTTACCGTCAAACACACACATGCACACATGCACACACACACACACACACACACACACACACACACACACACACATTCATACATACATACATCGGAGGGAATCCAATTTCCAGGCATTTGTTACTGTGGGCCAGGCTGGCATTCTAACTGATTAATCTAGCATATGGGACTCAGCCAGGGACACACAGGGCGAGCCCTTATAAGGAGATTACAACACCAACGAAACAAACAAACACACTCACACAAAAGGCACAAATAACGCATGTAGATTTAAGCACAATGGATGAACATGCAAACAAGGGGAGGCACAAGGAACACATTGGAGAAAAGGATGAACATTATGCATAATATATGTTGAAATTTGCCCGCAGGGAGAGAAAAAAATGAATGAGAATTGTCACATTCACTAGAAGAAGGGCAAGCAGATAAAATGAGAAACATCAAAAGAGAATGACACACACACACACACACACACACACACACACAACACACACACACACACACACACACACACACACACACACACACACACACACACACACACACACACACACACACACACACACACACACACACACAGTCAAGAAGACAACGGCTTGCAGATAGATGGTCGCTAAGCAACAGGCAAGAGACTAAAAATATGGTTGCATTTCTTCACTCACTTAAAAAGCATGTGCGCACACACGCACACACACGCGCACACACACACACTCATTTGTCCTCCAGCAAGGCTTATCAGCCTTTAAAAAGCCTACATTTCTAAATCAGTCCCAGTATTCGTGTGTTCCTGTGGCGTCAGCAGCTCTATTAACCTGCCCACTCATTCCTGAACTGGTTACAGAAGCTTTAGTCATTGAGAAACACAGTTTGGCACAGCAGACGTCCTGGCTCACCAGAGGCCAGGAGCCATGCCAACAAGCCAGTCATGTCAAAACTGGCAACCGGTGGATGACCTTTGTCGCGGAGGGTTTACTCGCTACTGCGCACTACGGAGATGACCGATGACAGTAGCTGAGACAGTGAAAGGATCTGGATGGTTTGTCGGGACAGTTTGAGCTGGTTGACGTATTCAAACACCGTGTCAACAAGCATCCAGGGCTGCGATTGAGGACACTGTGGTCATACATTTTGTATTTTTTTCAGGGAACTTTAGATTTGTGAGGAAAGATAACATTCAACGATTGACACTCACTGTAGGGACGTCAATGTTGTCCAGCCAGTCCCCCACTATGGCCCAGACTGAAATCACTCTACAGCTATTAGATCGACTGTTGTGAAATGTTATAACGCTCACGTTGCCAGGAGGACGACTTCGTTGATTCTCTGAGTTGTCCATCTAGCGCCACCATGAGGTTCACGTTAGAGGCTTTGAGTGAAATGTTTAGACAAATCTTGAATGGATTTTAATTACATTTGGCAAAGACATTCCTGCTGCACTTATGATGAAGAGTTATCACTCTGATTATCCCTTCACTTTTCATCTAGCGCCATCATTAAGTGAACATTTAAATTTCTCCAATACTTTGGTGTACAACCAAATACCTGCACAACTAATGACATTCCCATCAGCCTCAGATGTAAGTGTAGTGCTAATTAGCAAATGCTAGCATGCTACTAAACTAAGATAATTCACCATGGTTCATACCGGCTGAAGATTCTACCTTCAGGCCAATAAAAAAAGAAACAAATGATTCAGCAATTTGTCACAATGTGTCTTTGGAGCAACATTTAGATGTGCATGTGTAGGGAAATACAATTGCCTGGACATAGAAATGAACAGCTAACTGAATAAATTAAACATGAACAATTCAAATAACACATTTGTAATTTTCCTTTTGGGGTGTGGCAGACAATGGGTGGAGTTGCATTGGGTGGCTCATGACCTCGGCACTTCTAAAATCCTGGCTACGGCCCTGCAAACACTTAGCATGCTGAAGTGTCTCTACAAGATCCAGTGATCTGGAAACTTGTGTCTAATTTCTAGACAACGATGTTAAAAAGCGAAGTAATATTCCTTTGAAGTAGAGAAAGAGCATCACAGCAGGTGGCCAGCTGATGCAGTAGCTCCAAGCCGGAGAACCATAGTCATTTTCACGACTGCTTTGGCAGATTCTACAGTGAAAGATTAGAATATTTCACTTTCTGCTTTACTTTATAGCTGACCGAGAGTGCAAGGAACTGGCGTTGCATTTAAAATGTCCAATTTGACCGGAGGGTTGATGCTTACAGGCATTTTCACCCCAGCACATCATTGCCCCTCTGCTCCAATTCCCCATTTATCTTCCATTTGTGCAAGCGCAGACTTTAACAGGGCTGTGGACAAGCTCGTGTTGTGTTTAGCCCGGTCACGACTGAGCTGGTTTTGTAAAGCCTGCATTTACATTGAGCTGAAAGTAGTGGGTAATTTGTCCATATTTAACAAGGCGGATGGTGGGCAGGTAAATTGTTGTTTTCAGTCCCATTTTTCTCTTAGTGAATAGGGTATAACAAATTGCTAAATTATTGTTTTCTCTCAGGATTTTCCTTGAAGTTTACAACGAGCTTTGTGGGCAGTTGAGGAGGAAACGGTTGCAGAGAATTGTTTTCTTCTGTGCTGTTCTACGCAAAGGGATTACATTTAATAATCATCTGCACTGACAAACCATATGCCAGCCCTTCTGTCCAGCTTCAGTCCAGCCCCTGGGCAAGGTAGGGGTGTCCACATAGACATAATGTGGATTCAACACAAACAATAACAAAATGGTTGATTTCACAAGATATGTGGCATAATACTCTGATATCTTACTTTCACATTCACACATCCAATGCCTGAATCAACACACTTTTTCACAAAAACAAAAAAGTGAGCACAGCTTTTGGACACAGGCTCAAATATACCAATGCTTAAGCACATTCATCCGTAGTGTGAACACCTTGATGAATATTTTTTTACGTACAACTAGCAGCTTGTGGGACTCGTACAATGCCTGCGAGGTAAAACGGCACACTGAAAATGAATGGGTGATCTGTGACAGTGTTCTGCTGATAGATCTTTGGATAACAGAGGACTTCTGATTTTTTTGTTTTGCGTACAAAGAAACGTCCCAACATTACAGCTGCTGCAGAACAGTCATGCGATATTTCAGAGTTGCCGTACATTTCCCTCAGAGCGTTCGATTCTTCTCTCCGTCTGTGAATCTCTGGTTTCATGTTCACCATCTTACAGCCTTTTTCCCTTGTGATGGATTTTCTTTAAACGTCTTCTTGAACTGTTTTCCTGAGGGAAAAGGGAACATGGATTTTCCTTTTCATCCTCTGGGGTTTTCCTTACAAAGAGGGGGACTTCACATAATTATTAAATTAATACTTAAATATCAGTGTTTTCTCACACACATCAATAAAAGTTTCTCATATTATCATGAACAATTAGAAACACTGGACAAGGTCATAGTTTTCATTTGTCATCAACACTGCGGTCGCCATCATCTTCTTTGTCGTTGTCAAGGTCACATCCTTCATTCTGATTGGTCCCAATTTTGTCTCGTTCGTTGACCTCCAGACTTTGTACTCTCTGCTTATCACACAGCTATTTTGCTTTCCAACATCTTGATCCTCCATGTTACAATCCACCTTCCAAAACCGCCTTCTTTAACGTTCTTTATCTCCAGCTCTCCATACTACAGTATAGTTATGTCTTTTTTATTTTTTACAATTGCACGGTAACAACATCAACACGTGACGCCATTGAAGTTTTAAAAAAAAAGGGGGGGGGGTTCTTTGTGGGATAAATGAAGCTGTTGATTGGCATAAAAGGAGAGGGACTTGGGATTGGCTCAATTAAAAAGAGGGTTGGTTGGTGGTGACTACAGCGTTTCATTATCACAAATTTAAGACAATTCCTACGGGGGAGATAAGAGTAAGGCAAGAGGGAGGGACGGAGGACTGTTTACAGTCTGTAGAGTGTTCGTAGGAAAGAGAGTACAGTATGCGAGTGTGTGTGTGTGTGTGTGTGTGTGTGTTGTCGGGTGGAGGGACTATTTTGCACAGTGTATTCAACAAGAGAAGGGAAAAAGACCAATTGTCAGTTTTTATCTTGCCTCTTCGCCCGCAAATTTGTGAGTGGTTCTCCACAGCAGATTCACCTGAGGGCCCCAACGTGTGTGTGTGTGTCTTAGTGTGTGTGCGTGTGTAGTTGGGGGAAGAGGGCTTTAAAGTAATAAGTCACTGGTAGCATAAGATACAGTTCAGTGGGCATAATGGGAGGATCCACCAATCCCGTGACGAGGAGATTGTAAAGACAGAAAAAGCGAGAGAGAGAGTGAGGAGGGGGTGTAGAATGCTTTTGCCATCTGTTCTTCTTATTTTATTATTTCCCCGGTCTCTTCATGGACTGTGTTCAGACCTTTCTCTAGCTTTGTTGCCTCCAGTCTGCTCCCTCACCTTTTCACTTTTATCTTCCACCTTTATCATTCTTCTTCATCTCCGTTGTCTCCTTCAGAGGCCGGCTAACAGCTCCCCTTGTTGTCGACCTCTCCTGCTCTCCTGCTGGTTTGGCAGTATACTGGAACAATATCAGCCTTGTGTACACTATTAAACAGCGTTGTCCACCGATGATCATGGATGATTTAAAACCTGCAATGCAATTTTCTCATTAATTCTTTCTGTTAAATAATCTCAATTTAGATGGTTTATGTATTCTAGAAGTGTTTTCATCACTGGATAGATGACGGGTCTCCTTTCAAGAGCTGCTAATCCAAAACATGTTTGGATATAGTTTGAGATTCGTAGTGTTTCGTGAGGAAATTCGGCTTTTCAGGAAATAAATAAAAGGGGAGAAAAAATCTAATCTGAAACACTCAAAATAGTTTTTGACAATATCGATCCTCTCTCGTCCGGTTCCGGTTTAAAGACTCCTCCATCTCTCCCTCTCTCTTTCTCTCTCTCTTCATATTGGCAGTGGGTCTCTCTCCCTCCCCTCTCCTCTCCATTTAAAATGGTAAATGGCAGTAGGCGTCCAGTGAAGCCAGCAAAATGTAAATCAGCCACATGGAGACGAAAAGCAGCGACGTTATCCTCTTGCATGTCCGCGGTCCGCCCAGCTCGCCGCCAGCCACCGATGCCCGCCGCCGGTAGAGCAGTATCATCACACACAACACCGCCATGATGGTGAAGAGGGTGACGGAGAAGGCCAGGTTTCCCGGGTCCACCTTGAACACCTTGCCCTTGGAGCGCCAGACGACTGCGGCGATGGTCCACGCCACGCCTATGCCGAGGAAGACGTTCACGGCGTTGGAGCCAGTGACATTGCCAATGGAGGCGTCGGCGTACTGGTCCTGGATGGCGGCAACCTTGCTGGCGAATGTGTCTGAAAGAGAAAGACAAAACTTGTACAGTTTAGGGTTACATCATCTTTGACACAGTTGTTGTTTGTGGCCTCATTTGTAAGATTCTTAATCTTACGTTTTCTATTGATCTTGTGTTTTAATACTTTGTAGAAACTGTTTTAATCATACAAACAAGGACTATGCTACATGAAAACATACAATCATGAGAATTACTTTTAATGATTATTTCTCACAAGCCACTGGAACACTGAGTGTGAAACAATGCACGTAGAGTAGCTTAATCTCACATACAGCATGTGGCATACATGTACTGAATGCAAAGACAAACACAAAAGACAAGCAAACGGGTGTACAAAGATCAAGGTATTGGGTATCATAGACGCCCACTATGAACCAGTTAGTGTAAATGGATGTCAGTATATACAGAAATAATTACACATTTAATGGCTAAAAAGACAGAGAAACAGGGAGGGGTAAATAATACATACAGATAATCTAGAAAAGCTGCTTGAAGTTGTCCTGAATATGTATTCAACAATCAGTCAAACTGCATAGCTTGATCTTCAGCATTTCTCACCAATCTTAACACGACATTATATTTTTTCCCCTATTAATGTGACTCTGTTGTAGAAGTTCAGAAAAACACAGCAGAATGATGTATATTGGGACAAGCAGAGTGATCATCAATCATTTCAAATTCTTGGCTCCGAGTTGAAAGCAAACACAAAGAGGAGCCCTTGAATTAGTTGTTGCTATCTGTTATGTGAAGGTATTTTGCTAGTTGGCTTACCAGCAGTTTTCCCTGCAAGTATTCCTATACAGATAGAAGAAATAGCTAATCCAGTGACATTGTTTTGTGTGTTTACTTTGATTATTTTGGACAAAAGCATTTGAAGTCATGAATGTAACTTTTAGATGATCTGAAAAGCTCCAGGATGATTGGCTTTTGCTTTTCCGAACAAAGGTAGCAAGCGCAAACTTTGCATGACCCATAGTCAGCCACGCTTCATGTTGGAAATCAATGTCAGTCAGATGTCATTTTTCATCTGTATTCTGGAAATCAAACAAATATTGGATTACTTTAATTTGTTCCGTTCTGTAATCCGCAGTTGTATATTTGCGTCAGTCCGAGACCGAACAGATGTAGGCCTAATTAATGCTTTTAATTGCTTTAGTTGCATATTAGTGGAGCTCTGTGGTGCTGAACATTTGAACAGATATTGGGTAAAAAGCACAGAGACTCTACAACTGGGTTGGCAGGGAACACCAGGGAAACAGCTGCCAGTTATTGCACGCCTGTCTCGGCTTATTTCTATAAATAGACGAGTCTCAATTCTCATCTGACTGTGAGAGAGATTAGTTGAAATTCATATCCAAACATAAAAAATAAAAAGTCTAACTTTCTTCGGGGGGGGGGGGGGGGGGGGGGGAATCGTAATACCGCTGTTAGTAGAGAAGTTTGTGTGTGTTGACACACAGGCACATGAGATTGTGGGTTTGAGTCTGAGTCATGCACATTATAGCGCCACACACACACAACTACACACCACTTACTACTGCTGGCATCACAGAAGAAGATTATACCCCCGTTTAGAAAAACGTTGAATCATATTTTGCACATTCACCAAGTTTATAATGTTATATATTTGCCAGCTGTCGTGAATTACCTCCCTAAAGACGCTATTTACAAAACAATACGTGGTATTTTCAGAAACCGTGTTGCCTGATTCCAGACCTCTGTTAGTAACTGTAATGTAAACTCTGAATTTCAAATTATAACCCCTTACACCAGTCGTTACTGAATAATGACATCACATTACTGTAACTCTCCAGGTAGTGTAGGACAGTAATACATTACTTTGAATGTGTTTTTGATTCGGGGGGGGATCATGCCCTAGTACAAAGTAGTACTGTCGTAGTAGTACAATCTGTGATCATTACAGGATTTGTTCACCACTAACGCAAACCTCTTCAACGAGTAGCAGTTCACGGCATCCAATCCTCCGATCAGCATTTGTCCTCTAATTGCCTGAATCTGCAAATCTGGTGTAAATTGGCTGGATAATCCTTTGGGGTCTCCTTTGTAATATGATTGTAATTATGACTCAAAGGAGGGAAGGGTGCAAGTCAGGGAGCGGCAAACAAGAGAGGAGAGGAATGTCTAACAAGCTTTAAGGAGATCACAATGACACACATATGCTGTACACACACACACACACACACACACACACTCACTCACAAGGAAGCACACACTCCTAGTGGAAGTTATAATGACCAAAGGGACCTGCCACACTAAAACTTGCATCACCTCGACAGAGCAAACACATTTTCATCACCTCGACAGAGCAAACACATTTTCAGCCAAACACACCTGGTTACCGCAGCACACAGGTCAGAATGATGGATGATACAACAGTGAAGAGGCAACATCCAGGGGAGCGAGGGAGGGATGAGTTGGGCAACACTAAGTCAGAATAATAAATTGACCGGGATGGGGCTCAAGAGCAAGCGTAACAGATAAGTGAGATGGGATATGAGAATGTGAGGGAAACACAACAGTGTGGGGGAAAAAGACAAAACAAAGGAGAGTGAAAGAGAAAAGAGAGAAAAGCCAACAAATGACCAGCCACACGTGACTTGTGAGAGGACAAACACACTGATAATGGATACCAAATCTGTTTTTACAGCCTCAAAAATCCGACACACACCATAATATGGCTGCTGAAGGAATTGATTCAGACCTCGCCTCAAGCGTTGAAGGAGCATGGCGGAGTAGCAAAGGAGCTTTTTTTCTATAAATCATTTGCTGGAGAAAAAATAAAACGGCTGACGAGAGGAATGAGGCAGGGAATTGAATTAAAGCCTTGAGACCAAGCGTCCCCTCCAGGCGGAGACGAGCTCAGGCTGAAGGCTCGGTGACGGCGCCGGCGTTTTACAATTCAATTTTTATTTCCAGCCGGCTTACTGATGCCGACTGCTATTGAAATCAGATGGAGGAGAGAGGATGAGCCTTCATCTATTATGGGTTTGTTTGTTTGTCTGTCACATTGGAAATTTGGGAAAAATATGCATCACATTTAATATGCTTAAATGTGATGTGATGTCAGTGAGGAAATGTGCACCATGAACAAAAGGTGAACTGATTTGCCTCAATCACTCGACGCGCTTATTGAAACACCCTCACTCACCTGGCACTGATGTTCCCAGCGCCACAAACACCACCGCTGTCACCGAGTCCTTCAGGCCTATCGTGCAGCCGAAGTGTGACGCCAGATCGCCGGTGACCGCCGTCAGGACGCCGATGAGCGAGATGGAGACAATGAAGCAGGCCCAGCCATTCCAGTACTCCGTGGGCGGGACGAAGGCGAACAGAACCTTCCAGAAGACGGTGAGGAAGTGCATGATGTAGTCGAAGCAGGACGGCAGCCGCTCCTCGCCGCTCTCCTCGTCGTCGTCATCTCCTTTGGTTGCAGATGACGAGAGAGACAGATAGAGAGGAAGAGCAGAGAGATAATTGAAAGAGAGAAGTGAATGGACGTAAACTACACACTGTTCCAAGGAGGAATAGGGGGGACTGTCCAACCATTTCAGTTACTTTCAGAAACCGATAATCCGACATTCATACCCACTGCACACCGTGCAGCTGTGCTGATGTGAGAAAGAAACCTCCAATGTGTCTCGGGCAACACATTTTACAAACGAGTTCTTTTCAAGTATTATGCCAACCTTTGACAAGAACTTTGATACAGACATTGATACCTTATATCTGATGTCCACGCACAAACAGAAATGTAAAAAATAGCAAATTATGGTTTTACATGCTGTGGCTATTTCTTGGAGAACTGCAGTCACTTTGTGGACTCACTGGTCGCCGCTGTTCACCGGAACAGCTAGTAATAACCTATCCGCAAATTGTTCCTACAAATATCTTTACAATTTTGTACCAGGCCAGGCTGGCTGTTTCCACCTGCTTCCATTCATTGTGCTAGTCGGCTGCTCTTATTTAGTACACAGAAAAGAGAGTGGTGTGGATCTTTTATCCCTCTCCAAGAGCCCATTTCCCAAAATGTCGACCCACCGTGTTTCCTTAAAGCAGGACTAAAGAATACTATGCTCGATCTAGTGTTAACAAACAATTGGAAAAAAAAGCCTATATTGTATATTTAGGATCAGCAATGAAACCTGCACTCATCCAACAGCTTTTCAAAATGAAAAGGCTGGTTTGTATACGTGTGTGAGTGTGTGTGTGTGTGTGTCAGTGTGTGTGTGTTACCTGCACTGACAGTTACAGCATTGACAAACTGCTCCCTCCAGCTGCTGCTTCCCACCACCAAGGCCAGGTTTGTCTTCTTGATCAACTTATCTACTGTACTCTACAGACACACACACACACACATACACACACACACACACACACACACATTCACAAAGCAAATATGCAAGTGCATACAGACCAGGCAGAGCAGGAAAGACACAACACTCAAGTTGTTAATTCACTCGCAGTCACACAGAACAGGAAAACCTTTCATTTAGCATAATTAGCATAACTCAGCTGACAAGACTTTGTGAGGAGAAAACCCTGCATAGTTTATTATTATCTAATAAGTGAGACACTACATTAAAAAAACACAAGATTTACTGTATATTAGTAGTCTCAACAAGAGATTTCAAATCAATTCCAGTGTTTGGTCACAATTAAGGATTTATATAATGGAATGTGATACTGGACCCAGACACCATTACAAAAATCCACTATTGCATCGTAGCAAATGGAAGAACTAGCATTGCATGCACAAGCAAACTAAAAAGGGACAAAGATAGATAACCTTTTCATTCCAACAAAGAAGCGTATGTACTGCTCTCTGCACAGGCACACACACACACACACACATACAAAATGACACAAATGGACAAAAAAGAAAATGAAATGTGCAACAAAAATATGATTGCGTATGAATCACAGATTAGAGACAAAATCATATGGAAATTAACAGATTGAAAATAAAGCAACACACATGGCATGACGATGAACAATGTAATGAAAGCTGAATGTGAGACAGACGCTGCATACAAGAAATATCAAGTTGTCTGTAATGATCCATGGCTAAATTATAAACTGATCAAATTTGAAAATGCTTTTCGTCTAATATACAATAGTTATTACACGACAAAGCCAATATATTTTGAAATTTTACCAACAACTTTCCTTCTTCTACAGCCAGTTTTGTACTGAAACAAGACGACAGCTCGCTTTAAATAAATGATTTGCTTTCTTTTGCATGTCTGCCATCAAAATGACGAGCAGCTCATCAGAGAGTCCATTACATACTAACAAAATGAATCATTCATCCTTTGGACCGGGGCACTTCACTTCAAACCATTTTAGATCCAATTTGTAATTTAAGTCTGTTCACTTTTTGGGTTGATATTCTGCCAAACTGGTGGCTATTGTTATTTAAACAATGGCGATGCATTCCGCAGAGCTTCTAAAATACAAAATGAAAAGGGAACACTTACATGCACACATATTTTAATGGAAACGTTAAAACAGCATGTGCACGCACAAACACACTTACCTTAAACTCGTAGGACTCTTCTATGATGATTTCTACTTGGGTGTTTTCGCCCAAACTGGGACAGCCCATCTTGGCCACTTCCTCCTCCTCTGCTCCCACCAATGGCTTGTTCTCATTGGAGTCACCTAGGGGACCACAGAGATGAACGGGTCAGTGTTGCTAGTAGGGTTGGTGTAACTGTGCAGAGGTTATTCAGTACCAACTTAAACAAATTCAATTAAAAGTAGTAATCTTTTTTTTTAACTACCGTTTTTGTAACTATTCTTGTTGAGGATACTGTGGTCATGAATACATGAACTTCTATTTAAATGTAGGCCTAAGCGTCAGTATGCAATTCCCTGTGAAGAATAAGGCATTATGTATCCCATCACGCATCAGGTTTGCCACGTGTCCATAACAGTGAATGTTCTGCTTGCTGGAAGATTTCAAATCATTCAGCAAATGACTTGGAACACATCTTACACAAAGAAAATGTATGCAAAACTATCAAAGGAAAGTTGAATCGTATGGGATATTTCATCTATTAAATCCTCTAGAGAGACAACACTGCCTGTTTAATTGACCGAGAAATGTCTGAAGTGTTCAGATGGATGATGCTGCAAAGTGAGGACGAGCAATGGAATTCAAAATCTATCACGTCACCGCTAGACTTTCATACTTGAAGACATCGAGGTCTTCTCTGCAAATCAAACCTAAAGCTTTGTGGTAGCTTAAAGGTGCACGATACACGACTGGGAGCATTTTGATTGGATCTCAACGGCTCTCAACATGGCAACGCCTGAGCCAGCGGCTCACAGCTAACGGCGCAAACAGCGCTAACAGTACAAGCTAAGCCAAACGTGCTGACAGAGCGAAGACTTTTTACCCATTGCTTCCGAGATGACAACGTTGGTTGGGACGGCGTTAACAGTTGTAACCGCCATATGCAAAAAGGCAGCCGTGAGCGTGCCCCGCTCACTCACGGCTGCCTAGCATACACTAAAACGGCTGCCTAGCATACACTAAAACGGCTGCCTAGCATACACTAAAAGCCCCCTCTGCACTCTCTGCTCAGGTAGACGTTCCTCCACTATGTACACAGATAGTTGTTTGCTGCTATATTAATGCTCTGAATCTTGAATATTGCTACTAATTGCTAATTTGAATTGCTAATGCCTTTGCCTGGCATTTAAAATGAAATCAAATATGTATAATGCAGTTTCTCATTTGTCTGATTTTGCCAGAGCAGCA
Organism: Pholis gunnellus; assembly: GCF_910591455.1. Lineage (NCBI taxonomy): Eukaryota > Metazoa > Chordata > Actinopteri > Perciformes > Pholidae > Pholis > Pholis gunnellus. The sequence goes on from NC_136550.1 coordinate 10,388,201, forward strand.
GAAATTGGTTTCATGGTTTTGCTGGGGTATCATTTTAAGACTGCGTGCAAGCAGTTGTGAAAGTCTATAATGTAAATGTTAATATTCAAACACTAATGTGCCACATGGGCAATCCAACATCCCATGTCATCACAAATATGAATACCCTCGTGGATTTTAGATTTTCACCCATGAAACACACTTTCTGTCTTTCGATTACCATATGTTCCACTATTCATCCATATGTCTCCTCCCTCCCTCTTCACACTCAGTGACAGATATTAATTGAGTCAGCTGTTATCAGTGTAGACCGGCTGTAATTGAAAAGCAGTGTACAGGATGTGTGTGGCTCAGTGTGTGAATGTGTGTGAATGTCAGTCAACGTGCTTTGGGACGTTCGTATTAACACAATTATATTTCCTCTGTAATGAAACATGCCACAGGCTGTTGGCTCTGTATGGCTGACATTGAGAGTGTAGACCTTTACACCACTAGGTTTGCCACCTTTCCTACAGAGGAGGCGTAGCGTGAATAGCACGTTAGCACTGTCTACAAATGGAGCGTTCAGGCACAGTAATCTTTCTCTTTTCTGTCATCTTGTAAATGTTTAAATCTTGTGGAAATTCCACAGAAATGTCAAAGCAGAACAAGCTGCAGAAATTGACTTATTGACTCTCAGCGCTGGTTCTCTTTAGCCTTCAGTCACCTGCCAAAGATTAGCTGTCTGCCTGCTGTAATGAGCCTTTTAAAATTTCAACTAAAGCTTTCTACTTTCTTATAAAGTTGAAGGGCTGACAAGTGAAGGGCTCAGAAAGTGGGAAATGACGGTGAGGAGGAGGAACCTGATCAAATTAGTTCATTAGGCAGGAATGAACTAAAAATTTTATTCAATTTGGTCTCTTACTTTACAGAATTCTTTGCAACTATGACCACAGTGCAATAGTGAAGTGATTTGAGAAACAAATAAACAAATGTATGTATGTATATGGTAATTGATTGGGCCAAACACTGATTGTGGTTATCATTCTTGGGTCCAACGTGACGCGAAAAGGAAGCTGTCATTTCAAAAACACCCCACAGCTTAAGCCCATTGTTCTTAAAATCCTTTCCAAGTCACGTCCTTGGTTCAATGTGAAATGTTTCCCAAGTTAATCTGACTTCAGATTGGTGGTTTAAGACAATCAATCCAAGTCTGACACTATTTACAAGAGACATGTGTGCAGGAGGCCCCGAGACTTAAATAAAGACTCCATTCTGTCTGTCACTGCGTTCCCCCTCCTGGCTTCTAGATATCGTCTGTGAACAATGAGACACACACACACACATAAACACACAAAGACACCCACCGTGTTTCTGCCCTATCTCCAACAGAACAGGCTCTCCCAGCTCGATGGTGAAGGTCTTGTTCTTCTCGTACTCCTCATCATCAATTATCTTCACCTCGATGATCTTCCTGTTAAAAAGCGGAAGAGAAGGATGAGACTCGGTGTATCCCAGATCATTAACCTTTATAGTTTGAAGCTCTCCCTCATAATAAGAGTTTTCATAGCTAATGTATTCAGACCAGTGCATTAAAACTGGGAAAGTCTCCCCCGTCAGAATGTAATTAGACAGACAGGTCATTTCTGCTGCTGCTACATGATCTCGTGACTATCAAAACCAATTAGCTAACCGTAAGCAACAAACAAGATACATCACAAGAAAATGAACATGATTACGTTTACAGCTTGAAGCCCAAGTTGACATTGCTCAGTGGGACACCATGTGGCTGCTTTCTTCCCCTCACAGGCCCTCATTACGTTTTTCTCCAGTTGATGGTGATGCAATGCGCCGCACCGCCCCACTTGAGACATTTTTTAGATTTTAGGAGCACCCAGGGGAAAGCCCTAATGCAGCGAAAAGAGTTTTAAGGCGGTGCGTACCTATCCTGACAAGTAAATTGGAAAAAAAGCTGTGGGGCTATAAAAATAAAAGATATAGCAGTGCGAGCAGTGTCTCTGACTGAGAAAAAAAGATTAAATGGCATTGTTATTACATCTGTCAGTGTATTTACAGGCAGAGAATCCTTTAATGTGAACTTTGATTGGAAGGTTTTAGAAAACACTTCATTGGACAAGAAAGTTCAAAGATATTTAACATACTGTATATTTGTCAATCTATCGTTTTAGGAAAAGAGTATTTGGAGAAAGTGGAAAGATGGATGTCTGTCAGCTCGATACTTTAAGGATACACTAGACGTAATAAAGAAGGCTGACAGTTAAGACAGTTAAGCTGATAATGTGAATAAAAGAGACCTTTTGGTCCTTCTATATGGAAATCACATCTGTTTGGTTTGCTCCTGGTCTGTTTCACCCAGAGTATATAATCTTCATCTCAACAATTCCTCTGTATCTGACAGACAAAGAGGAAGAGCGAGTGTTCATTTCCACCTGGATGTGTCATCATATGCTTCACTGTCAGCCATGTTGGCTCCGACACCACAAATAGGCTTCGGCTCAACAAAGAGAAACAGGAAGGAGGAGGGGAATGTGAGAGAGTGATGGCGGTGGTGTGTGGAGAAGTGGAAGCGCATTGTTTTCAACGGTGAGCTGTCACAGCAACAGAGGATAACACTGGCTGGATTTGCTATTTCCAGCATCACATCAGGTTGAGCGGCCAACTCTCAGTAATGGTCGAAAAGATATGAAAGTTGTTTCGTCAGATGTGAAACAAGAGTACATGTATGTCCATTGAGTGGGAAGGAAGAAATGAAATATCTGTTATATTGCCGTTTTCTTTTCTTTCAAATAATTTCCAGTCATCTGTCTGTAGTAGCATGTTAGCTGAAAAGGAAAGATTGACAGGTGTAGCGACAGTAACTAGAGGGGGCGGGGCTTAACGTGCTGTCAACTGACGGTGAGTTGGAAGAGGAAAGACAGAGGTAAGAGAAAAGGGACTGAAAGAGGCTGAAAGAGGAGTATGAGTAATGCACGGACTCCACTGAGATGTGGAGGGTTACGACTCAATACACACTGAGTTCTCTCAGGGGAACAAGAGCACGCACGCACACACACACACACACACACACACACACACACACACACAGACAAATCATAATACCTCCAACGGTCAGGAGCATGCACACAGTGGATATGTACACTCATGTTTTTCATGCCGCACATCACACACATTACGCAGTCTGTGGTTTGTATGAACAAACAGCCAGCCCCCCCCCAACCCCCCTGCCTTGTGCCCACGCGTCACTAGTACCACAAAAACCCACACACATGCACAAACAATACAGTACACAAACATGATACCTGTGACAACATGTTCCTGTTAAACACTTGGGGGATTTGTACACATATGTATTCATTAACTTAGCCAATTTACACATGCAGACAACACACACACACACACACACACACACACACTCGCTGCAGTGCTTTCATTATTCATAGTTGGTGCTGGTTGTCGCAGCTCTTCCATCTGTGCCCTTCTCTCTCCATCTCCATCTCAGCCCTTCTGTTTTAGTCCCCTCTTACCCTCATCTTCCCATTATCACATAAACCCTCACACGTTTTCTTCCGTCTGCACGCATTTTATTTTACAAACCACTTATCCTGCTCATGGTCACTGGAGGCTAGAGTCAGCATCGGTCTAACATTATGCACGTGAACATGGCTGTAGATGATATTAGATATTAGGAGTTTAACGCCTTCCTTTCTCAGTTTTTTTCAGTGCGGCTCCAAAGATGGCAATGTAATTCCATCATCCAGTTGGATTACCATTACATTTGGTTCAGGTAGTCATGGTTCCCAGAGGCTGAATCCTAAAAACTCGGGTGATCATGCACTCCTGCCTTCATGAAATACATATACACGCGTAAAAACAATACATTACTTATCTTATAACATTTCTCCCTCTCTCTCTCTCTCTCTCTCTCTCTCTCTCTCTGTTTTGCCGTCTCTCTATATTTCTACCACCTGCTCCCCAGACAGCCTCAATGCCAGTGTGTCAACAGACAAAACACAGATACACACACACACCAAGTTCAACCAGCACAGAACTTGCGCTGCCAGAAATAGAGACTGAAAAAAGGCAGAGTGACATAGTGAAAAAAGGTCAACAAAAGGTATTGTTGATTGAAAAGCCCTGAACAGAATCAAGACGGCTATAAATCAATTTAATGGATATGTTTCATATTGCCGCAGAGAGTGTGTGTGTGTGTGTTTGTTTGCATCTCTAAAGTTCTTACGGAAGGGAATGATTGAGCGACAGTTTGATTTGATTAGTTGAGACCACATTGCATTACTTAATGGAACTCTCTTTATATCTCTGTCTCCATCTCTATCCATTTTGTTCTGGCTCCAGTTCTACTTTTGATTTACAACCACTGGAAGCTGCATCTGTGTGTGTGTGTGTGTGTGTGTGTTTTCAGGCATTGAAAGCCTACCATATTCTCAGGTGCTGTGGGCCTGTGTGTGTGAGATAGAGCATTTTAGAGAACCACGGCAGCAAACAACTAATTTTCCTGAGTGAGGTTGATTTATAAACACACTCAAGTTTTACCGTTTCTGCTTCTGGCGGAACCTCTAAATCTCTCTCTCACACACACACACACACACACACACACACACACACACACACACAAGTGAGAGAATTCCCGCTACACAGTAAAATTGAGATCATAAAAATGTTATAGTTGAAAGTGAGGCACAATGCCACAAGGTCGTTGTTTTGCTTAAGCAAAGCCCCTCTGCTTGGCTCTTTAAGAAACAGTGAGAAAGATGGAGAGGATGAAGATATGCATATTCTTCAGATGACCACAAGGATTGTAACAGTCAACAAAAAGCTAAATAAATCTCTAAACCAAGTGTGCAATTTATCATTTAATAAATTACTTTAACGTAATCCAAAATACCCATATTCAAGAAAACAGAATTTAACTACAAAATCACAGAATAAAAAGACAATAACCACTATTGTGGTTTCAGATTACAACCAACTGAATACCCTTCTGCTAACGTTACCTTGGACAAGCAGGACCGCTAGCTTGTCAGCTACGAACATCATGTAACTTAACCGATCACTTTAACAGACGTGATGTTATAAGGTCCCTTGTTTTTTGTTTTAACTTTTGCATCTGTGATATTCCAGTGAGTTGAAACCCAATAATGAAATTTAAAAGTGAATACGGCCTCTTCTCCAGCTGCCGCTTCACTCGCCGCCATGTTGATTCAAATAAAATCTTCAGCGGCACGCAATGCATCTTGGGATATGGTGGGCCGCGACGGATCCATCAATTGTGTCTTCCAAATCTGGGCGCAGAAGGCTGCATTTGAAGGAGTCTTCATAATGGGACGGCCTCGTCGCAGCCGCCGTGACGTAACCGGTCTACAAATGCAGCCTCCGAAGGATGCAGCCGCAGGATTGGGACGCAGCTAATGTGTGAAGTTTATGCTTTCGTTATAAATGTCACATTATATTATATATTCAGGGAAATCCGAATCAAACTAAAATTAATACATAAAAAATGTTTTTCCGGGCATCGACAATGTGATCTAATTGATATGTCAAGCCTGAAATGGGGTTTCCAGTAAGAGGGGTTTTGCCGTACGTTCAACTGTGTGGTATGAATGACAGGGAGACGAGGCCTCCTGGCTACAGCTTTATCATTATTACTATAAGTATACCCTACTTTATCGTCTATTTAACTCTAAGTGGAACATCAATTTACCAAATGAACCTCATTGAATTATGTTTACTGAGGTAATAAATCAAGTGAGAAGTAGGGTCATTTTCTTATACACTTCTATACAATTGGACTTCTTTTTGCAACCAGAGAAGTCGCCCTGTGATGGCCTTTTAGAAAGAATGCAAGTCTAAGTCACTAACACTTCAATTCACATAAATTATGTTAATTGGCAAATATGACATCCAGCTTTAGAGATTAAATCTTTTTTTTTTTTAAAACTTCATCAGTTGTGCTTCTACGGATACATCATTCACTGAACAAGTATCAGCATCCAATGTGTCTTTTTGTGTTAAGTTATATCCACATTTGACAATACTAAATATGACAGTTCGTTTGACGTTTGTTTGGGCATTCTTGACTTAATACTCTCAACTTTTCATTTCAACTTCTATGTGTGCACACAAGAAAATCTTCATTCTTCTCATATGAATGGCGGTACCAAAACCAACAAAACAATTTGAGGCAGGCCAACTGGGAGAGTAGAAGAGAGAGAGAAAAATAAAAGCTCTAAGGGAAAGATATTACCCCTCTCAAGCATATAATGGAATGCTTAATGAGAAACAAAACACACACACACACACACACACACACACACACACACACACACACACGCACACACACACACACACACACACACACACACACACACACACACACACCCCGTTTCTCCCACATAACCACTCTAAGTGGTCTCCAGCTGTGGTGAGTAATAAAGTTGCATCTCTGGTGTGTGTGTGTGGGATGACAGAGATGGATCGGTGCATGAGATGATTTGAGGTTTGAGGAGAGGGACAGAGGAGGATATGAAGCGGGAGTAGGCTGAGAGAGAAGGTCGGAGAGGAAGGACAATAAGGTAGAATGCGGCAGATGAGGAAGAGTGTGAGACAAGAGATGACAAACTGAGAAGAGACGGTAGGAAATGAAAAGACAGAGGTTCCCCCTTCCCCGGGGGAAGAAGGGTTAGAAGAGACAGAGAGGATGAAGCAATTCTGTTAGAATCTGAAACACATACGGGCGGTATGGAGGCTGTATGGTTGGCATGGAAACCATGAAGTTGAATTACACACAAATCTAAGTCGCTTATACACCATATATATTGTACATGCCTGAGTCTGTCCTCTGATCAGTCTCGGATAGCACGCACACGCTAATGCCTTCCCATCTGCATTATGTTGTGTAGGATTAAGCTATACGATACAAACCACAGCATGCATACAGTATAACCACACACACGCTGCATGCTTTGATGTGCTGTAATCTACTGTACTGCTATCCACTTGACACAGAAGAGGGGGGGGGAAAGGATTGGAGGAGAGAATGGAAGAGGATGATAAAAAATAGGCAAGTGTAAGGAAGAGAGAACGAATAAGAGACAAATAGAAATGTAGGGCAGAGGATGAGGGGATGAGATATACAAAAAGAAGGAAAAGGGAGAAGAGAAGGAGACAGAAGAAGGAGGGGAAGAGGAAATGGAGAGAGAAAAAGACAGAGGGAGGTGTGGAAAGGTAAGACGGGTACGAAATAGAAGAATAAAGACAAAAGAGGAAAGAAAGACAGGCTGCGAGTTTGGTGAGAAACAGGGAAGCAATGGAGGTTTGATCTCATCGCCCACTGAACGTTAGCTGAGAAAGCATGTAAGCATTACTATAGTCTTCCCGTTTGAGAAGAAGGACGAGTTGCAAGCAGAAATTATACGAGATGAGGTTTCTGAACTGAATGCGTGGCAGGAGACAGTATAGCCAACACTGCACGGACCAGTCATTGAAAATGAGTCCTAATTGCGATTGGTCATTGATTCGTTTTTCGGCCGCAATATATTCCTTTGTTGCCCGAGGTGAACGTCCCCAAACTCTCTGCAAATATCATTTAGTTTTATTAGAAGAAACTTTATACAAAAATAATTCTACACTCATCAATTGATAGATTTCTCTAAGCACACGTCAGTGGGGATTCCACAGATGCCACCTAGTGGTTGAGCACACAACAACTCATGGGTGTTTTAACTAAAATGCAAATGAACTCCAGCGCCCCCTGCTGGAACCACAGTAATGATGCGGCACTAGCTGTTACTGGTCCTGGGGCAGAGTGGCAAAAGACAACTGTAATCTGCAGATATTTGTATTATTTCAAGTGCCGTATTTAGAGAAACATATATTCTTCTGGTTTATGTTTATTTATTTTTGAAGAGGAGAGGATAAGTGCTCCTTGTCTCTGCTGCTTTATGTGGTGCGCTCTCTCCTCCTCAGCCCTGTGCATGCGTTAGCCGGAGAGGATCTCACGAGGACAAGAAGGCACTTAACAGTTTTCAAGAGGGAGCAAAATAAAAAAAAGGAAACGGAGAGAGAGAGGAAAGAAGCAGGGAGTGTGTGGGCAATAAAAACTAAAGGAAACATGCAAATCGGTATTTACTGAACAGCTTCTGCATTCGTGCATATACGTGTGAATCCACTGTACATAGAACCTAAACACATTCACAGCAATGCACACATCATTCACAACTTTTCCTCTTTCGCATACTGAATACTTTGAATGTGGTTCACTCTGTCAGTATGGAGGGTTTGGATTGAAGGCTTAGCTGAAGATTTGAGGCTTATAACTTTAATAATATGTGACAGACTGACAGCCATGGCATCAACCCAGACTCCCTTAGCTAATTTTACATGGCACTTTGCCCTCCCTGTGTAATTTCTGTCCATTTAATAAGTAAAGAGTGCAGCAGGATCCGGATCCAACGGTATGAAAGGGTTTTGGGTAAAGAGAAATCACAGCACAGTTTGCCTCCGAAGGGAATAGCCCGACCTCACGAGAGCGCATGAATCTGTGAGTCAGCTGACAGTTTTTTTGATGTGGCTCGTTCATCATGGGTCAGGGGTTTGACCAAACACTACGACTTTATATAATAGTTTATGTAACAGCTTGTGTTGTCAGCCATCTTGCATCTTTCCAAGGAAGCGCCGCATGTAATTCACTCCTGGAAAAATGGTACGATGTGCTCAAGGAAACAGTGAATCCTAACATGAAAGGTGACAACGAGCTCGTTAGGAGAATAATTATTCATCTACAAGGCAGCGACTCGTGTTAATTGGATTCGAAGCTGCAGTGCAATTTATTTTCTTATTAAAAAAAAAAAGAAGACACGGTACATTTTTGCAGACAAATTTGACTTTTTGATGCAATATGAATCCCCTTTCGACCAATTTCTTGGCCTTTTATTAACGTATAAATGTAAAACTTGTACACAGTAGCATACAGCAACATTAATCTCAGACTCTTAAGCTGTCGTGAGGCCAAGGAATGACCAAAGTACCTAACGGCCACCCTGCTTTCCCGATGCTGCTGTTGTGTCTCACAAGAAGTTGTTTAAACGGTACGGCTGCCAGTTCTGCCTTCCCCCTTCCGCAAACCCTTTTAGCAGCTTTTAATTATACATCGTTTCTTTTTTACAGCGGAGAGATGCACAGAGAGGTGGGTAGATGGGAATGGAGGAAAGATGAGAAGAAAGAGAATGGTTTGCGAGAGAAATTGAAAATAAAGAATAGGGGAATACAAAATAAAGGAGACAAGCCAATGATTGCAAGGATGAAGGATAAATTGGTCTAGAGGGACGAACAGATGGAGAGATTAAAGCCAAAGACTAAGATGCAGCGAGTGAAATGAAAGGAAGACTGTGGGCAGAAGAGAAAGAGAGGGAGAACGAGTAAGAATGAGAAACAGACACAAACACACATAAATAGCCAGACAGACAGACATTACTTAATCTTAACTACCCCTTATCCATTCTCCATCACGGTTTGGGGAAATGATGAAAAACAAGCAGTGTTGGAGACAAACACACAAGGAGAGATGAACGAGCGATGGGCAATCGTCCTTCCTCCTCTTTTGTTGTCATCCCTTGTTCTTTCATGCCCCTCCCCTCTCTCTTTCTCTTCCCCCCTCATCTCGTCTGTTCTCATGTATGTTTGAACACTTCCATCATATATTTATGTTCTGGTCAAATAGGGGGCTGCCATGGAGAAACCAAGCTGTTTGAGGAATGTCACATAGAGAGCATCTGTTTCACTTGCCTCCACGGTGTTTGAACGGACGTTAGGTTTAGTTTGAGCAGTTAAAAGGTTAAATTCACCTTACTCCACACTTTCCCACAGTAAAATATATACTCTTTATCAGCTTTCTTACAAGTCCTCATTGAAACTATTTAATGTTTGCGTGAAATATGCAAACCTAAAACCCATTTTTATGGCTGCATGCATACACAAAACATTGTAGATGTGCTGTGCATTGAATAATGATAGGCATCAGTTTCTTAAACCAAGAAGAATCTGATGCATCCCTTTCATAAGTATCTTAGAAAAACCATCTAAGTGGAGCATATTCTTGAACAAGCCTGGAGCATTCAGGGCCCCTGGAGTGTTGGGGGCCCATTGGGCACTTTGCCCAGTTGGTAATCCAGCCTTGATCTGCACAATCATTTCAAATGAAGTGCAGCGTCAGTGCAGCAAGGGTTAAAGGTTAGTAGTACAGAAAATGAATGTAGTCAGCGGTGCACCTCACAAATAAAGGCAATCTGTTGGATGTGTGTAATGACACCTTGGCTTGATTGACTGGCATTAGCGGCTCAAGGTGAGGGTCTTTAGGCAGTGGGATATATATATATCGCCATGCCAAAACGCTGCCAAGTTCGCATGTGGCTGCTTGCCAAAGGCTTTCACTCACACAGACTACCACACAGACTACCGCCACCTAATTCTAATTCTCTCCCTGCCCCCTGCACAGTAAAAGTGACCGCTCCTCCGTCTCCCTCCCCTCATCTCCCTGTTTCCCTCCTTCTTCAGCCAGGGTGCAGTTGGCCGCTCTCCTCATCCATCGTTCCTTCCTCTCTTCCTCCTGTCCTATTCGTTCTGCTTTCCTCCCTCTAGCCATCATTTGCTCTCATTCCCTCTCTTCCCACCTCCACCTGCCCTTTCCCCTCCCTTTTGTTTTTTTCTCCAAGCAATTCATCTGTCTCTCTTACACCCCCCCCCCTCCCCCAGCCCCACACACAAACACGCTCACTCTGTTTCTCTCCATCTTTCTGTCCGTCTCCTCGGTCCATTTGTCTTTCTTCATCTCTCTCTCTCTCTCGTGTTCTCATCTACTGCCCGTCCCTTAGCCTATTCATCTTTTCTCTGACACCTTCACTCTCCTCCTGTATCCCCTTCGTCTGTCCGTCTGTCTTTTTCTATATCAATCACCACACACACACACACACACACGCACACACACACACGTGTTTCTCTCCTGGAGGTCGTGAGAGGGTTTTATCATTGACCACCAGGGGAAATTAGAGTAACGTGAATGAGCCACAAAAAATATTTCTGTGCATCAAGTGGTACTGTAACAGAGCTGAAGTGTAAAATGTTCATATATTTGATCATATGATTTCCCAACTGCATTCTGGACTTTTATTCATTATAATTAGGCGATGTTTCCTGTTTGTTTAACAGAAATGAAACAAAGGACATTTGTGATTTTAGGAGAAGTAAGAGAAGCTGTTTCTTTAAGAATTAGCAAAGTGACACAATAGTTCAGTGCGTGGGTCTTGTCTAAGGCTACAATCGGTTGGATGTGGCCAGTAGTTTCCATCCAAATTCAGCTCAGTGCAAATGTATCACAAAGTATTGGTGGCGCTAATTCTTAAATCAGGTTCTATTAAACCATTGCAGAAGAGGAGCTGACACAATTAAAAGAAAGACAGTAAAACCTTAAAGGCAAAAGGCTTTTATTCCTCCTCCTCCTCATTAGCTGTCTTGGGTCTGTCTCTTTATTCTAAGCTCTCAAAAGCAGAACACCAGACATTTTTAAATGCATCTCTCGTTTGTTTGTTCGTATGATTATTTCCCTAGAGTTTACCCTTCAACTCCCATTCTCTCCTCCGTTTGTATTTACTGACTATTAAAACCAAAAGTGATCTCTAAAATAAGCAATATTGGCAATGGGTTTATGGCATGCTGAAGAAATACATTATCGGGAGCCATGGAGTACACTGATAACTGCCTAATGATAAGAGCAGAGACGTGTGTGTGTGTGTGTACAATATGTGTGAGTGTGTTTGTTAGTTTAAAGTGTGGCCTGTGCTGACCTTTTAAAAGCGTAGAACAGACTTTAAGCCTTATTTTTCTCCTGTAAATACATATTGTTCAAACTTCACCTGCTATTAACGTTACACACACACACACACAAACACACACACACACACACACACACAAACACAAACACACACACACATACACACACACACACACACACACACACACACACACAGCAAAAAAGATAATTTAAAGGAAAGGAAGGGAACAAAGATGAAGTGAACAGTGATAAAGATAGAGGGCAAACGATGAAGTACGAAGAAGAAGCGATGCAGCAAAAGAGGTGAGAAGGAACGGATGGGTGAACGATAAGACGGCGAGGGATGATATATCATCCTGTAAAACGAAAAGGAAGACAGAGAAGATATCGGCGAAGGGGAGAATAAAAGTGAGGAGACGACAGGGCGGAAAGATAGATGGAGCCGAGGTGGAGGGCAAAGAGAGATTAATAAAAGGAGAGGAAGGATGAGTGAGAGACGGGTGGATGTTGAGGAAAGAGAGGCAGATCAGGGCAGAATATAACGATGGAGATGAAGAGAGCTGAAGGAAGAAAGAGGGATGATAGAGGGAAAGAATGAGGCAAGATGAAAGAGACAATGAGTTAAAATGAAGTCAGATGGAGGGAAGAAGAACTGTATTGGGAAGAGTACTGAGAGGGAGGGTGAGGGATGGGAGTTGCGATAGAGAGCTTGTGTGAGTCATATCGTCTCCTCCGCAAGCTATTAGTGATTTAATCACTCTGACATCACCGAGTGTGTGTGTGTGTGCGCGTGTGTGTGTGTGTGTATCCGTGTGTGTGTGTGCGTATCATACCAGATTACCCTGAGCTAGTGCAGTCAGGAACTGGCTCATCACTCTTCCACAGCAGCGTGCATTCATTATGTCGGAGTCGAGTTTCTCAATCTATGGGCTGAGACCCACTCACAGGTCGCAGTTTGTCCCCGGTGGGACTCAACTGGACCGCTGGAGTTACAGATTTATGTCTTCCGTGAGACTGAGGAACTAAATAACCGACCTAATATGACAGACGGGAATATTGTGTTGACACAGCAGTAACACGCTACATTTTAGACTTGAAAACTGAGAAGGAAAAATGCCGTGTAATTCCGATCTAAAGGCCTGGTCACATCAAAAATTGCTAAAATTTGTGGCAAAATCAGTTTATTTCAAGAGAATCGTTAGTTAAATTGCTTAAGGTCAATCTAATGGTATAAGGTGAATTATGTAGCAAATTCAACTTTGGTGAAGTTTGACCAGCAAATTGACATTGTTAACCAATGGCAAGCCGTCTTCACAGTGCTGACCTTTCAGGGAACAGAGAGTCCCAGCGTATAGCAGCAGATCTCTGGTCACAAAAGTACAGATGACATAGAAAGAATCTCAAAAGGTTATTATGAATGTCCTGGCTAGATAGTGCGTGTGAGCAGTAACATACAGTAGTTCCCCAACTAGCCACGAGTAATCACTTCGCCACTAAACTTTTAGGCCCAAACAGACTGATGCTGTCGTTGCCCCTTTCTAGTCCTCAGGGGTGAACTATAGAATCATGACCAGAAGTTAAAGGTTGCTGCCAGAATACAATACAGCTCAATATACTTCTCTGTAACGCAATCTACTTTAGAACCTGAATGCAACACCGTGTGATTATTTGAGTTATTTTAGAGCCAAAGTATAGATATGGAATAAGCACACTGTAAATTACACACTGTTGATTGAATACTGTTATTATCTTCTCCTACAAGCCGGAAAGAAAGCCTTTCTAGAACTGTTATCCGAGCACTTATCATTTGATTGCACCTGATTGCGACACCTACTGCCAGTTTTAGCAATCAGAATGTTTCTCTTATTTGTTATAAAATATGAGTATATAACTATATAAGTGTGTCTCTTGTATGCTGGACAAGGGTTTGCTGAACCCTGCCAACCCCACACAGTCTGGGGATGCATTCTCATTTCACTTCATTAGTGTGATACAGCCATTAGTAGCCATAGTATCCAATCATGCAAAAGCAGAGGTCACTGCTCTAATTTCATTTAACAAAGCCCTCGAACCAATCTGAGGGTATATGGTGATAATTGTTGTGCCATGCATGCAGTAAATCAGCAGAGATGATAAAAGCAAAAGAAGTAAAAAAAAAAAAAGAGGGCAGACAAACAGATTTAACTCTCCAACAATTCTCCACGTTGTGAACACAACTGATTGAAAGTCAAGAACTAACAGAGAAGGTCGCCAGAATTTGAATCTCATAAGCTATTCATCAACTCAATAGTCGATGAATCGATAAGTCCATGTGACCGACAATGAAGGATAATAATCAAGGGTTGTGTTGAATGCACCTAACAGTTAAGGATTTAGTTGTTTATAAGATGATTAGACATCTCACATCACATGTTGTGCCGGTTGCTTTGAGGCACAGAGAAGAAAGGGGGCACTATTGTCCCAGAACAGAACTTAACCTTTCAGACTCTTTCAACGGCAGATGGTGGAAGGAGTGAAGAACTAATTAAGAAAAAAAACACTTCCCACATATTTATCCTCTTCATTTTTCAAAAAGAAACATGAGGATGCAGTGGTTTTATGGGAAACATAGTCTTTTAAAAACAAGAGCAGTGGTGTGAAACATGGGCTACCAGTCTTTACAAACAGGGCCTTATTTCATTATAGGAATAATCACTCTCCACGCTTTATATAATGAATTATATATATATATATATATAAGAGGTAGGCCATGCACCAAGGCCATCCCATAACATCCAGGCAGTGGTTAATCCCCTCAGTCTGCTGAGAAAGATAAATAAATGGAAAAGTGGAACATCTAATCCAGCTTTGTTGGTCAGTGAACCCAGCCCTGAGGCCGTTAATGTGGTCACGGCGTGGCAGGGTGGGGGCCATTGGAGCGGGCAGGCCCGGGGCAGATGTGGAGCAGGGAGTGGAAGGGTGTACAGTTGGGTGTCTCAGTCCCCCTTTTGAGGCTCTAATCATGGGCATGGAAGGGCAGGGGCAGCCTGTTGCCGCAGCTCACGGTAGGTCTCTGAGCCGTGATTACAGGGTGTGTGCAGGCCACAGGGGGTTGATCACAGGGACGTGCTGGCAACAGTCAGTGTGTGCGTGTGTGTGTGTGTGTGTGTGGGCGCTGGACTCTGACCATAGGGCGTTTGTATGCTTGGCAGAGAAAATGGTTGGGACTGCAATGCTTAAAAAAACAACCCCAGGGGAAGATGCAGGGCTAAGAAGTACCAAACGGGAGAGAGGAACAGAAACGGGGAGTGACAGGGATGCTAAATGGCAGAATTGTATAACAAAGAGACAGAGGCATGGAGGGAAAAAAGGGGACACAACAACAGAGCAGACAGCCAGACATGGACAGAGGCTGCAGGTTTAGCATTTCAATGTCAGAGCTGCCTCAGCTGAAAGCTGTTTTTGTATTTCAGCACCGCATCATCCTACCTTTCTATATACCTGTCTCAACCACTACTGTAAAATCCTTAACTGCAACTTTAACTGTCAGGTTTGTTGGCTTTGTCTTAGACCCACAAATCAATAGACTTATCCTGCAGTTAAACGGCAGCGCTGTATGGACAGAAACACAGAGAGAGAGGAACCAGAGGCGAGATTAAAAGTGGGTTAAATTTCTGTTTAGGGGAAGCTAGAGGTGCTCTGTGGTTGTGTGTGTGAAGCACTGTCAGTCTAATAACTGGAGTACAGTGAAAAACATCAACGGGCAAACAACAGATGGCTGTTGCCACATCGATTTCAACAGAGTACACACATGAAGAGAAACGGATGCACACACACGGAGAAAGCTTTTGAAGTTGTTAAAGATGTTGACTTAAGCTACTTAAGTTTGACTGCGCTGACATTAGAGAGGATGAAGAGAAAGAGAGGGGATAGAGGAGGGAGGGCAGAGGGGGGGAATAAGAGAGTCAAGAAGCATGGAGAAGGAGGAGAAACAGGAATGAGGAGAGCAGGGAAAGGGAGGATAAAAGCACGAGTGTCCTCTATTTTTTTCTTTTTCTCTCTTCTCCATCTTTCTTGTTGCTCTCTGACTCTGTCATTCAACCCAGTTTTTGATCTCTTCAGTCTTTCTCTCCGTCAGGCAGACAATGGCGAAATCTGATTTAACGCTCCAGTCTTCATTATCCATCTGGCCAAAGAATGTTTCCTTTAATTAAAGAACTAACGGATGTGTATCTCACACATGAACGCGCGCACACTTACAGCGGTAGTTGCTTTAGAACCCGACGACAAAATATTAGAGACAAAAATCAATGACAGAGAAAATGGAAGGGAGAAATAATGGGGAGCATAATCACATGCTTCTTCATATTTAAACACCCGGTGCAGACACACGAGAGCAGAAAGACAAATCAAAACACGACGAAGCTCGCTATTCTACTCCCGTATTCTTTCTTTCTATGTTTCTGCCACTTTCTGTCGTCTCCTTTTTGTTGTGCTCACAATTGAAGGGATCATAAGTTGCTAAGGCAACAAACAAGAGACAGAAAAAAAAGAAAAGAAAACGCTGTCATACTTAAAAAGACGGAGGAATTCTGACGTTCTTCAATAAAACAGAGGGAAAGAGGAGAACGGAGGGAGTCAGAGAAACAGAGGGCGAGGGGGGGTGGGGGGGGGGGAGTTGAACGTGTTTATCTGCCCATTAGCAGGCTTCTCTTTGAACCTGGAGGGATGTTTGGCTGTACAGGAGAGAAGAGAAGACATAAGAGAAGGCAATGCAGCTGCCGGGGAGTGAAAACTGGCAGGCACAACAAACACAGTATACGTGCCTCGTATTAAACAAATAAATAGTCCTGTCTGTACTGCACTGCACTCTCTACACTGGCTCCAATGTGGACTGCATACAATTGTAGTGAAAAGTAGGTTTCACGATCGAATGTTCAGCGAGTGATAAAACGGACTGATTGACGTCTAAGATAGTTGAAGAAATGCTGAAATTGAAAGTGTACAACTTAAGCGTCAAATTAGATGGCTCGGTAATAATAATAATACCTGATGTCATGTCATTTAATCAAAACAAAAATAGCATGGGACCCTTCGATCTAAGCAAAACAAAATGGATCATGTATGACAAGGTCTGGGTGTCAGAAGGATGGCACACATACTCGCAAAAGTCTAAAATGTTATCACTCATTTTAAAAGATACATCTATCAACCTTCTATACATATCTACATGTTAGGAAATGTCCATTGTCATTAGCATTCATCCTCTGGGGACCATTAATGTCTGTACAACACATCACGACAATCCATCCAATGGCTGCACAAACGTTTCAGTTCGACATTGCTGCTGGCGTCGCTAAATATGCTGCAATCATATCTGTCCAGCTATCTTTGTCAATAAAATCACCAGCACAACAACCAACAACAGAATTGCAAGATTCATTACCAGAGGCTGTTTTTAACAGTGTTAAAAGGGGGTTTTAGTCTGGATACTTTCACAAAATTTCCGGCATAAATAGTCCCGGCAAGAAGCAGCATGCATGCTAACCAACCAGGCTGCATGCTGTGTTTGACAGTTTTAGCGTGTGATGTGGGAGTCATGCAAAACAGCATGCAAACCATCTCATACCACATGCTTCTGGCGTCACATTTGGTCAATTGTGCCACGATGCACAGCACTTAAATGGTTTTATTCTGGTGTCTGCTCAGTTAGGTCTGGCAAACAAAACGTGATTAGACTTTGTAACACAATGACATTGAAAGAGAAAATCCAAACTGCCGTCTGGAACCAGTTTAATCTCAATATGGTGATAACGAGTTTATTTAGTAGTGAGATGATAAGCAGGAAGGGCACAATGTGCAGACACGCTGACTGTCTGAAGAATGCTAAAGATGCTAAAGTGTGTGTGTGTGTGTGTGTGTGTGTGTGTGTGTGTGTGTGTGCGGGGGTAAGAGAAGGGGACGATATGACACTTGCTAGATGAGCAACAAACATGACCGTGAGGAAATACAGAAAAACTGCTCACACACACACACACACACACACACACACACACACACACACACACACACACACACACACACACACACACACACACACACACACACACACACACACACACACACACACACACACACACACGTGTAGCTGCAGCAGCAAGCGCCAACACTCTACACAAGTGCATCTGTATAAATTTGGGCAGAAAGGACACACACACTTCAATGCACACACACTCTTTAAACACACACTAGACGCACATTTACAGCGCACAGCTCTTGGGGATTTGGAGTTCAAAGGATGTTATATTTTGGGAACAGCTTTAGGTTAGTCACCCTGCTTTGGTGACAGACGGAGAAACAGGTTGCAAATATCTGACACGTCTACAAGCGCTGCGACACAAGCAAACACCCACCCACCCACACTCACTCACTCACACAAACACAAGCTCACACTCTCACATCCCCTTGTATTTCTCTTAATTCCAAGAAGCATCTCGCCAAAGGGAGAATGTGTTGTTTAAAATTTACAAGCTGACTTCTCCTTCACCGGCAGCTAAGAAATGATCACAGCTCTTCTGACAGCTTTGTCGAAAACACTAAAAAGTTGCGTTTGGGCTTCATTAACACGTAACGCGACATGGCAGGATGCTGGGATTACTGTAAAACTCAATATTGTTAAGTGGTAATTCGGCTGGTGCACTTCAGGGGGTTCTACGATCCCATTGGAAACAACAATAACAGATTATGTCGCCTTTAAATGATGAGTAGAAGGCTGGCAGCTGAATTGTGTTGTCGTTCTGCGATGCATGATGAGATTTCTCCAAATTGCCCATTCGCTAGAAACCCCACCGCAGAATTGCAATCGTCCAATCGTAGCTTAGCGAACATGCCTAGGCTCGGCAGTGTCCGTCAAGCTTTGGATTTCTCCACGTTGAAGCGGTGCACAACACCACCAATGCCACAGCAACGGGCTACAGTCATCTTCAATGGAAGCCGGTGACATGAAGATACAAACTGACACCCGACACGTGTCTGCGCGACGGGTGTGATGCGCTACAAATTTAAATTAAGATGGGCTCAGTTTTTTTCTGCGCTCCAACGACATGGGGAAACGTCGGCCAATCATATATTTTTCTTTCACCCTGTTCCGTTCCATCAAAAAAAAAATAAAGCCGACGGAACTACGTCATTGAGTGCTGAAGAAACACTTAAATGGCGACTACCCCACCAATGTAGCTGGCCATGCTTGGATGTTTGGTTGCTTTTGTCACTTGCAGTGTGAACACAGCATACGAGTTTAAGCTAACGTTTGCGGCTCCCTCCTGCGCTTTATTGAATTTGGGGAACATTCTTTATTATTCTATATTTGGATCTCCATTAGATGCCACTAAGGCAGCAGCTTCTCCACCTGGTGTCCACACAAAAACAAAACAGAACATATAAAACAGAGCGGACTGATTGACAGGCGTAGCGACGGTACCTAAAGGGGGTACGGCTCAGGCAACGTTCAATTGCTGGCATTGTAGTGAGAAAGTACGAAAGATGTTTCCTGAAGTGCAATTCGTAGGAACATAGCTTAATAAAGCTTCATTTGCAAGGTGACATATTGCAAAGTTTTTGGACTGAGAATGTTGGAGGTGGTTTGCTGTGTAAAGTGAGCACACACACACACACACACACACACACACACACACACACACACACACACACACACACACACACACACACACACACACACACACACACACACACACACACACACACACACACACACACACACACAGGGCAAAGCAGTAATTGAACAGGCGTCGGCACAGTGTGGTGGCGACACCTGTTTGAAATTTATAACGAGCAGCCAGAGGAGAGGACCACACACACACACAGTCATACACACACACAGTTGTCTGTGTCTTGGCTGTGAGTCTGTGCTCAGTTGCAGTTCAGAGGAAGGCTAAGAATAAACTGGCCCTGCTGAGCATATATCTCCCTCTCTCTCTCTCACACACACACAAAAACACACAGTTAACTTTGCCTTCTCACACACATGACCTCTTAACAAAAAGAACAAGACAGAGAGAGCTGCAGACAGATGGAGACTACGAAACAACCAGGAGAGATTATTGGTGAACAAGAGAGGGATGGATAAAAGAAGCATTGGCTGAACAGAGAGGGAATTAATGTATTCATGCATGTGCATATTGTTGAATACATTTATATTTACTGTGCTGTATATATGTGGTTTGTGTGACTTCCAACTGAGTAACACCAAATAAATTCCACTCAAGTGAGAGAATATTCTGTCATTAACACACTTACATATTCACGTCTTTCTCTCAGTGCCTTTCACCATCACTGCTGTCCTCGGTTCATTATTAAGTAACGAAGACATCCCTCTTTATCCCTTTATCCCTCCTCCTTCCATCTTTCACTCTACGTTTCCCCCAATCATTTGGATGGCAGGGTGGCCTCTTGGGTTGGCAAGAAGCCGGAAATGTACCCTTTGAAACTTGGGCCCTCCAGAAATGTAATGTCGCACTTCCATAAAGCTGGGAGACCCAAAGGAGGTTTTAAAAAATAATCTTCAAAGTCAATGCCGCAAAGAATGAAATATCCTGATATGTATGGATATATGGGTCAAGCTCTAAAAATGACGGTTCCTACATTTCCAATAAGTCAACAGAGCAGTGTCTTTAGTTACAGGTAAATGCTCACATCTCTCAAATGGCATGAAAGCTGCCTCTCTGTTATAAATGTGTCGTGTCTAAGCTGAGATAACCTCTTATGTCTTCGGACTTGACAAAGCTGCATCAGAGCTACTGAAGACATTATGCACTCGTTTTCACTCAAGATGTTCCGATACCATTTTGTTTTTCTTCCCGATACTGATTCCGATACATGAACATGCGAATCGGCTGAGTACAGACCAGATAACAGCACGTTAACAACAACAAAAAGATTAAACTGGTCGTAATCCACTCTCTTATATCTATTTCGTATTTGCTGTGAAAAAAACTGTAAGATTCTCAACAAAAACAACATTTTACAAGATTATATTTGAACACATCATGTTAATGTTATACTTTACCTTCGCCCAATACTCATTTTTACTGAATGGAGCATGAACACACCATGATGTAAGTCATGGAACCTCACTTCACAGGACTGGGCTGCCCACCTGCTGCTAACAGCTAACAGCTAACAGCTAACGTTAACCGGCTCTCTTCCTGACAATTTAAAAAATGGATTTGTTGTTCACAAAGTAGCCTTATCACGGGGAAAAACAGGGTAGACAGGAGTTTTAAACCACAGGTGTGTTATACTAGTTTGACCATTTGCAGTACCGATCAGGCAGGATGTACGGATCGGATGCACGGTGCAACATTCTCGGTGTAGCGGAGGCATTTCAGATACTCGTATCGGTATGAGAACAACTCTAGTTTTCACAGGCTTACTCTTCATGACAAGTAAACTGATATTAAATTTGGTGAAGTGCCCCTTTAAACATATTTCAGCAATCATCCACCCTGCTGAAGAAGAAGCATTCAGTTGAAACCTGACCCCTGACCTCTGATGCAGGAGAAAAGGGAATTTTCTTTGTGGAATCACATTAGTTTGTATAAATTAGAGCTCATGAAATTCTCCTCTTCCTTCTTGACATTCTTTTCATCTCCTCTCCTCTTGTCAGTTCAGCTCCAATGCCTTTTAGATTTTCCATGAGAATTTTAAGCAGCACCTGGCTCACCCATTCTTCATCCACCCCCCCCCCCCCCCCCTCCCTATCCATCTACCGACTTTTACCACTTTCACCCTTTTCTCAAACTTTACAGAAAGCTCATTCCAACAGACAAGAAAAACACGAAACGTGACAGATTAATGTGGGGTTGCTTAAAGGCCGAAAATTGAAATGGGTAAACAAAACTATTACAGCAGCTTGAAAGAAGACATAGTGTAAGAGGGACAAGAGAGAATGGAGGGCGGTGTGCATGGTGAATTATGTCTGGCTTGTCATCCAGCTAAATTGCCTTGGCAGTAAGTCCCTTTCCTCTGACTAAAGGGACAGACAGCGATGGATGGAGGGAGAGGATGAGGAGAAGGATAAAATAAGGGCGGTGGAGAGAAGAGAGGAGCTGAGAAAGAGACAGTGGAGCAAGACAAGGGTGTCGAGTCCCTTAAAGCAAGGAATAAGGTTACACAGGGAAAATAAAAGTGGAAGTCTGACAGTGTAAATAAAAAAGGAGAGAGGCGGAGGGGAGGAAGATGCAAATGAAGAGGAATCAAGGGTGAACAGGAGTGGGTGAAAGGGGAAGGAGGAGAGACAGGAGATGACAGGGAGGTGTGGGTAGAGGAGAAGGTGAAGAAGGGAGGAAACAAGGGAGGAGGAGAGGAGGGGGATGATAAAACTCATCCAGCGTGGGAGAAAATCTAAAAATATAGCAGACAGAATGTGAGGGCTGGGGGAGAGACGTTCACTGAGACGGGAACAAGAGAAGTTTACATTAGTGGGACATTTTTGACAAGGGGCTCAAAGGCACAATGTTGAAAAGAGGAGAGAAAACACAGAGAGAGAGGGGTAGCAGCGAGAAAAGACATGAAAAAATAAAGACGGGGAGGGACGTTGTGAGAGAGCGCATCCTGTTTGCACGAGTCCTTTCTCTTTTTTTCCTTCTGGTTTGTACATTTTCTCAAAAAGCCTTTAAAAAGAGCAAGACAACTATGATGCCAAAGAATCTCTGACGTTATTACTGCTGACAAGGCACAATCATATTTAATTTAAAGAGATTTTTCATTAAAAAAAAGAAATAGCACAAACTGTAATGCCCCACTGGAGGCACACGTTTTACCTGGGCTCCAGAAGTATTTTAAATCAGTTTAATCCATTTTGTAGCAAAAGATTATGGTAGAATATATACTTCGTAGCTCAGATTAATACATACTGCCGGCTAGAAGTGGATCCGTCCGAATCAAAACATGAGACCTATTAAAGCGTTCAGTATTATTCTCAGATTCTTTATGAATACAAGCCTTGCACTGTTAATCCACACCCGTGGAGGAAGATGCTTATTGTTGCTTTATTGTATAATCTTTAACCCACAGAGTTACAATCTCTAAAAGGAAATACTTCACCCACTGATCTCTCTAATCCTCTTGTAGCAACTGCTCCAACAGTATCTTAACTCCATTGGCATCAGCCTTCTCTTTAGTTTCTGTACAGACACACCAGCAACAGAGGACATAGAGTCTATCTCTCTTATCCCTCCATCTCTCCCCTGGCCCTCTTTAGTTCTCCCTCACTCCTCTCTCACCCCTTCCTAACCCCACAGCTCACTTGCTACAGAGCTTTATAAGTAGTGATTGCGTCATTGACGGTACATCCTCTCACAGAAACACACCCGGCCCTTGTAGTGGCGCGCTGGTGTCAGCTGGCAAGCCTCTTGTTCATCTGTAAATCTGGTCTGACACACACACACACACACACACACACACACAGTAAATGTCCTCACTCACAGGGTGACTTCAGACTCACCCAGTAGTGGGCCTTGGCAGCGGCCCGGGTTCAATTCTGACCTGTGGCCCTTTGCTGCGTTTCATCCCCTCGATCTCCCCATTTCCTGTCATTCAGTTGCACTAATAAAGGCAATCAAAACCCTACAAAATGACTTTACTCTCAGGTCAAAAACTAAAATAGTTTCCAGTTCAAGAGCACACACACACACACACACACACACACACACACACACGCGCAGGTAGACACAGACACGCCGTCTTTCTCTCACTCACAGATGAACAGGCCTTGCCAAAATTTGAGCCCCCTTGACGGACCACACATTTGCATCATTCCACTTGAGTGAGTGAGGATACTCATTGACATAACTATACGTTGACAATCCCCGTGTCATAACACTTGAGCACTAATTGCTGTTCAAGCCTAACCCTAACCTGTGTCTAACCTTGTCAGTCAAACAGCACCTTGAGGAAGTGGCAACCAGCGGAAATGTCCTCACTGTGCACGAATGTCCCCGTTCTTCAAAATGGTCCTCGTACAGATACAAGAACAAAACCACACACACACACAAACACACACACACACACACACACAGAGTACTTGCTTCACAGGCCCCAGGAGGCGCTGAGGAAACTGCATTCCCAACTGCTTTATGTATTGGTCAATTTAACACCGCTAACGTCAGCATATTAAAAATGCATGCGCCCAAGGACACAAGAGCAATTGTGTGTGTGTGTGTGTGTGTGTGTGTGTATGTATGTGAGAAAGCATTTTAATGCAGAGTAGCCTACCTTGAAAAGTGGCATAATTACGCTGTTATCTGCCTTATAGAGCTATTTATACTACGAACGCATTTTTAACACTCACTTAACCTAAACAGCCATTTCTGAACGGGAGTCGATCACACAGAAAGGAAACAGAGACAGAGCAATGTGTGTCTTTGGCATTCCAGAAATATGTCACCTTTTAATGCAACAAAAACATATTTGTTGATGAATAAAAGGAATATTCTGGGTGTCTTTTTTTATACTGTGTCATTGGTCAAGTGCCCCAGTAAGTGATGAGAACTTGTGACTGGGTTAAATAACGAATATTGACAAAATGTCTGTACTTACATGGTCTCGTCGTTCTGAAATTCCAGCTTGCCGGCGGACACTTCGTAGTCCTCCCCTGCTTTGGCGGTGGCATCCACGGTTCGGTAGGGGACGGCCACCAGGCCCCGGGCCCCTGACGTCCTGAGCACTTTCAACTCCATCACACCCACGCTCTCACTCACCTTCTGACTGGCGGTCTCAAAGGTAAAGATGCCTGTGAAAGAAAGAAAGTACGTTATTTCACAGGGGAGAAACACTAGAAAGACATGACAGATGGGGTTGATAAACACCTACGCTCTCACTCACTAGCTTGTTCTCCAATGTGTACCATATATATATAATGTAATTACCACCCACTCCCACTTTAATTCTCTTTGGATGTTAGCAAACTCCAGTACCTGCAAAAGTGTCGACACCGAGGGACTGGAACTCTTTGTGATACTTTTTTGAGGATATCCTGGGACTATGTAGCAAAGCAATAGACCTACATGGATTCAACATTCAGCACATGGTGCGCAGACACTTCTTTGTCCGTTTTTCATCTTTAAACTTGCACAGAAGGTAAAAGACAAACAGAAATAAACATTCACTCTTCCTTACAAAAGAAAGTGAGCAGGATTCCAATTTCAAGTTTGGCTTTAAGTACAAAATATAAAGACAAAGTATTGTTACATCCAGATAGACGACTCCTGTTCGATTTATTTAGGGATCGCTGTCACCTGCGTGATCGTCATCGTAGATGGTCACTGTTGCCGTGTGGTTGTCACCCAGCACGGCTTTGGGGGTGGCACTGGCATCCAGCGGGGCGGTGCCAATCTCAGGATAACCAACCACTCGAGGGTTACTGAGGTGGACGTAGAAATACTCATCCTCCTCGAAGATGTCGTCGTCAATCACGCCGACTGTGATCTCTGGTAAGAGAATTCTCATTTCAGGATGTTGATTTTGGTTCTGATTAGTTCATGCTACTCCTTTTTATGCAAAGTTATTCCAATAATAAACTTCAAAATCATATTTTTATTATGCCTAAGGTGCTGCAGATGACCTCCGCTATTTAAAGCTGAAGTGTCAGGGATGTGTTTTTTGAAAATATGCCATAAAGTATTTTTTACCTTTGAGGGTCTCTCCTGGTTTAAACAGCAGTGTTCCCTCCGCAAACTCGTAGTCTGAACCTGCGTTTGCTGTACCGTCCTCCGTGCGGTAATCCACCTGGGGGAGATAGGAGAACAGAGAGATGGGAAAGCGGGGTGAGGACGAGGGTGAAAGGGAGAGCGGAAAGAGCCGTCAAAACATGAAACAGTAGTGAAAAGAAACGAAAAAGGGGCCCGATAAACACAAATGGAGAGGGAGGACACAGAGAACAGAGAAGAAGAGAGAGATAGAGGAGCACGGCAAAGAAATGGAGGAGAGTCATTTGGGGAGATGTGAACAGAGGGTGAGAGAAAACAAGATGAACTGCTTCATTAAACGGGGCCCTCTGGTCAGATACATCATGATAATAAAGACTTTGAAGATAGTACAGCAAAACTTTCCCTGTATCCTCTCCATTCTCCCCCTTTTTTCTCTCCATCTGCCCTGTTTATTAACCCTCTCCATCCTGTACAAAGCCTGACACATTTGCCCTCATTGGTTATAATCACTCTGTGCCTCCTGTTATATGATTCAGATTACTTTAAAATAATCTGAGGTATTCTGACTGCTGAATACTGAGAATTCATATTTTTCAGATGTTTGAAATATATGTGATTATAAAACCAGAAAAGTGATAAATTGCCCTAAAATGTTATTTATATATGAATAGCCTGTCAGCCAATGATATAGCTTGGCTTTAGAAGAACCTTTAAGAATAGTACACAGTATGTAGTTAGTGTATATATCCATATACTAACTATTCTAGCAAAGTTAAAGCTTATCGCCACTCCAAACGAAAGCTAATGTTCCTCCATATCTGCTGGACGTGTAACTGTTTGTTGACAAGTGACCCGTATTAGCATAAATGGTGACAACACCTTGTTTCCATGGCTCCCAAATTGCAAATCCAATCAATTAATGCAGCTTTACATTTGTAATTTAGGTAGCCACTCTATAATAAATATATATTTTTTCTTTTTTTACACCTGTCAAAAAAATGCTACTGTTCAAATGTAGGCTACTTTTAAAAAATGTCTGCCTCATGCTTAAACTGCTGAACCTTTTAAGAGGATAAAGTACTTTGTAGAAGTCTTTGAACTTTTCTTGTATAAGCAACAAGACTTAAATCGCAGTCCGGGATTAAGAATAGATTCTTGAAACTTTTGACCATTTCAACAAGTGCGTCATAAACCACAAGTAGCCTCGTTGAGAAAGCCTGTTCGGTGGAGGTAATAACGTGTGTGGGCTTAAAAGGCCACTTCACTGAACATCATCAGCCCTCAGCAGACGGCAGACTGAGGCCGTGCCATAAGGCTTCCTCTACAGACAGCACTGATGTTGCATCACAGGTTCATTTGTATACAGGGAGAAGATCAGGGGAGACGCAGTCGAGCCAAGCCCCTGTGGTAATAGTGAGCAGATCCCGTATCATTTCACTGACACTGACTCCCTGTGGGAGACTTTAAAGAAAATCTCTTAATCAGAGTATGAGGCCAGCGTTAAGCCCAAAATCAATGAGCCTTTGCCAGAGGATGTGTTTTGAGCTGAAATCAAAAAATCTGGAGAATAAAATGTTTTGTATTTTGTTTCCCAGCTCTCCTTTATCATCCACTTCTATAGCTGTACCAGCATCCGACCAGAGAAGAGAACAAGGAAGCTCTCTGGAGGTGACGACATGTTATGATCACGATCAGATCAAGACCAGGAAAAGTGCCAAAGATGTGAGTGAAATCAGTTCAGAGTAGATTTTTGTGTGTTTTCTGTGCTGTTTGCTTTTGTCTGTCTGGGAGTCTTTTGGCTCCTCTCCCTCGCACACACACAAAACAAAACACACTTTTTTATACACACTTTGATTCCTATTCTACTAAACTCGATTATCTTGCATTAATGCCACACACACACCTTGACAGTAACTCCAGAGTCTCCTCCGCGTCTGGCAACGGTCAGTTTCAGGGAGCCACAGTTTTCAAAGCACTGGTACAAAAAGGGTTCAAACTCCATCCTGATGGTGTGAGGGTCGTCCTCCTGTGCATGGATCTCATGGCTGCTCACCACCTGGAAAAAAAAAGAAAAGAAAGACAGACAGACAGCAAAAAAAGTCAGATCGGAGTTTTCTCATTTTGAATAACGGTGATGAGTGGAGATCATGTGTGACTCACCTTGCGAGCCTGGTCGGCGGCGTGCTTCTTGAGGATGTTGCCGGCTCCGATCATCATCCTGGTTGCCTGGATACGGTAGAACGCTCTGCTCTTCTGCTGCTGCATCAGGACCTGATCAACAAAACCAACCAATCAGCAAAGTGATCATATTCATCATGGTAATCTATGACTTTTTGTTTTTTTCCAGATTGGTGTTTCTTTTTCCACAAGCTTCTACTTTTAAACTGGCAGCTGCTATTTAAAGGCTCAGCAGTGAATCTCTCTTGAGAAATGTTTCCTCTGTCTCTGCAGGAAGACTAGAGGTCACTGAGTTGCTTGACACCACTTCAATAGGCTGGATGCTTGAGGTCTATATCCACATCCTGCACTTGCAGTATGCAGGTCTATATCTCTGGAGTTTGTGATGCTGGAGCTTCAACCATGATTTCAAAAGTTGTAACTGTCTGTGCTTATTGCCAGATCAGTCAAAAATAATTGAGTACATGAGTGAAAACACGCTGACAAGGAAAGATTTGACGTTGTAGTCATCCAGTTCCCTTAACGTTTAACCTCTGAAACTCTGAAATGAACAGGACTGCGGTTGCACATCTAATGAGCTTATCAATAAGCAGCAGATTTCAATGAAAATGTATGGCTGAAAAGCAATTTAGGATCCTAACGATCCAACAAATAGGAAATGAACAAATTAGCCACTGTAGTTTTGGAGACCATTAGAGTAAATGTGGGTTCATAGCTGGGAACACTGCGATTTATTTTTGATTAAAGGGAAGTGAGGCAACAGTTTTACTCCAGAATCCTTAAAATAAAATAAGATCTGCATCTCTTTGCAGGAATTGAAGCAGTAGCGGTTAGTTTAGTTAAAAATGTGATCTGGTTTTGCTGAGCAAGCTGGCCTCACTTAATTAAAGTCCAAATCCACCTCGGGGGACTGCTATTTTATTTAATTTAATTCTTCACAATGACCACAAAAAAAGCGTTAATCTATTTGGTTGAGATAAATCTCCAAGGCAGCTGCCATTTCTATTTACAGCACAAGGCTGAGGGAGTAGCTGCAGGGGGAGGGAGGCCTGTATGCAAACAAACATCTGGAAGTTGCCCAATGCACCTCGGGGTGCCTGCCAAACATCTTACCTTCCTTCCCTCACTACCAAAAAAACAATGACCAAAACCAAGAAATGACTTAGAGGGGAGGCAAGGGAAGGAAGAGGAGAGCAGCAGCAACCTGGACAGCTGTGAGTAGAACAGCCGTCTATAAACGGCTCCTTTCTTTTTGCAAGGGATGAGAACAGATTAACCGACGAGTCGATTAATCCCTGTGGGACACACTGACAATCCACACTCAACTAAACTAATGCCAAATTTAACCAAAAGTTAAATTTAGGACAAAGCCATATGTTTTAATGGCTTATATATATATATATATCAATTCACAAATTGTAAATCTAAATTCCCCCAAAAATCTTAACTCAAGGTCCCCTTGGCTGCTTTTCTTTTTTTACCTTCTTTACTCACAGTCTTCTTTATTAACACATGAATGTGGCTGTAAACTCAGAAGGAAAGCTAACAAGTGGACCTTGTGTTACACATTTTTTCGTCAAGCTACGGCTTCCAAGTCCAAGAATGAACCTTCACGCTAACATATCTAATGTCCATACAACTTACCGGGCAAAAAATCCCCTGGATGTCAGAGGGGCTGCATGTTACAGTGCTGTCAATCAAGCCAATCCTTTCTGCCCACTAGTGGTTTCATCAGCACATGACATCAAATGAGGAGCATCCGGGAAAACTGAGTATTGTATCTTCTGTGTTTATGCGTGTGTGAGAGAGACCGTGTGGTATCTGATGCTCAGCCAACACTTTGATTAAACTTCCTCATAACCTTGTTTATATTTGGTGTTTACACAGTTATGTTTCCATTTTCTATAATAAATAAACTAAGGCAGTTATGTCATTTGTTAAACCGCTCAGAAGTTGCTCTGGAACATTTTGAGATCGTCTCTGTATAACAGCTGTGTGCTGTCCTACCTGTTATTACCTAAACACCTTGTTCACAACCGAATGTGTCGCAGCGTCGTCTCCAGCACAAAGTCACCCTCAGAGAGGAGCCGCATATGAAATGTGACGCATGACTTTATGTTTCAATTTATTGCTCGGTGTAAAAAGAGCTTTAGCTCAGAAACTGAGTAAAGACGGAGCAACGTCGCGATGGAGTGGAGATACAGCGATCCAGTTAGAAGTGCCTTCATGATTAGCAGCTGACTAGTAGCATCCAGTCATATTCATACAGGTGGACACAACATTCAAACTTTTAGGATTTATCAAATTCTTGACTCAAATGTAATGTATGTGTATGTCTTGGAGTTGCTTGACATTTCGGTACATAAGAAGATTGACAGAAGTGTGAAGCTAGAGCCAGAAATGCGATTAGCTTTAGCTTTGCATAAAAACTGGAAGCCAGGGGAAACAGTTAGCTTGGCTCTCTCCAAATGCCCAAAAATATATCTCCTAGTACCTCTAAAGCTCAGTTATGAACACATATCGTATTTGTATAATCCATAGAAACTGTGGCTTTAGGGTGAGAACGCTGGTCATTTTTTGGCGGAAAATGGCAACACCAGGAAGTCACTGTGCTTGGCTGCAGTTTGTCATTAAATGGCAGGCAAACACATTTCATAAACTTTCTATTAAAACCACTAGGTTTCTGTCTGCACACAGACATGTTAATTAGTCAGCTTTGAACATTGGACAGAGCCAGGCCAGCTGTTTCCCCCTGCTTCCAGTCTTTATGCTACGCTAAGCTAATCGACACCCAGTCCTAACTTCATACTTATCCCACAACTTTCCCCTTATTAAGAAATTGATGCGCACATATAAGCACACTCCTCCTAACCTGATAATTTGCCATCTCAATCAGCTGCTCCATGTCTTTATCCGGGTGCCTTTGCTTCAGATCCTTCAGCGTCCTCGCCATGTCCCTTCTGGCCTCGTCCTCCTCATCTTTCACTCCTCCGTCCTCCATCATCCCTCCATCCATCCCGCTGTGACTGTTCAACGCCATCTGTCCGTCCAGCTCCAGCATGTCCATCTTGGTGAAGCCCCCCGGGCCCAGCGCTCCGCCTCCAGCCGTCCCTCCATCCGGCCCTCCCTCGGTTTCAATGATGATGCCGCGGCGCTTGTCGGCGCGGTAGCGCTTGCGGACGTACTTGTAGAAGAGGAGGCGACGGTCGGCCACCCAGGCCTGGACCACGCAGAGCGGGAAGAAGAGGAAGGTCAGCACAGCCTCCCATACCTAGAGGAGAGAAGAGACAGAGTTAACAGCTCCCTACCCAACTTTCTCTTTTTTTTCCCCGAACTTTCACAACTTTCATTTCTATTCTCACCTCCACCTCTCCAGGGGAAAAGACACTCAGAATCAGGTAAAGCCAGATGTAGGCGAAGATACTCCAGGCTGCTGTGACGAAGAACACCCGAAGGTGTTTGATTTTGCGCGTCTCTCCATCAGGAACCACGTACACACACAGGGAGATGATGACGAACATGTTGAAGGCAGCACTGCCCACGATGGTGCTGGGACCCAGAGAGCCAGCCTCAAAACCGTGACCACACACCTACAGGTGGGGAGAAAATGAGATTACTGTGTTCCCATTACATTCTGTATCGGTTAATGTGTAACCCAACCATCTGGCTCATATTGTGCTCACCTCAATAACTGACAGCAGGATCTCTGGGGCGCTAGAACCCAAGGCCATTAAAGTGAGATTAGAAACGGTCTCATTCCAGATCCTGACCGTAGCGGTGGTGGTCTCCCCATTCGGCCTCTTTATAGTGATTTCCTTCTCCTGGGAGGTAATGACCTGCAGAGGAGAGGAGAGGAGTGGAGATGAGAGGAGCACATGCAACCAAAGTAGAGGGTGCACCAAATGGAAAGGACAGCAAAGGCAAAAAGAAAAGCAACAAAAAGGAAAGGAAAGAAGAGCAGAAGAGCCACCGAAGGGACATTAAAGGAAATAGGAAAAGCAGAGGAAAAAGGAAAGAAGAGGAAAGTGATGAGGAAAAGCAAGGAAAGGAAAGGAATAAGCAATTTAAGTACTTAACCAGAGAGCTGTCAAACATGAGTCATATTCAATTATATCGTATTTCTCCAAGCTAATGATGACAGGCGATAGCTGACATGATATATAACCGCAATAATCCAATATGAAGTCAGGATGCAGAAATAATGGAACATCTCAACTGTAAAATAAGGTGTGTGGTTATTCAGCGCTTGCCTACCTCTATAGAAGACATGAATCGGTCCGCTACAATGCTCATGCCCAGGAACATATAGATCAGTGCTACGAAGTAAACAATGGCTCGTGCCACTTTGTCGCCTACAGAGGGGTTCTGAGGGTTCCACACGGGCAGTACCACTCCTGAAATGAGAAGAAAAAAAAAAGATAGTCAAACTTGAGTTTTTCAGGAGTTTTGCAGCAAAGGATCACAAGAGATATTTGCTTGCAACTATGTGGTAATATCCTGTAATATTCTGTCCCTCTAATAATTTACAGCCTGCCGCTGAGGGAATTTTGTAAAAAGATCAGTGGCATCACAACCTGATTAAGGATTATAATATCTGGGAGCTTTTCCATAATAGAAAGTATGGAAATGAATCGATGCGCTCTAGTTCCAAGGCAGTACATTGGCAGAATCAGCTGATAACTCACCAGTTGCTCGGGAGGAAAAGAAACACTGTCACCTTTGTATGGTGCGGCGTTCCTTGCGTGGGTGAGTTATGAATATTCTGTTGACATTGTTCAACTTTGAATATGCATTAACACCTGGCACCTTTCCTGTTATTTGCACAGCCTCCGGACAGGTTGCACAGAATGACTAAAATATACTGCAATTAATGCTTGGAGGTTATTCATTGGCTAATTTAGAAATGAAGGATTCCTTAAACCAATATACTGGTACTGAGAAACATACAATAAACTATGAAGTAAAGCAGTGCTGTGACTTCAAAATATGTTACTAAAGGATATGATAAAGAACAACATTTATCTTTCAAAGTGTTACAGGATGTCACCACAGGAATACTTTCTTGTAGAGCTTAGACTTTCTTGTAGATCCGTTGGGTATCACTGGTGAACTTTAATGATCTGAACCATCATTATGTTCAGCTGTGACAAAGGCTGGTGACATCATTAGCTTACATGGCTGGCACTTGGAAAACTAGAGTCTTTCCCCCATTTAACCCCTTTCATTAAGGATGTTAATCCATCCTTACATGCATTAGACTGCAGTTTTCTCACAGATAAGGCCAACCCACCTTCTTGACAGCGGTCTCCACTCGCTGAACAGTTCTCAGATGAACCTGCGTGCACCGATCCAGGACATGACAGGAGGAGGAAGGCGGAGAGGAGGAAGAGGAGGAGGGGCGAGGAAAGAGAGGACGGATGCACAGACATGGCTGCCGAAGCCATTTCTGCTGAGGCAGTCGGGCCTTCACTGGACTCTACAGACTTCTACTGTCGGGGCAGCTCGTTGTGACGTCCAACTCCTCGAGCTAGACAGAGAAGAGAGACAGACGGGGAGTCGTTATTCAACCTTTCAATCACACTGCTGAGTGAACGCGCTGAAGACGTTTTCCTGTTGGTTTCATTGAATTCACAATAAAAACACCGTCTGCTGCTTTTAAATCAACTCAACTGCCTTGAATGAATGCATATAGAAAGTGGTTAAAGTGAAGTTAGTAGCACAGGGTGAGCAAAAGTGTCTGCAGCTTAAGTGGCTATCAGAAAAAAAAACTATATTTCATGAGAATTAAAATAACAACATGAAGAAGCAATAAAAGCAATGATGAAAGGTCATTACAGTGCATAAAAACAAAGCGAAAAAGAGTCTGTAAATGACAATACACTTGTAGCCAGCATCTGTAATAAAGTTAAAATAATAAAGTCTATAAAAAGCTGAAGTAGATGTAGCCGGCCGGAGCTCCTCAGGAGCCAAGATGAAGAAGAAGAAAAAAATCAAATCGCCTCTTGTTTTTAATCTGGACTCCAGAACAGTCAATAGGAACCTTTTTTTAGCTGCACAGGAGCAGACAGGAGACACACAGTACTATATTTGAAATGTGGACTTTAGAACTATACGCTTGTTTTTAATTTAGACTCTGTGATAGAAATCCCTCATCCCTTAAATGTGAACACCAAACTCTAAAAATCAATTGTGATTACAGATAACCAACGTAAAGATGTCAGTGGGCTGATAGAATCCAGGCAAAGGTAAAGGTTTGGTTTCACAATTCAGGGGAGACGCTCCCACCACGACACCAAGCTCTATAAATTCCAGTGGCAATAAGAATTCACATAAACCAAAAAGACTTCACTCCCTACTCCCTATATAGTCCACTATATAGGGAGTTTGCCATGTTGTAGTGCTATACGAATGTATAGTGACATTTATGATACCCTATAAAGTGGACTCAAAGTATCCCAACATGCATTATGAAAGGTAGAGTAGGCTACATATGGTCCCTAACCGAGCACAATATAATGTTGCTCCGTGTCCGCTGGATGTTTAAATAGGCAACAGCTTTGTTGTAACAACTTTATAAGGTCATAATGTGTCAATAGTGTGTTTACAGCTTGTTGTAAGTGTCCAAGAAATCAATTCAATTTGGGAACTTCTTTCAATCTTAAAGCAATGGAGGAAGTGCTGCCTCCATTGCCTGCCTATGTTCAGGTCTTTACACACAAGTCATCGTAGACGAGTGCATGTGTGTGCTGCAAATGCTGTACTTTGCTGCAGATTCCATGCTGCTATAGCGATACGTTCCCCCCCCCCCCCCCCAAAAAGAAAGAATGAGAAACCGTTTGAACTGCTGGGTCACATCAGGGAAAACACATATAAAGAGAGGAAGTGAAGATACAAACACAAACGGTGTTAGTCATGTAGTGCTAAAGTTGCTGACCTTGTGCTCGTATATTTTCTCTCTCACACACACACACACACACACACACACACGGTTAGTCAGCCTTGGGTTAAGAATTGCTGACCCCGTCTTCGCACAAACACGCACGCCCACACACACACACACACGACTACAGTTAGTCATGTGTGGTGACATTAGCGGAGAGTTGCTGACCCTGTCTTCATTTATCTTCCAGGGTCTCGCTGCTCCGACAACAACCTGTCACTTCAATACTCCACTCGCTTCTCTCTTCCGCCGTCCATCCCCGCTATTGCCCCCCCAACACACACACACACACACACACACACACACACACACACACACACACACACACACACACACACACACACACACACACACACACACACACACACACACACACACACCCTTTCTTCTGTCTTCCATTTTGGTCTTTCTTTCTGCTCAGTCAAAAAAAAAAATGTACTTCACTCCTGCATCACAGATTGCTGTAAATTCATTTTAAGAGTGATTATGTAATTCTGCAGGTGTCGCGTCGAGAGAGGACTCCATTGATTTAGCATTGCACTCCTGTAACGTTGTCGGACTCTAAGAGCAAAGGAAAAAGTATCAAAATCAGAACTATTGTTTATAGGATTCCATGCATTCTTCTTCATAAAAAAATAAATATAACTCAAGTGCCATAAGTTGAGTTGGTCCATCCTCACTCCACGTTACAAACCCAACTCTGAGACATTGATGATGCTCAAAACGCCCCCAAAAGGACTTCGCTCTCCCTTTTCTGCAGACTTCAGAATTCACTCAGCCTTCTTACTCTCCTCTCTCTACCTTTTACCTGCTTCATTCAATCTCCTATTTTCTTCCCCCTCACATCTTGTCCATCTCCACCTCCCTCTCAGCCTCCCTCTTCCGTCGGGCTCTCAACTCCTTTCTGTGTATCTACGTGAGTTAATGTCCTGCCATCCTCCATCTCTCTCTCCGCCTACACACATACACACACACACAGACACACACACTCACTCACCACTTCACGTCTCAAGCACCTCTCCATGTACCAGGCTGCTGCTCGCTCTCTCTTTCACACCTCCTCTCCGTCCAACCTCATCACGTCTTTCATGTCGTCCTCATCCGTAAACAAATCGGTCCCATTTTTAAGTCCACAATATGTACATTTGACATAGTAAAAGATTACGGGTCGCTAATGGAAAGGGAGGTGTGCGCTTCTTTTTTTATAGAATTTAACCTAAACTGGTTGGTGACAAAAAGTAATTAGATGAGAGGATGACTGTTAATATGCAAATGCGAGGTGGCAAAATGCAGATTTAAAAGGCTCTGGTTAAACATGCAGCCGTGGCTTCGTTTCAGATTTAAAAAGCTCATTTTTATGTCATGGTATTTATAATTTCCAACGATGCATTTGAATAAAAAAAGTATATTATCCTTTCTTAAGCCGAGTCAGGGCGGTCTTTAATTTTCTGCTCTGACTTAAGTGCTACCCTGTAATATAAATGTGCAAGGCTGCACGACAGAAAGAGCAAATCAATACAAAAAAAGAATATTACCTGAAAAAGTGCCAGCTTTACTGCAAAAAGATAAAGGATCGATAGGAGCTATGCAGAAGGTGCTACAATGATTCATTGTCATGAAGTTAAGTGGGACTTTTTTAACACTTGAAGATAGAAAAACATGGATCTTGTTAATCTGTACAATCTCAGGAAGTTGCACACTTCGATGTTTGGTTTCAGTGACGTAACAATAGTTTGAAAAATAAATAAATATGTACAGCAGATTAAATCTTCATTGTCTTGGTCTTAATAAACCCGAATGATAACACAATGCACAATCCACCGACACACTCGCAAAAACACGCACCTGTGAAAATGTTCTGCTTTCAATCAAGCCAACAGGTGTTCACAGTGTGAATACATGTGTGAGTAATCGAGGCAGATCATTTGATGATGCATGTTTGCAACGTCTTCGTACGGCTGGAAGACATTGTTAGAGGCGATAATGAGCAAGATGAAGAGATGAAGAGAAGAGACTTCTACTGTCTGAGCAGGCTGGCATAATGCCATTGCTTCTTCAGCAATAGCATTCAATGTATTAACATTGTGTAAATTACCTCTCTATAGTTTTGATTGTTAGTGGCGGAGTCAGCCGTTGCAGCACTGAAATCAAATTGCTGTGCATGCAATCCAGTATTACTGTCACTCTCATAACGCCATGTGGGCTGCAAGTTACTGCTAATGCAAATCCAACATTATTTGATGTTTCACATTAAAGGCATCCAAGTAATCAACAAGAAACTTTTTTTTTGATAGCGGAGTAAGCACAAGTGTCGCCAAATCAACCAGGGCTGAAATCTCAAGGATTAGAACTTTACAGCCCTGGGCATGAGGCAGCGAGAATCAGAGATAATGAAAATCTCTTATCGTAAAGCAATACAAAAAGAAATGACACCACAACAATAAACAGTACTGACCGAAGGAAATGATCTGCCTGGAGAAACAGGAGCTGAATAAACCGGAACAACAATGTCCGTATCAAAAGTGATTTTGGAAAATGTTAAGTATAGCATGTGCCAGAGGGCCTGGAGGATAAAATGAAGGCAGACAACGCACATATTCACACCCACTGTAAAGCGCATTGCTCACACACACACACACACACAAACGTGCACACACAGACAGACACACAAGCTTTGCCCCGACCCGTTTATTGAAAGCAGTAAGAGCATTGACCATGGTTGTTGATTCATATCACATCAGCTGTGTTTTGCTGCTCTGCCTCCTTTGGCACCATGAATCACCACTCTCTCTTTCTCTCTCTCTCTCTCTCTCTCTCTCTCGCTCTCTCTCTCACACTCACACACACACACACACACACACAGTGCAGAAGGCTAATTTCTCAGCATGTAATGACATCTGATTCATCACATCTTCATGGGCTCTGCTAGCATTACTCCTTGCATTAGCCCGCCCCGCTTCTTCGTCTTTTCCTCCATCCAGCCATCTTTTCACGCTGCTAGCACTGCCATAACAAGTCACAAGACCTCATATTGAGAATAACTGAATTGAAACCCGAACGCTGTTTTTAGTGCGAATCACCTGTGACTCTCTGAGTAACGTGTGAGCTACAAAGACGTAGGTAGTGTTTTGTTTTTGTAATATCTCTTTGCCCTCCAGCTAAAGACATTTTTATGTAACCACGACATAGTGGTTGAAACCTGGATTTATACTCTCTGAAGACCACATGTATTGTTTTTCATTTCCTTGGTTTTACAGCACTGTTGTGTCTTTTGAAGGTACTGATCTCTCTGTCTGATTTCTCAGTTGCTCCATTGGGCGACTTTTGAGCTTTGAATCGTGGGAAGGGCGGCACCAGGCTGCCATTTGGAGGTTCCATTCCCAATGGACGGGAGTTAGAGTGCATTTTAAATGATCCCTTCGAAAAGCACAAATGGAAAATACGATAAGATAAGATGGAACTTTATAACGGAAATTGTTTTTGTTGTGCAATTGGTTGTCACTACATTTCAGACCAAAATTAACGCAGCTTGAGAACCTGGTACGTTTGTCAGTAAGACCAGGACTTTGCAGTCAGAGCCCTTCAACGCTGGAGTGACCTGCAGGAGGAGATCGGTGCGAGCTCTCTCTTTTTCGTCATTTCAATCGGAATATATCCAGAACATTGCATTCGCTCTTCCCCTCTCCATCACAATCTCCTCTCCATCTTCCCCGTCCCCATACGTCCCTCTATCTTCTAACCCCTCCGTCTCTTCATCCCTAACTTCTCCTATGACCCCTCCAATTCCTCGCTCCACTATCCATCTCTCCGTCCCTATTTCCCTCCATCTCTAACAAAGTTATTATCTCTCCTCCACAGATAGCGAAGGGGAACAAGATGAAGCCAGCGTGACTGATCTTGGTCATATCTTCAGTGTATGTATGTGTGTGTGTGTGTGTGTGTGTGTGTGTGTGTGTGTGTGTGTGTGTGTGTGCAGACGGTTCCCTGCAACTTTACTGGTGTTGAGCTGTGTGTGACAATTTGCTGGGTGCGAGTGTGTGCATGGTTATGTATGTGTGCGTGCGTGCGTGCGTGTGAATTTGTGACTGATCTTTGGCTGTAGCCGTGGAAGCTCTAGGCTGGGGGGGGGGGGGGGGGGGGGGTTTGGTGGTGGAAGTGGAGGGGGGAGGCAATGAGGCGGTGAGGCAAACCCAGGGGGGAGCAGTTATTGTGGGGGGGGGGGGGGGGGGGGGGGGGGAGCAGTGGCATTGGCTGCCTGTGGTAGAGCTCAAAGAGCTTGGTTACTTGAGTTGGACAAGATTAGAGAGATGAGGAGAGGAGGATGATGCAACAGAGAGAGGGGGGGGGAAGGGGGAGAGAAAAGGTAGTGAGAAAAATAAATGAAAGCGCTGAGATGAAACCCAGGAAAGGCACGGAGGAGATAACGAAAGAGGTGGAGAAAGAGAGGCAGCGCGCGAGTGTGGCTTCCGGGATTACAGCTATCGAGCGGCTGAAGAGCTGATGAGATGCGTAATTAAGCAGATTTAAGGGCGATAGCAAAACGCGCCCCACTGGGCCGTGGATACAGCTGTCCAAGCGTGTTAGAGAGTGCTGCGAAGGGCTGCACAGATTCCGGAGCACAGTGCAGATTTAAGGCGACCCAGTGGAACGAAAAGAAAGACATCAGGGATGCAGCCCAGTCCGTCCCCTTGCAAACGTATATACGAACGCCTCGCATGCATCAGTAAGCTTTCAGTTGTTGAAGTGTGCGTGCGTGGGCACTGGTCTGAAGAGGATTGTGAATGCAATCTGCAGGCAGACGGACAGCTGTCCACTTCATTCGCCGCATGTTACACATATAGAAATCCGATTACCCTGAAAGAGTCAGACATTTCAGACAGGTTCAAATATTCATAGGTGTGAGTAAATGCACCCCGTTGAGTCTAGACTTTCCTAGTTGAAGCTGCTTCAAAATGTTGCTCGAAAAGAGCACAGCACAGAGTCACAGTGCTTGCAAACGCATCCCACTAGAGCTGAGAGCAGCCACTGATGCACCTACTCTACTTTTATTGTGGGAGAAAGGCTAATCATTTCTGGGAGTAGTATTTAACTGCAAACACAACATTTAATATTCCAAATCAAATTTGTAAGCAGTTGGGAGACAGATTTTCCCCAAAATGTATTGAAACTAAACAAAATGCCTTTAGCAGTGTGTGTGTGTGTGTGTGTGTGTGTGTGTGTGTGTGTGTGTGTGGTCAGTACTCTGATGGTCACTCAATGTTTCTCCCTACAGGACTGAGCTCGTCATCGATCTGCCACGGAGCTCATCCATCACTCTTAGGTCAAACACACACTCCCTCCCTCACACACACTGCCACAGGGTTCATGGACATGACTGACCAAACAAAAAAACATCGATATTGGCAGAACACACACACACACACACACACACAGATATACAATCATGCATTTTGACAAAATCTGCATAGTAAATACAGTACTGGTGTATGTTGGTGGCACACACACAGCACTGCATGTATAGATATTTTGTCATATGATGCACAGAAAGTCGAATCAAGCGCACAATGGTTACGACTGCGGGAGAGAGTATAATGTATAATCCCACAGCCTTTTGGTAACAACTTTATTCCTATATACCCTTTTTGTTCTCGTCCTCAAAAAACACTTCTTTGAAAACACTTCCTCTTTTTGTCATGTGGCCGCACGGAAGACAATTCATCTGCCCTCGAATAACTTAAAGAACAAGAGAAGGTGAAGTGAAGTTCATGAGTAGAGAGTAAAGGACTCTTGCTGTTCTCTTGCCCCCAGAAGAGTCTGGCTCCTTCAGTTGCAGCACACAAATATCACCACAGAATACCAAGTCAGTCTGTGTTAATGTTTTCCTGCCTAAAGCAAGAAAACTTTTCCACTCTCTTCATTTCCCTTCATGACTAATTTTGTCTGTGCTTTAACGTTTTGTTTTTTTAAAAATCTTCGACGAGGAAATCTAACCCTTTAAAATACTGTTGTGTGTTCTTCTGTATGAGGCTAAGGGCCTGCGGCCAAAGTTCTCACTTTCCTCTCTTTCCATCCCATCATCGGCATGCTGCATGAACATGTGAACGTTTGTGTGGGCGAGGATATCAGCCAAATGGGGTTAAAAGGGTTTTAATGGGCTGTGACATAAAAACAAGAGAAGATGAAGCATGATATGATGAGGCTTGTGTGTGTGTGTGTGTGTGTGTGTGTGTGTGTGTGTGTGTGTGTGTGTGTGAGACAGCTTGTTATGTGAATGCATGCAAGGGTACTTTTTTTAAGAGGTGAGTAGGCCAGGGGCATGAAAATCAGAGAACTCTGGAGGTGGAAATTAATATGTTGGAGTACTTATCTGAGGATGAATAAGCCTGATTTTAGTCAGTAGCAGTGGTGGGCATGCATATATATATATATATATATATATATATATATATATATATATATATACACGTGTGTGAGTGTGAGGAAATGTGTTTGTCGCTAATCAACTAGCATAAACAAATATACAAAGCAACTGTGTGTTTTGACTGAAATGCATTGTGTGTATTTCTTGAAGTCTTGAAGTATTTCTTGGCGCATTGCCGGACCACTCATAAAAGCATTGCTCCACAGCACTACTAGTGGTCACAAACTCCACAGGGTTCCTAGTTGTCTCTGGGGATGCATGTTATGGAAGAGCACAATTGAAAGCACTGTAGTTATTTAACAGTCAAATCGAGGCCGTTGAAAAGCGAGTTACCCAAAACAACACCCCCTGTCCATCAGCAGGTTTTACTAGGACACAGGCGTACAGACTGGCAGTGACCAAACTGAACAGGACTCAAGTCACATCTGTGACAAAGGCTGGCCAACAGGAGGCAAATGAAATCATATGCGAGTCTGTGATGTTGAAGAGTTTATCATCACATCACATCCCGCTCATCCCCCGGGCTTGTTTTACATGGATGACGCAAGTTTGTCTCGCTTCCCTTCCCCTTTCTTTCCGCTCGTCCTCACCCATTTCTCCCCCCGTTTCATTTGCTCTCCTGTTTTCCTCCTCCTCGCCTCCCGCCGCTCTCCTCTCCCACAATCCTTGTTTGTTTTTACACATAATCCCTCACTCTACCTTCTCCTGTTACTCAAATCCCTCTGTATCAAAACCTTTTCCATTCCTCTTT
This sequence comes from Pholis gunnellus, assembly GCF_910591455.1. Classification (NCBI taxonomy): domain Eukaryota; kingdom Metazoa; phylum Chordata; class Actinopteri; order Perciformes; family Pholidae; genus Pholis; species Pholis gunnellus. Next base: position 10,430,018 of record NC_136550.1, read on the forward strand.
TCTCTGTCCGTCTTTCTGCCTTTTATCAAATCCTCTCTCCACCCCTCCCTCTGTCTGTCTTGCCCTCTCTCTCGTGTGACAAATAACAGCAATGTTAATAAAAAGGCAAAAGAAAATCCCCTTGTCACAGAGAGCTTAGAGAAAAGAGAGAGGGAGAGTGCAGGACAGATGCAATTTGCTCATCTATAGGAGGAGGAGAATGGAGGGAGAAAAGGGGGAGAGGAAAAGAGGGAGAAAGGAAAATACACTAATAATTGGAAGCTGCATTAAACCCTCCTGATCTCTCTCGTATATATCCCTGACTAAAGTAAGCACACACACACACACACACACACCGTGTACCTGTCAATACGCACGCACACTTAATTTCTTCATGTCACACTCACTTTCCCTCTCTGTCTGCACAAATACTCTGTCCGTTAAACACTCTTATCTTTATCTTTTCACACACTCAGTGTCACCCACGCTCGTCATGCTATACAATGATGAGAACTTTGGTACCCCATTAGTCACCGTGGTAACAGCATAGGGCCAATCAAACATTTTCCACACTCTCGTGCTCGTTGTTGCCACCTTTTCAGTTTCTATAAATGGACTGTGTCTATTTTCCTCGGATTCTCTCCCCCCCCAGGCTTCACCTGCGAAATGTCACAGAAAGAGACACAAAACCACCACAAAGAGACGCAAAACAACCACAAAGAGACGCAAAACAACCACAAGGAGATGCAAGATGACCACAAACAGATGTAAAACAACTATGAAGAGATCATAGAAAAATACTAAAAGACTGTAACAAGATTCAAAGAGGCAAAACGACCATAAAAAAGGTACAAACTTACTATAATGAGATGTAAAAAAAAACACAAAAAGGTAAATGATAACCTGAAGTTATGGAAAACAACCGCAAAGAGACTCAAGGAAGCAAAATGACCACGACAACGTACACAATTACTACAAAGAGAATATAGAAAGAAAAGAATACAGATATCACTGCCATTTTTCTAAATAAAATAAAAATAAAATAAAAATTCTTCTGACATACGTTTCGTTGTGTCAGAAGAATCCAACAAAACTGCATCTGTAAAAATAGTTTACAAATATTTAAGGAAGAAAAATAAGCTGAAACTAGTTGATTGATTGGCAGGAAATTTGTGTGCAACTATTCTGATAATTGATCGGTTTATAGCATATATATATATATTCGATACATGAAACTCACTAGCTAATGAAGTCGATGTTCAGCTACAGTGTGATACAGTGATGTACAATAATGTGGCGCTAATGCTGAACAATGAGTTGGACAGCACTTATCTTAAGTGCAATATGAAAGGAGCAAATCAGTGTTATATTCAAATGAAAGAAGGGATCATTAGACCAGAAAAAAAAAAAACGGAATGAGAGAAGGGAGCAGAGACTGAAGAGCCTCTGCTGCTGTGGCGTTACCACAGTGATTAATGGGATGGGAAAGTTATCATCATTATGAGAATGAAATGAGTGGGTGATGCACTCAGTGTGTGTGTGTGTGTGTGTGTGTGTGTGTGTGTGTGTGTGTGTGTCGGCCAGATGGGAGAAATCAGAGAGCAATGTTAGCGGATTATTGATATGGATTATTCATTAACTAAATCAATTAGATCAATTAGACCGTTAAATTGAGATTAAAACAACAAGCTGACGCAAACAGACGTACACACACTGGATTTTGATCCTTTTTGGTAGCATGAAAGGTCAAAGCGGCTTTGAGACGTACAATTCACATTTTCAATTTGACTTGGGGTGTAAAGATCAGTGGTTCAAGTCACTGAAAAGGGTATGGATCAGGGATTCTAATGAAAAAACTGTTGAACTGTTTTATTTGATTTCTGTTGTGCCCACTTTCTCTTTCTCTCGTTCCCTATTTTCCCCCTAAAAACCCTCCCAAGTGCAGAGATCCAAGAGAAGCATCTGCGCTCGCAATCTGCCCGGACCTGCTGATAAAACCAGTGAAAGCGTCGCTGCTGTAATTTTGAGTGTGAGGGTAGAGCTCTGTTCATGTGTGTGAGAGGCTGTGTGGGTGTGTGAGTGCGTGGGCATATGACAGTGTGGGATGTCAGAGTGAGAGGAGAGGAGAGGGAGCTCAACAATTAAACACACACACACACACACACACACACAGGTTGTACACTGTGAAGTGGTCGGAATGAACCTTTACTGCCATTATGAGGAAGAGAATAGTCACCGTTCCTGCCAGGCTGAATAGCTGCCGGTTGGCTTAGGCTGTAACACACACACACACACACACATCAGTTTTTATCCTCTTCACATGCACAGGCACAAACAATGACTATTAAATGGAAATGATTGTGGATGGCCCTTTACCGTCTGCGCTGTAATGACTCGGACAGTTGAGTAATGAGGTTGGCGAGACGTTAAACAGGTACAATTAGCGCAGGAACACACATTCACACACGCACACATTCACTGCAGCACAGGCTCAGCCACAGATGAGTAAGGTTGGCGGTTTAATCCAGTTGGAGGACAGACGGCAAGGCCAGAAAGAAAGAAAGGGACAAAGACGACGAGAGGGGGGAGAAAAGAAAGCAAGAGGGGAGAAAACAGCAAGAGGGAGATAGATTTAGATTGGGAGGGGGACATTTTCGGGACTTGGCAGCGAATCAATTCACGACATTACCAGCAGCGACACCAAAGAGGCCTGGTAATCACCAGTTAAATAGACCGTGTTACCTCAAGGTCACACACCTACTCACACACACTCAGGAATGAATCTAGACAGCAGTGTGAAAAGATCGTAGACATGGCACTATTTCACATGAATTCACTCTCTTCAGATTCATCCTTGAATGTTCATCTTTTAAATTATGTCAACAAGCTCACACCTGACTTTATTGACTGTTTGGAGAGCTCAGGGGAAGGATTAGCTGGCAAATTGTGTGCGCATTGATTTGACTTATTTTTTTTTGACTACATTGAGGCTCCGACACCCAAATACTGCTTTATATCCCTGTGAGTTTTTAAAGATGCATCTTTTACACCTCCAGAAAGTGAGAGAGAAGATACTGCTCCCCTGAGATGAGGCCAGAACCAGCATCACACACACACACACGTATCCTTTCTCCTTTAAAAACCCTTCTCAGAAAGAGATTTCTGAAACATAAGCCCCATATACTCTGGGACCAACAACTCACCCCTGATACTCCTTTGTCTGTGAGGTCAAATCTGGCAGCAGAACCTGTTATTTTCCACATGTTTGGTGCAAAACCTCTCTGGGCTCTAAGCTACAGCTGCGATTTAGCTCAAATCAACCTGGTCTGAGGCACTGTGGTCTGAGCGCAGTCTGATTCATTTAACCTCCCGTTTGAAGGTCTGTCTGAAGCGTCGCAAGACGCTGTTTCTACGACTGGAACAACGTAATCAGTGTTTGGCTCATTAGAAATAAATTATTTTAATTAACGGGAGATAAAATCGATAGAGGACGAAGCTACGAGAGGGGAGGAGAGGAGAGGACAGGAGAGGAGAAGAAAGGAGAGGAGAGGACAGGACAACAGTTTATATTTATGATGTAGCTGATGACAAAAGGAAGGAGAGAGTATCAAATGGAGCAGTGAGCAGAGGGAATGAGAGAACGCTATGAAAAGGGAGGAGAAGTCGGGAGCTAAAGGAGATATATAGCCTGACTAATATGGACAGTGTGGATTTCCATTTTAACCTTGAGGAGGAATAAAATATACACACAACCAGTGGCAGTCACACACACACACACACACACAAGCGTGCCTCATATATAAGTCTCTGGTAAGATGCTACATCCTGCGCGAAATCCTTAAAACCCTCCAATCATCTGTGGAGTGAAAAATACAGCACGCAGTACATCGCATTACACTCCAATTGTTCTATAATTTACTGTTATTGTTTGAAATGTCTTCTACAAAAACAAAAATAAGATGGAGAAAGAGATCCGGGCAAACCCAAAAAAAAGAGAACAGAAAAGCAAGACAGAATGTTTTGTGTGTAATCTGTGAAGTGGCAGGGATCAATTCCAGCAGCGGCCATGGCCTTCATAGAGGCTCCATTAGCTCAGACCGGAGCAGTGGGGGGGGGGGGGGGACAATTTCACCCAATTTGTCTGGCCACTAATGCATTCATCTCTGGACAGCAGACGCACTCGGGATGTTTAATTTTAAAATGCACTCCATCTAAGATCACCCATTACACAGTGACAAAGTGGAATCAATCCCGATACCACAAGAGAAGAGCGGAGAAAGTGCATCAGGTAAAAAGGTCAAATCGGATCACCTCAAGTTACTTTTGGAATACTTTGCTTCTGAAAAGAACACAGCAAGCTACTAAGTGAGCCTCTAACAAGTATTCCAAATGCGTGTAGAACACAAATAAAATGTCTCCAAAACAACTCTGATATTGTAAATGTGGCGGCTGAAAAACAGTCAGCTGAGACACTCCACTTCCGAAAACACTGCCAGTGGACATTTGGACCACAACAGAAACAACTTGTGGCTCAACTGGAACGTGAAGCAACCCCATCCGAGGTCAGAACAGATCTGGAATTAACAGAAATTCATTACGTCCCTACTCAGAGAACTTAGACATGTATTCAAATTGCCTTTTTTTTTTTAGACCATCCCCTGACTGTTTACACACCTTTATAGGCATGTGATGTCATCATTTATGCCAAAGCGGACCAATCATGAAAAACTCACTCAGTCAGTGCTTGTGCACGTACATTTAGGTATCTGGAGTGTCCAACAACCCACAAACTGTGAAATAAGACAAACCAGTCAGTTTTTTGAGGGCCGCCTACATCAGAAAACATGTGATTCAATGAGCCATTCAGATTTGGCTTCCCTTCCTATGTCACATGCTAAGAATATACCTCCCCCCATCTGAGTATCTACACCTATGGCTTGAGAACTACCTTTGCAAAGGTGCACCATATTTTTTCTCAGAAGCCAAACAGAGCAGACTGGGCTTCTTGGAGGATTGGGGGCTTAAAGGGACAGGCGCTCAAACAGAGTGTTTCAGGCAGAGGGTGAACACAGGTATATTCTGTATTCACAGAGTTTCTATACAGTAGAAACTCCAAATACAAGTGTCAACCTGAACATGAGTATATTACGTTCCCTTTAAAATTCAGCTTTTATTTGTTTTATACAAAGAAAGCTTTTCGGGACCCTGGGGCCGAGCCAAACCATCGATAATGTCTTGTGAATTGCCACAAGCACTTAGAAGAAAAAGCAAAATACTAGGCGTGAAATCCATTTTGTACTACGACTTATAACAATTGTTCCACTGAAAAATACCCATTGCTGTCTCCAGCATTAGAGAAGGCTACAGTATATCTTGTGCGAAATACAGTAATGCCAGTACAGAAGGAGTCGATGTGGCCTCCATTCCTGAAAGGAGCCAAGACTTTTCTGCTGGACACGTGACGATGCAGAGCCAAATTGTCCATTATGTAGGTGTGAGCGCCTGATCCCACCTCATTCCTGTAATGATAATAGCGTCTCGCAGTTAGCTGTTAATTACTTCTGCTGCCCGCCCGCCCGTACGTGTGTGTGTGTGTGTGTGTGTGTGTGTGTGTGTGTGTGTGTGTGTGTGTGTGTGTGTGTGTGTGTGTGTGTGTGTGTGTGTGTGTGTGTGTGTGTGTGTGTGTGTGTGTGTGTGTGTGTGTGTGTGTGTTCGTTCATTATGCCGAGCACGCTCAACGAGTGTGTGCAGCCATGAGTGAAACACGGCCCCTCTCTGCTGCAGAGAGACAAAGAAAGAGTAAAGGAGGGAGACAAAGTTCGATAGAGACTCTAGGTGAGTCCCTGAGTCACCTTTAACCACCGGCACACACACTCGCATCACTACGCACACACACACACACACACACACACACCCGGTGCGGCAAAGTGACGTGAGAGCAGTTGATTTCAGTGGTCTGTACATGACACCACCTTTTGGCTTAGCCGCAGGGAATCACACACGCATCAGATCATTAACACTATTAATGTTAAGACCGGGAATTAACCCCCTTAAACACACTTTCTGACCCCAACCGCACAGATTGCGAACGCACACTCGGTTTCTATGGAAACGCAACACTTACAGTAATTACAATATCTGACACTAACACCATGCGCACCAACTACACACACACACATATTCCTACGCAAGAATAATGTATTCATGTTCCCATAAATTTAAAAATATCCTGCCTGAAATCAATTAAGATGCAGATTTCTCTCACAGGGCAGCCGAACAAATCTCCTCGGCCTCCTCTTGCCTTTGCCCGACACTGGAATATACGAGTCTCTGGAGCCCCGCATTCAATTACTAGCACTGAAATATTATATGCAGGCATTTGAGAGAGCGTACACATCCAAATATGGGGCTGTGGTGACTGAAGGTCCTGATGCGTCTGTGCACTGCACTTCCAAAAATCACATAAATTAACCAGAGTGGGCCGAGACTCTGTCACCCTTTTCTTCCTTCAAGTTTTCTGTAGGTTACACACTTTAACTCCAGCATTGTAGTCTGTAAAGGGTTTGACATTAGCGTCTATCCCCTGCTGTAACTCCTCATGTTAACCTCATGGTTCCTTCCAATCTAACTACTGTTGTAGGTGCAGGAAAATCACCTCCTGTTCAGAGGATTTCTCCCAAGAGAAACCAAATCTGTGCCCCAATTCCACACTACTTCAAACTGACTCCGTGACGAGGTAAGCACTCACTGAAATGTCTGTATGCATACTGAACGTGCTTGGTGCCATCGATGTATACTTTTCCCCCCCCCCACACTCAGATGCATAAAGGAAATGGGTGAGCTACTCACAGCTCTACAATAAATAAAAATAAACTGTGAACAGCGGCGAGACGGCTCAGAGGCGATCTCGGAAAAACAAAGTATAAAATCTTTGAAAAACATTTTTGCTTGCTCAGTCCCACCAGAAAGCTGGCATCCCACCCGCTGTTTGTGTGAGGATTACAGTATGCACCAACCAACTGCTGCATCTCACTGACAACCAACACATCAATAGCTCTGAGCAGAATGAGCCCGTCATTTTTGGCTGTAACCGCCTCCCTGTGCGTTGCTATGGGGACCTAAGAAACATGCTTACATCACGTTCGGTTGTTTGCCGCTCTCCTGAAATTCTAAATGTGGACACAAGTGAAGCAGTAAATGTAAAAAACCTTTGAAACTGGATATTGGTTCGCTCACTTTTGTACTACGTCGATCCTCATAGAGCAACAAAATGGACATCTAAGATTATTACTTCAACCTTCATCTAGGAAGGTTGATTAAGAGCAGCAAGGGGCCCGTGTTTCAGCCCTCAATGTAGATCTTAAGTGTCACATTAGATAAGAGGGAATGTCTCTGACTTCCCCGTGGTGCTGAAGAGCAGAGGTCACAGCATACTAAGGGCAAGAACTGAAAATACTGTATGTGCTGGTTGCCAAGCCCACACACACACACACACACACAAGACACTAGAATGCCTTTGCTCTTTAATAGTGTCAGAACTCGGGACAGCATCGCTGATTTTAGAAACAGCTAAGAGCAATCGCCAGCATGCTGACATTCTTGTAATGCAAGGCTAACATGCTGATGTTTATACCAGGAATAATGTTGACCATGTCCACTATCTTAACGTTGCATTTTAGCGTGTGTCAGCATCATTTATTCTAAGTTGCTTTGATCGCTATTTCTCTCTGTTGTCCTTGTTTTTTTATCAGAATCAGAACCGTTTATTGCCGCGGTATGTTGAACATACAAGGAATTTGACATGACGGCAGGTGCATAACATTTAACAATCAGTGCAATCAGTTATCTCCTCATCTTCCTCCATTTGTTTCTGTGGTCAAACCTCACCTGACCACGGTTATGATTTTTAGGATCTTAGGATTTTTACCCTGGTTAGAATCAGTGTTATTCCTCATAAAAGAGCCGCCCAGCTCAATACTTCATCTCCAACATAACGGTTTTCATCACCTTGCGAAGTCATTATAATGATCTAATTAGATTTAATCTTGTCCCACAGTCCATCTCCATAGCAATCATCCATCCGTTCCACACCTCCTGCAGCTCCACTGCGCATCGGCTTCTCTTCTCTGTTAATCTCCACCTCTCTTCTTTGCACCTGTTCCACCTCTCCCTCCACCTCTTCACCTCTATCTGTCATCTGTATTTTCTTCTCGACACCCTTACTCTCTCAGTCGCATCCGCCTGCAGTCAGTCAGCCTCATCACTCTCTTCCTTTATTTTCCTCCATCTTTGTGCCTCCGTTTCATCAGTTTCTTTTCGCCATTCGTCCCTTCCATCCCTCAGCCACGTCCACCTGCCATACATCTCCAATTTCTGTCTCTTCCGTTAATGACAGTGTCGCCTTGCAACCTCTCCGTCATTTTCAACTGCTCACTTGTCTTTCTTTCTATTATTTCTCTCTCTCTCTCTCTCACCGTCTCTTATCTCCATTCCCCTCTTTCTGGCCCTATTGATTTGTACATCCACCAATGCAATAAAACAGCACCATCTGCACACTTCAGCATCTTTGAGACACGGCTACAAATTAGACAGTGGGCGAGTTGAGATCAGCAAAATGAATTATGTCAGCACTGGAAATAGTTGACATGCAAAATGATTTAGAACCAAAGAGGTTATTGCTAATTAAATATATTACATATGCATACTGTAATGGAACGTTCTCATCCAGGAGTCAAATTAAGAAAGAACCATAGAAAGAACCAAATAACTGAAGAAAATACCAAAGCATTAAAGAGCCAACAAACCAAGGAACAAACTTAGGTACCAAAGGAAGACCCAAAGAACTAAAAAATGACTAAAAGAACCACAGAAATAGCCAAAGAACCAATTAATCAAAGAGCCAAAACGCCAAAGAACCAAGGAACAAACCAGGGAAAGAGTCAAAGAACCAAAGAGCAAACCGAAGGACCAAAGAATGAACTCGTGAACCAAAGAAGAAACGAAAGCATCAATTAACAAATTAAAGATCCAAAGACGGAAACGAGGCTCAGCAGCTAATGAAATTACAATTTCAATTATTCGAACCCAATCGCGTTCGAGGAACTTAATTTGGATCCGACTCACCTCTAACCCTGAAGGGACTGTTTTTCAATTACCTGCTCACATATTCACTATTGATCCGGAGGTAAACTAATGAAAGGATTCAGATAATGATCAGAGCCATGATCGATGTGCACAAGGCAAGAACCCACTTGTAGTAAAACCACCACACACATTCAACTGCTATTAGAAAGTGGTTAAAGGGTTATTTATTAAACCAGGGAGTGTTTACATGACCTTTGACCTACAAACTTCTTCTATTTCTGCTAATCTTTCTGTTTTTGCAAATGTCCCTCTGTCTCTTTGTCCCTTTGAATCTCTTGCTTGATTCAGTTCATGGCATTGGTATAAATGATGCATGAACAATATCAAAATCACACAAATTGAAGTCCGAAATTAAACATTGTTATTTCTTCCTCTTTCACTCTTATTTTTTCAGTCTGTCTCTCTCTCAGTGTCTACACAGTGCACACACACATGCACACAAATGAACGGTGTATATGTGGCTCTAGAGTGAAGCGGCGGTGCACAGCGGACCAAGACAATTCCAAAGGTCAAACGGAAACATGGAGTTCACTTTTAAATGCAGTCACACGCCAACGCACACACATACACACACACACACACATACAAGGCACTGTTGACAACACAGAGAGACATAGCTTACGCCACAAAAGCACAACAAAGAAAACACACAAAAACACACACAGGACAAGTGCGCACGCTCACACCTCTGAGTCTTGTCTGGATGCCGCTGTATTGAGTCGAGGGCGACTGAGTGACTCACTGTGGCAGCTGACTGCTCATTTGGCTGTCTGTATTGCCAACAGACACACAAACACAAACAGTCAATAACCTGTGCACGCTCACAAATTCATACACACACACACACACACACACACACACACGCGCACACACAAGCAGACAGAATGACTTGGCATGTTTCAAATGTTTTCAAAGGTGTCCAAGTCGGCTGAGGGGATGACTTATACCTGCCTTCAGACACCGTTCACAACTGGGAGTTTGACTTTGCAATGACCCGTCTGTGTGCGCTCTGGAGGAGAACATCTCACATTGAGCTTGACACGGACAAACTGAAAACTCAACATTTGCTAAGTGCGTAAATGCTCGAGTGGGCAAAGAAAAGAACGTACTTAATAGCTCTTACGATATAGCTTCATGGTGCACCTACTTAACTTTATCCTTCAAGGAATAGATACACTTTTTCCCTCTTAGATCAGAAGAATAATACCACTTTAGTGTCTCATATTTAAATTATTTTTGCAAATATAAACTGGAACCACTCAGCACCTCCTCCTCCTATTTGGCCTCTTGTGCCCACAGCAGCAGCCCTCGATATCAGCAGCCAGGCGGGTCGGTGGATGACCAGGAGGCTTAGCTGCCTGAAAAGCAGCGCTCAATTTCTAATAACAAAGACGTGTGTGTTTTCTACTGAACCACTTCTGTTTGCTTTAAAGGAATGGTGTGTAACATGTGGGGGGATGAATTGGCAGAAATGGAATTTGTATAATATGTTATAACTATGTTTTAATTTGTGATTAATCATCTGAAATTAAGAACGTTGTGTCAGCTCAGAAAAAGCCATTTACGTCTACATGAGGAGCGGGTCCTTCTTCTACAGTCGGCCACGTCTTTCACGTCATCTGAAGGTATAACGTCAAATCTGTATTAAACGGGGCCCCAGCGCTAAATTATTAAAGACAGAAGTATTGATAAGCCCCGACATTATTGGTGCTTATTATTAGTACTTTTTAATGTTTTATTGTAATTTAAATCAAGCTGCAGCGCACTTCTCTGCTCTCTCAGTCAGTGAAAGCTCCTCCAACTACACACATACAAACACACACACACACACACACACACACACACACACACACACAGCTGTGGTGTAGACAGTTCAGTGAACCACGTGAAGTGAAGATTATTCGAGTTGACGACAACTACACCCGTTACTGTTATGCAATAAAAAATATACCGCAAAAAAAGATTTGCGAGTAAAAAGGCAATATTTTATCAATCCATTGGTTCAACAAGCATGAACATGTAAACAAAAGTGAAACCTGCTGATTTTGTCTCAGCGTAATAAAAAAGGCAATACATATTATAAGCAAAGAGTTACTTGGAGTGCTGTAAATTGTATTTTCTTTTTAAACACCGATACTTTCTTCCCTTTTTAGATATAAGATTAACATAAATACTGAAACCCGAAGGGGTAAGTGAGGTTAATGGTCAAACTTTAATAAGTCTCTGAGGGCACTCACAAATATTAATTCTGTGATTTAATTACATTAAATCTCCTTTCGAGAGTTTGGACTCCACTCTTTGAGCTCATCACTGCCTATGGGCCAAGAAGTGTTCATAATAGACACCACAATTGCATTAGCCTGAATCCACAGTCTTACTAAAAGGGGATTATGTTTTGAAGCAAACTAACAGACAGGTGGGCGTTTTGCATAAATGGTCAGCTTAATGGTTTGGATGCAAAGCAACCCATTCAGCGCCGGCTCCCTTTCTATCAGTGAATACAAAAGAACAGAGTAACTCTTCAAATAACATCTAGCGTTGTGCACATCTCACCTCCCTTTGCTGAGATGGGCTTTGGCTGGTATCAAATTGTGTTTATATAACCCCCTCAGGGTGACAACTGCACATACATACACAATGAGCCGCAGGGACACACACACACACACACACACACACCATAAATGAATCATGTCGCGTACGCTCCGATAACATTTGAGTTCCCATCTGCTTGCACTTAAAGACATCTTGAGCTGTTCTCACCTGCTTTACAGTACAGAAACACACATGCACACACACACACACACACACACACACACACACACTTGAGCTCTGCATTTGTTCAACCAACATAACCGATCTATATTACCGAGTAATGTGGATGCCCCCTGGAGCACGCACAAAGATGTAGCACCACTTTGTTAACAATGTAACTCTGCCCTTAGGGGACTACGCACCTGCCATAGCTTCCAGCAGACACTCACTCACTCACTGTGTCAGCCACACACTCACTCACTCGTATTCCTACACACAAATCGCACACAAAATGACACACAAACGCAGTTACAACAACTCAGAATTCAGCTGCACATCCTGCAGCAACAGTGAGTGTGCGGCAGCAGTCGTATCCAATACGACACTGAATATAGATGGCTGTATGGTGGAAGAGAACAGAAACATGATCTCCCAGTGTGTGTCTGCATGCATGAGAGTTAAAGCCACAGAGAGAGAGGGAGAGTAGAAAGTAGGTCCAAAGCTGTTGCCATGGTAATTAATGAGATACAAAAGTCTTTTAACGTTATCATTACGGGAAAGAGAGGAGTGGGTGATTGTGCGTGTGTGTGTGTGTGTGTGTGTGTGTGTGTGATAGAGAGTGAGAGAGAGAAAACCAGGGCAAGAAAGAGACAAGAGAAATGAGAAATCCTCTGTGAGTTCAGTCCAAGTCCCCCCCGGCTGCGTTTCTATCCTTGGATCGATAATGTTTTCTCGCATCCAACTGGGACGGCGTTTGACAGTGAGGGTGAAGGAGGTCAATACACACACACACACACACACACACACACACACACACACACCATGTATTCAGAAGATTTCTGAGTAAAGCTGAGTGAAATCAACTTTCTGCCTTGCCTGTCGTTCCTGCTGGAAGATATGAATTAAACTGCTGCTTCTGAACAACGGCTCCAGGCAGCAGCACACCTCTGAGAGCAGAGAGGAGTTCACCGGGGGACAGCGGTAGCAGCGAGGTCGAAAGGAAAATGTGTGGGCTTGTGACTGGAAGGATGCCAGTTTAAACCCAATGACGGGCTTGGTAGATTGTGACTAGAATTATGGCGCCCTCGGGGGAAAGCAATCCAATGCTCCAGAGGACGGCAGTTTTACTCGCCAGCTCTCGCGTGCAACTGTGAGAAACACGGTCATAATGATGACCCCGGTGAATTTCGGTGTCATAATGAAAAATTATAGATTTACTTTCTATTTCACAGGCATCCATTGTTTACCATCAATTATAGTACAAGCAATAAAAGACTCAAAGAAACGTGATTGAGATAGGGGATCCATTAGGGAATGCTTGATAGCCTTTTTCTTCATTTGTTCGAAGTCAATAATGTGATCGTTAGGGTGTGAGAGAGAAGGCATTTTTCAGAAATATCCCTTTGTGTTCGATTCAAGGGCTAATCTACTTTTCCGAGTTGAGAGTGGGTCGCTTTTTCGTAGTAGACAGCTAAAAAGTGTACTTAAAACACACCACACAAGCAATTTTCAAAGCACTCACTGTTCGCAACTGCATTTCCATTAATGAAAAGAAAAACATAAAGCTGCCAAAATCTATATTTTAAGAGATTATGGCAAGTTTTCAACGCAATTTGATTTCCATACCGCACTAAACTGAACTGTAAATAACGGCTCCCTATAAGCTATCGATCTAAAACCTTAAAGCTGCACTTCTTAATATATAAATAAAAGCAATGGGTCAAGTCACTACATGTAGCCTAGTTTGAAAGGTGTTGCTCATAGTGACAAACTCACAAAGAACTGTCACCCACTGCTCCATGGAGCACTTTAGCCTCTTTCAGCTCATTGTTTTGGTTTGATCGTTTCTGGCTTTACCGTTTTGGTTCACTCTCACGATCATGAGCGCAGTTTCAAGCTGCAGCAAAAAATGAATCAACTGTACGCTACCAAACGGCAGATGGACAAAGTTAGCATGGTGAACATAGTGGAGCGTTGGCCGCTAAAGAGCAAGATATTAGGTTGTGGAGACCAAAACAGAGCTCAAAGAAGAGTGTCTTTACGTTAATCGGGTACCCAGAAACACGGCTGCAAATAAATGCTCATGCTGCTCTGTGTCTGCTGGATGTGTAGAATAACTGTTCGCCACAACATAAGAAAGTGATGTCAGATGTTTTGTTTAAACAGCTTGTTTCTTGCCACCAGTGGCTAGAAAGGTAGATGAATGTAGCTTTAATGAGCTAAAAGAAAAACATTGTAATTTGAAGCAAACAAAAATACATTCCACGTTATTAACAACTACAACTCCAGCATTGATTTTTTTTAATACTAAATGTATTTCATAATATTTAAATTTAAGAGCAATTTGTGCTTAAATGAAGAATAGTGTGAACATTTAAAAAAATAAAGACTTCAATTGTTTAAACAGAATAAAGATTTAAGATTAAAAAGTATAGAAGTAATTGATCATTGACCCACCATTCACATTGGTAAAGTGCCTGTCCATCGCAATTTGTCACATCCCTAAAACATACGTGTGTGCGCGTGCGTGCGTGCGTGCGTGCGTGCGTGCGTGTGTGTGTGTGCATTCCAAGGTTCAATTAGGGATTTCTTGCCTCCACAAATGAGTCAAATTAAGGCTGGTCAATCGATCCGCAGGTCCAGCGGTCGATGTGACCTAACAGAGGCAGGCATGAAAGAGCTTTTGAAGCATTCAACACTCACCCGACATCCTAACCAGCAGATCTGAGAACAACGGGCATTCATTACGGACGCAATCTCACACTCAACTGCACACACACCCTCCAATGTTCTCTCACACACACACACACACAGAAAAACACACGCGGGTTTGTCTTAATGTTCCTACTTTCTCTCTCATACATGTTCTATGTGTAGGCATATGCATGTTAGTTATGTGTACTCGTGTCATATGTGTGCCAATTGGGTGTGTGGGTGTGCATGTGAAATTAACACACGGCATTTACTAGCAGTCTTTGAAGTCAATAATTGGCTACATGCTCATTGTGAGCGTGTGAAGATGCATGCATGCGATGCCCCGCTTGTGTGTGCGCCCGCATACGTGTGTGTATTAGCGCTTGATATCTACTTTGATCCGTCTAAAAGCATGTTTGAAGCCGCGATTGAGGTCCAAGCAAGCAACAGATTGACATGCTGGTACTGGCAGAGGAGGGGAGCAGAGCAGAGGGAGGATGCTAGGAGAGATGAAGGAAAGGAAAGGAAAGGAAAGGCGATAAGAGGAAAGAGTAATAGGAAAACAATACAGAGGAGGAAATGAGAAAAGTGTCAGTGGGCCCTTTAGGCTGTAAAGGCCAGAGAGGTTTGTTGGAACATTAGGAGACAGATGAATGGTGAAGTGTGTATGAATGTTTTATTCTACCTCTGGATTAGGCATATATTAGATAATGAACTAAATGAACACGGCCCTGGGGCTGGGGGTTAATAACTGTTCTGGCTTTATGAAGACATGATCAGAGAGAGGGGGGGGGGGAATAAGTGAATAGACCCAGCCAGTGAAAAAGGACTATCAATGATGATCCCAGAGCAGTTTCTAACTATAAAGCAAGGAAGCTCTGTCTGTCTGTCTGTCTGTCTGTCTGTCTGTCTGTCTGTCTGTCTGTCTGTCTGTCTGTCTGTCTGTCTGTCTGTCTGTCTGTCTGTCTGTCTGTCTGTCTGTCTGTCTGTCTGTATTTGTGTGGCCGTGATCTTTGCATATCTTGAGAAACATTCATCCGGTCTATTTCACACATGGCGAGCGTATTGCTGGGGTCCCAAGGATATGGAGGGTCGCAGTTGGTGCAATTTGGACATGCGACACATTCAATATTAACAATCTTTGTATAAGCGATATCGCACTGTAAAGCAGCGTTTCGTTTGGAGCTTGTTTGAACGTCAAACCAAGATAAAATAGGGGATATAGACATGCTTACACTATAAAAAGAGGCGTTTGGACCATTGACCATAGCATTGGGGTCCTACAAGAAGACAATATGTCTGCCAAAGTTGGATTAGTTTAGGTTATGTCACATGAGGAATTTCTGTGTTTGTGTTTTTTTCACTGGTTTGAATGATGTCACATACTTTCGTACATCATCGTACCTTACATAATAAATGATAACTTTGGCTGTTTTATCTAAACTTAAACTTTTTCATTGTTGCTTAATTATTTGACTACCTAATATCGTTACTATGTTTTGTACTATTAAGTTGTGTTAAACTGCATTTGCTTGGCATCCCAAAAAGCTAGCAACTGATTGAAGATTTATAATTTCACATATTATAGGTGAATAATTAGGTTTTGACACTATATGCATGTCTCCAAGCTTTAGGCTATACTCTCACACCAATGGCAGTTCAAAGGCAAACGGTTCGGTGGTGTTGTAATATTTTTATGAAATGTCTGCTCTTTTGCAACCTATCCAATCTTTAATATAAAATCCTTCATTCCATGACATAATGGCGGGATTCTCAATTCTGATCGGCTGGCGGGAGTCCATCAACTTTATGCAATGTAATGCATACTAGCAGAAGGCGTTTAATCACTGAAACACATCACTGATGTTGTGTGCGCTGTCCATGCATGCCTATAGTAATATATTAAATGTAAAAGTAGTGTCCAGGTGTTTTGTGATTCTTAATGAGCTACAAACTAAATGGAAACTGTGCAATAGCCGACGTGCAGCTGTGGACTTCATGCTGTGATAGTTTAACTGGCGCTGGCAGTGGGACAGATCTGTAGCTTTAGATAAGCCCCATAATGTAATGTACGCAATCTCACAATGCATATTATACATACGGCATTACGCAACGCACAATTAGCATAATCTTCCCCCGGCTCTCTACGGATAGGCAGTCATGGATATGTTTTGTTGACGCTCACGAACACACACGCACTCTGCTCTCCCCGAGCGCAAGTCATATTGCAGATGTTCATATCCAGTATCTGCCAGCCTCCTTTTGTTTGTTTGTGCTTCTGTATATGTGTGTGTGTGTGTGTACTGTGTGATGTTGAGAGGTAGTGGCAGCACGGTGCTCAGACTTCCGTCCCTTGCAAATGTCACACACAGAGGGGATAGCAGAAAGCCTGAGGGAGCTAGCTAGCTAAATTACGCACACCCACACACACACACACACACACACACACACGGTTATCATGCAGAAATAAATGAATGTTAGAATGAACATTTAAACTCAAAATACTCACAACAACACACCATGCTTCCATGCAGGCTGTCCTATAGTGTTTCTTCACTTGTATGGATTTCTTTATGCTACAGTGACTTGGTGACACACACACACACACACACACACGCACACACACACACACACACACACAGTGTGCAGGCCGTTCATTAAAGTGTTATTTTTCTGCTGCTGGGCCCTGATGACACATGCACTCACATGGAGTTCACAACTAAAAGTCGTCGCACTGCTTGAACACACATGTGTCTTTCCATCAGAGACACCTATACATAGAGGCACTATCTGTCTCTCTAACACACGTAGTGAACCTCAGCCGTTTGAGTGTTTGCGCTATACGCCCACCCTGGTCGTCCTTACACCTCCAACCAGCGCTTCTCTCCGTTTTTATGTCACGGTCGCTTACAGTAACTGAGGCGTTTACTCCGAGCGACTTGCTGGTTGTAAGTACCAAACATAAAAGAAATCCAGATCTGAGCGGACCAGCCATCACTTTATGAATAAAGCTTCACAAACAGAGGATTAAGTCAAGCCGACTTCTTTATGAATCGGTGTGTCTGCAACGTCTTGGGAGAACTGCAGTGTGAAAGAAAAAAGGAAAGGAGAAAGAGGGTTATGGACTACGGATGACACAAGAACCAATACTTTGGTACCAAATCGAAGCAAAAAACTATTACTATTACTATACTATTACTACTTGTTTTTGTTTTTTTACCGTGGTATCGAATTGGATACCAGGAATCGTGGAATTTCTCTGGTATTGGTACCAATCACAAAAATGTCGGTATCGTGACATCCCTAATATGGACAAAATGCTACAAGGGGAAGGATGTGCTCAATGAATCTCCTCCAGCCACAATTCATAAGAAGTTAGCACTCGCCAACTCTAGTCCTACTCCACTTCTTTAATTTCAAAAGTAAATACCCCTGTAGTGATGAGAAATCTCGGCTTATTCGAATGAATGCCAAAAAGAGGTGTGTCACCTTGTGTGTGTGTGCCTATGGGCCTGTGAGCTCGCCAAGAAACAGTGCAGTTTGATAACAGAGCAGATGGATAACACAAGCGAGTTTCATTTGTTTGTGTTCAGGAAATGGGAGCAACGGAGCAGTGGTAAAACAAATGAAGTTAAATGGAACTGAGTCTTTCATTAGCACAAAGCTTTCCCGTATGATAAAAAAAAAAAAAAAAATCACATGTTGCCCTTTCTTAATTTCACAGGAGCAGTGCATATTTTCAAAAAAGGGCATTATTATTATTATTTTCATGCTGACACCCGCGCTATTTTGAGATCGGTCGCATTGAAGACTGAGGGGGCTTGGCGAGAGGACACGAAACTTCCACAAACACGATGAAGACTTGGACCAAGAAAGCAAGTATAAAGAGGCATTGCGCTGTATTTGCACAGCAGTGATGTGCGAGTGTTTGACAAACATGCTGTGTGAAAGAGAGAACTAGGAAAGCCAAGACACTGCAATAGCATGACAACAGAGAGGATTATGGTTATTTAGGAGCGCCTGATGTCCACTCCTGCGTCATTACATTTTTTTTGTTTTCCCATTCATGTCTCTGTCACTTCTAATCCTCATCCCTTCTTTAAACCAATCAGGAAACCACCCAACACGACAATCCTTCCTCCGCACACACAAAATCATACACCGACTCAGCACCTGCTCCAATGGAGCAGACACTTGCAAGATTTCACAATCACACATGCATGCACTAATGAACACACACACACACACACACACACACATTGCATGCAGGAACACCCCGCAGCCATGCATGCAACGTGGCTGGACAGCTTGTGTGTGTGTGTGTGTGTGTGTGGACTCTTATCAGATTATATAAACTAGGTTTGGGTTTATGCTGCTGTGACAGATTACTGGGAAAGGGGAGGATAGAAACAGCCAGGACAGAAAAAACGGGAACACAACAGATAAGTAAATTAGGAAATATAATGCAAAAGTATGGGTAAGATCTCACAATTGAAATGATGTTGAGCTGGCCAGGAAGAGACAATGGTAAGGACATATAGGAGTTATGGACAGAAGACAGAAGAGGGGCGAAAGAGAGGGGATAAAAGTGGTAAACAACCGAGGAGAGAGAGGAGGGCACCAGGTGAGGAGGCTGTAGAGAGTAATGGCAAGCGAGAGAGGAGAAGCAGCAAGACAGAGACGGGGATGTGAGAGGACAGAACGAGACAGAGACTGATAGAGAAGGACAGACAGGAGTGGACCTGATGGGGGGAAAAAAGATGTGGAAGTGGGAGCGACCGTATAGGAGGGGAACAAAAGAGCAAAGAGGAAAGAGGTGGAAGGAAGGGAAAGTGACAACGAAACAGGGAAATACAAAAATATAGAACTATTCTTGTTCCAGTGTCACAATAAATCACAGACCAATGCTGGGGCTGGGGCCAGATAAACCGGGATGTCCAGCCTTGTATGAAGTTTGATTTTAAAGCTGCATTAATCAATATTTTTACGTCAACAATGGGTCAATGTATGATATGAAAGAAGTTGCTCGTAATTATAAAGCCACAGAGAAATATCACCAACTCTGCAGCTTTTTTTTAGCAACTTTCAGCTTATTGTTTTGGTTTGGAGGCCAGCAATGTTAACGCTTTACTCCCACCGCTCTCATCAAGCTTGTTTCCAACAGCAGAATGGGGAGGAAAGTGCTGCTTCTGAAAAATTGGAAAGTATCAAGTGACCAACTATTGTGGTTGGCGGCAATGTGGATTGGATCGGTGTCTTTGTTTCAGTAGGCAACAGAAACATGTAGTGCGTAGTAGTAGTGTGTAAGTTGTGGCGCTAAATTATGAACAGGGCATGATATGTCCAACTGAAATCTGGATCTGTAGGGTACAGTACAGATATACATATGTTAAAAATACAGGAAAATCCAACCCTTATTATGATTATAAACTGCCCTGAAAATGTTGATTTGAATGCCAGTATGCACTGCCAGAGAGAGAGAGAGAGAGAGAGAGAGAGAGAGAGAGAGAGAGAGAGAGAGGGGGGAGAGAGAGAGGGAAGGAGGAGCAGAGAGAGAGAGGAGGAGAGAGAGAGAGAGAGAGAGAGAGAGAGAGACAGAGAGAGAGAGAGAGAGACAGAGAGAGACAGAGAGAGAGAGAGAGAGAATCAACTAGAGGGAGGACAGAGAGCGAGACAGACATGGAGACAGGAGAGATGGAGTAAATTAAAGAGTAAAAGCTGTACAAACAGGGTGGAGAGGGAAATAGGAGGGAAAATAACAGGGCAGAGAGAAGGGAGGAAAAGAAGTAGGAGTGGTGGCAAACTGAGGGAAGAAACAAATTTATGCGTCGGAAACAAATGCTTCATCTGTTCGACAAGTGGCCACCAGGGATGTCACAAGAACCAACACTTCAAAACGTAGCAGTACCCACTTGTGCCAGTGGGCAGCACAGTCCTGCTCGACTAAATGACAGAGCTGAAAGGTAAAGTTAACTGAGTTACGTTATGATGCGCTCAGTAAGAAATTATAACAATATCATGATGTATTCAAATGCAATCTTTTCAAATGTGGTTTTGGTGAGAAACTGGGGAATCTAAGATCAATAACATTTAAACTAGTATGCAAACGGTAATAAAGTGTATGTTGAAGACAGGATTTATTGTTTAGCTTTCGCTTTTGAAGTTTGCTTCAAGTATCGAGAATCGTGGAATTCCACTGATAATTTACTACATTTCTGCTACTGTGGCATCCCCAGTGGCTACTCCAAAGAGGCTCACACTCTCCTCAATTTAACGTCAATGCTTCAGAATCCTCCTGAGGAAAGGAACACACAATGTTTTCTGCAAACTGTTCACTTCGCACAGCGCCTATTCAAGCCCGTCCATTCAGAAAAGCATGAAAGGTCAATGCATTCTTCATCAGTGCCCATTTTCACAGTTGATTGGATAAGTCTGCGATTGTCCATTTCACACCACGCATCCCATTCATGAATTGAAAAGAGCAGATTGTGCTGAATATGGCCTCCCGACGGCGACCGAGAAAAAGGACAAAAGCTCTCTTTTTTTTTCTTCTTCCTCCATCTTTCAGAAATTAAAGCCCCCTTAGTCACTTTTCTCCACAGCATCAAGCAATCCGTGGAATATAATTTAAATCTAATATAAGGTGATAACAATAACAACAGACAACAACACGGACAACTACAGGCACAGAGAAAGACAGATTCACAGACACAGTTAATATCTCCCGCACACGCTGTCGCCAGTTTACGGTGTGTGTGTGTGTGTGTGTGTGTCATAGGCTGAGGTTATTCATGAAAACAATGGCTGCTCTCCACATTGGAGCCTTCTATTCTCAGCAGCAGCAGCAGGGCGAGCCTCTCTGCATATCAATGCCCAGCTCATCTTTAAACATCATACTCTGGGGTGACAGGAGATGACGGGGCCGTCAAGTACGTTTGTGTCCGTTTGAAAATGTGCGTCTGTCAGTTTCAGGTTGCTCCGCGTGGACTTCTGTGCTGATGTGGAGGATGTTCGAGCATGTCTGTCTTTGTAGCTACATGTAGACCCAGGGACTCAAGGACACTGAGGTGACCGGGTGCGGCAGCAGCCTTGTGGGATTGTTGCTAATCTTTTAAAGATTAATGAGGTCACCTGGTCAAGAGGTCCTGACGATTGGTCATTAATGACCCGATTCTGCAGAAAAATCCTCAACCAGTCACGCAAAAACTGGAGATTAACATGTTACATCTTAACAGGTTCACTGGTCCATCACCATCGAAGTATCGGCTAAAATGTGTTCATCAGTTTGAACACTAAAGATTACTGCTTAAATATTTTCATGCAAAAAAGGCATTGAGATTGAGACGAGTGTATTCTTTCAACCGAGACGATGCAGCTTTTCAATTCGTATAATTTAAAAGTCTAATATACAAGTTGTAAAACACCACTGCTCAACTCAATACATTGAGGGATTTGCTGCTGCAGCCTTAATTGATCTGGTACAACCAATAGCTTTAGAGCGCTAATGTAAGCAAACTTTAGATATATTGCTGAATAAATTACATTTGCTGACTGAAGGACTCTTCTTAATGCTAAGTTTAGGCTCAGGAAAGAAATCCACATTCAGTACTGACCCCCTGGAAGTGTGCTCTCCTTTTCATTTTCCATAGGACACGAGCAGTTTGCTTCTCAAGACTTTTCTTTTGGCGCACTTACCTTTTCTCCACCTACATCACGTACTACAGTTAGTGATGACTGCTTCAAAAAAAGTCACTTTAAACCCATACCGGACCTCGCTGCGGAATTGCATCCTAATCTATTGAGGAGACTGCACATGGAGGACCTGCTGTCTCTGACTGTGATGGATTGTTCCTTGTTTGATTGATGAGCACTGCTGGAAACTGATGCATCTGGAAACAATGTTATCTACATTTGCCAATTGCCGGGGGTAAGTAAAATACGGAAAATGCCTCTGCACTAAAGATATTAAAGTGGATTTCTCCTTTAGCGCCACTCTCTCTCTGCAACCGCAGTCAGCCTTGCCCTCTCATTCATAAACATATATACATGAGATCTGGAGCGTTATGATCTAATCTAATGAATCCAAAAAGGTGGTAGAAACAAATAGGCTTTATGTCAGGAGAAAATAACCCGCTGTTGAATATAAATATCCTTTGAAGAGGCTTTTAGTATGAGCTTGAACGTGCGACAAATGGAGCGAGTTAAAATACAATACATTTACTACTTCTAGGTGGTGGGACGACAAATTGGAGAGTAATACTGCCAGATCCCACAGTCCTCTGGTTTGGTCAATATGAGGACTAAGCAAAAATGGTGCATGCGGCAGTCAGTGCTTCAAGCTCAAAACGACTAATTTCATCATTTTGCAACTTTACCTCTGAAGGACTTAAAAGAGAGGTACACGAGTGTGAGGGCCAAATTGCCGTGCAAGTGGGATCACTGTTGGTACATCAGGAACTGCCACCCAGCTTGGAAATGACACCATCTGGCAATAAACCTGTCAAATGAATCGCTAAAGTGATGCTTTGGGGGTGATTGGAAACTGAGTGGAATGAATGATGTGAGAGGCCCGGCCATTCTGTTTGGCCCCGCGAGAGAAATCAGGGTGATATTGGATTGGCACTACTCAACTTTATTGTTTTTTGTGTGTGTGTGTTTTTTTTTACTCAGAAGGTGCTACATTCAGGATAAATGTGAAGCCCATATTGTTCCTGCCCTCTGGGTAAGTGATTATTGATTTGTTTTTAAGGCCTACTTCACATTGTGTTAAACACATTTTAACTCTTCTCTTATATGAAGTGTTACCCAAAAAATATCAGATGTTCGGTCGTGTTATAGAATTCTATGGCTGGATGTAACAAATGCCTGCACGGACTGTACTGTTTGGGGTTTCACAGACGAGTTCCAGAGGATAAACTGTAGACTCGAGTCCAGTAAGTGTTGAGGTGCCAATATGTGACGTGGCGTTTGAGCAGAGCAGGCAGCATATTGGGCACTTTCCATGAATGTCAAACACTGAATAAAATGAAACAGGATCGGCCAACGAATTTGTAACACAGCCAGAGAAGAGATGAACACTGCGATATATCACTGTCCCCCACATGCATTTGTCACAGCCACTTAATTAATCAACCTGTAGGCCTCGCGGGGGGAACTCCCGTTTAGGCTGCAGTAAGATTAAAATGCCTCTCGAAAAGCATCCGTACAAGAGTGGCAGTCCAAACACATGAGGGAGATAGGAGTGGGCGTTTTAAAATTTAGATCCAGGCCACTATTCGAACACAAGAAAAAACTAAATTAAAATGTAGTTGGTGAGTCAGTTAGGTAGAACGCTTGAGATAAGAACTGAAAGTTTAATGATCCCTTTGGGGGAAATGCATGGGGGGCTGTATCGCATTGCAAGCGCCAAAGTATTTAGTACTAAATTAATAAAAAGTCATTATGATATATAAACAAACCAATATTTCAGAAAACTATTTAAAAATGATTGAATCTCAACTCAATTAGTTTTTGTTCATTATAAAATAAAATCCAAAAATGCTCTTTTTGCTTTTATTTCACAACGATCATTTTTCTCCCGATCAAACTTTTGTATCATTATTTCATAATGACATACGAGAGTGGATTTCATCACCCTCTCATTTCCAGCCAATCAGGTGATATTTATTTCAAATGCCTTTTTAAATGTATTTAATATTGAACACTTTGGGGGGCAATGGACAATATCTGATACATGTGAACACTTTTGGAAATCAATAAGGGCATCGCCATCAGGAGCCGTTTCAGGCCTGGAGGCCATTCAAAATAATTAGTTAGTGTTTAAATATTTGTAGGCTG
The DNA here is from genome assembly GCF_910591455.1 of Pholis gunnellus. Lineage (NCBI taxonomy): Eukaryota > Metazoa > Chordata > Actinopteri > Perciformes > Pholidae > Pholis > Pholis gunnellus. The sequence goes on from NC_136550.1 coordinate 10,454,423, forward strand.
ATCTGTTTCAGTCAATAAAAAACGATCATATAAATTATAGCATATGTTATTTCTCCTCTGGTAAACTTTTATAGAGGCTTCCTGGCTACATGACTCGTTCTTCCTCTTTTTTATTTCTTCTTTTTCTACTTCCCAGTCATTGTCAACATCATCTTCCTCCTGACAGCATTCAGAACACAAGGCATCTATCTTAACCCCCCACTGACAGCACAAACAGCGTAACACACAAACACACACACACACACACACACACACACAGGAGCGAAGAGGATTATGACCACGGGGACTTTCCTGTCCCCTCCCCAGCCAGACACGCTAACGTACTGGGATCCCAGGGGTCAGTGTTGGTACAACTCAAGTAACCGGAGAGCAGTGCCAGCGATACGCATAACCAGATTAACATGGACAAGAATAGAAGCCAAGATGTGGGTTACCACCTTCTCAGTGTGTTGTTCAAGTCATTAATGGATTAGTTGAGGATACAGTCACAGGAAAGGAAGCGACTGATATAAAGCGAGTAAGTCCGGGATATTTTTGGCACCAGCACAAACACACAGACATAGCAGGTATGGAGGCAGCGTGCATCATTCGGATACGCAGAGCACACAGTTGTAAACTATAAATGTGACATCCTGACCAAATCAATGTTGACATTTCTAGGATTAGGCCTCTGACAAAATAATGAATAAATGCATGTGGTTTTATGTCCAAACACCTGGTTTCTCTGGACTTTTTACAGACACAGCTCAACCAGGATAAACAACTGGATGGATGGAACAAAATCAACATGGGTGGCAGGAAAGCCCACCCAACACACACTGCTGCTCTGTCTAAGTTAGTTGAGAACACTTTTGTTTTTTTATAACTGTAAACTTTGGTGCTAATGGAAATGTACTCAAGAGTCTCAAAGACAGCTTCATCTGGTCTCGAGAAGTTGTTTTCTGTGTCATGGCCTAGAAACCAAGACTTAACTCAAGAAACTGACCTTTTATTTTCCTTTAATCATTAAATCATGCAACCTTGCTGCCAGGACACATCGAAATACATTTTTTGACCTTTTGCTTGCTGAAAACATCTTTGCACGTCTGCATTGTCCAAAAATGTTCTATCACCACCTTGCAGATATTGCAGTCGGTAAAAGCCCACTGGGTAGCAGACAGACGGCATCAAAGCTGCTTAACACAAAGACATATTGTTGCTGATGGACGCTGAAAAACGGTTCGAGATATGCAAATTATTCTATAGCCTACACTTCTTTGGACAGCTTGGGTGTTTTGAATTATTGAGAGGGCGACATATCTTTACGTTAATTATTTATCCTTGATGGAAAAAGTCCTCATCACGATAATCATGCTGCCATAAGCAAAACTACCACCGTCATCATCATCAAATATGCCACCATTGTGAATTTTTACTGGCACCATCTTCATCTTCATGCTGCCCTTGATTAAGCCATAATCATCATCATCAAAGCTCCCATCACAACCATTTCAATTATCATCCCCAGCATCATCATCATCATCGCTCTGCTGCTCCTCCTCCTCCTCCTCCTCATTGACATCGTCATGATCATCAAAACTCCCCTCACAGACATTTGTATCATCTTCACCAGCATCATCATCTCTCTGCTCCTCCTCATCATCATCATCACCACCACCACCAGCACCAGCATACCACCAACATCAATCAATCAGTACAACTTCATTTGTATATAGCACTCTGCCGACAGGTTCAGAGTGCTTTACAGATGGCTGACACTATTAATAGACAGATTTAGAGTACTAAATGATGAAAATGTGGTAATAATAAACCATTAAAATATCAGCCAATAACACGACCATCATCACCACCAGTCTACACTCATCATCATCATCATCATGACCAGCACGAATACAATTCTTAAACAAGTATTTAAACATAATGATCCCTACCTCTAGTTTTAAACTGTATGAAATAAAGAAAAACTGCTATTGTGCTCAATTTAGTCAATTTCATCATCATCATCATCGTTAATCCCGCCCCACCGTCATTTCCTTCATGAGCATCAACTTCTCATTATTACACGTCGCTATTTGGCTGCAATTTCCCCCTCTAGTGCCTATTCCGTTCCTCTCGTGCACCCTGATCCGGCGCAGTCCCTCCAGACCCGGATGCGTTCACTATCACTGACCTTAATCTCATCCTCCCTCCCCGGCCACTGGCATCACAGCCTGCGCGGTCCGCAACCCCGCTCGGCAGGGTAATGCCCCTGCAGCTTTGGGGGAAATGTCACTCCCCGTTCTCCAGCGAGGCTCTCCGACGGAGACTGTGCGCAGGGTAAATGCTTTAATTGGAGCGGCACTGAAGGCGTCTCCCGGACAGGTCAGGGCTCTGCGGCGTCGCAGGCACCTGATCACGTCCGGCAGATTCCTCCGCGACCTCTCCCTGACAGCTACTTGATCACCCGCCGCCTCATCTCACCCCGACAGGTTCCGTGCTCCCTGTTAACGCATCCGTGCACCGATCCGCTGCAATTAACCGGACCGTCAAAGTGACCGCACATGTGTACACTTCTCACACACTCCGACTGTCTCCGTCTTACGCACGGTTCACACACATCAATAAGAGAACAAAACAATCAGAATAAATGCATAATTACATGCATAATAAGAACAACAAGAGTAATACACACGTTGTTTGTGTCTTCTCACCGGTTCGGTACTGTGGAAGAAGCCCAGATCGGGATACGTTCATTCATTCATTCACTCATCCCCGGTATCTGTTCATTGTTCCCTCCGTTCCGTCCCTCATCCAGCAGCTGAATAAGCGGCTACTCTCCTCTGAAGCGGCGGCGACAGAGGGAGCACGCGCATTTCTATTTTTCTCTCTCTCTCTCTCTCTCTCTCTCTCTCTCTCTCCCTCCCTCTCTCTCTCGCGCTCTCTCTCTCTCTCTCGCGCTCTCTCTCTCTCTCTCTCTCTCTCTCTCTCTCTCTCTCTCAAAGTGAAACTGATGATGAGCTGATGTGAGCAGGAGTAGAGGGAAAAGGCAGAGAGCTATTTCTATGTGTGTTTGTGCCCGTGTGTAAGTGTGTGTTTGGGGGGGTGCAGGACGAATGTGAACCAAAGGAGCATACACTCCCAGAAGCAGGGCTACAACCACAGATCCTTTACATTATCCATAGGTTGAGGTGCCGACCATGAAATGCAACATGCAGTGTTTGCGTCCGGCATTTCATTCCTGATCTTTCTTTCCCATCATTTCCTGTCTTCACTTTTTCTTTACCTCGATCTAATAAAGGCAACAAACGATTGATCGATCATCGAATTTGTCACGTCCTGCCCATCTGTTCCCCTCTTCAGCCACATTCCCCACTTCCTCAGAGAGTGTTGCCAAGGTCCCATCCGCCACCCAATCATTATCCCCTGACTTACCTCCTTTGCCAGTCACCTGCCACACCCAGCCACACACCTTTTTCCACTTCCCTCACCTGCTCTGCCTGGCCCTCCCCGACTACCTCCTCACGTGCATCACCTTTCTGTATATCGACTAATCGTTTTTTTTAAAGTTGGCAAGTAGTTGCTCGTCAAAAACCTTCACCAGAAAACAGGTAAAACATTGTGCGAAGGAGTCAAAATTATAAATCTAATTATATGAATTATATCATAGATAGTACATATTACTTGAATTGGGAATTAGTTTCACCTAAAGGTATGTTGTTTGGATAGGAATTTGTTTACGGATTGGATGAGTGCTGCTCAGCTTCACCTCTCCACAGAGGAGGTTGCGAAGAAGGATAGCATGCAATGAGATGAGACGGGAGGGGGTGAGGGGGAGAGAGATGGATGAGGGGGGAAAAAGCCAGTGACAACATTTGAGGAGAGACTAACGAACAGAGGAAAGGAAAGGATGAAGACCAGAGAGCGGAAATGAGAGAAGGACATGGAGACTGCGGGAGGGATGGGAGCGCCGAGGAGACGGTAAAAGTAGCGGGAGATGGGGAGGAGGGCCGGAGTCGATGTAAATATGAGAGAGGGAAGAGGAGTAGGCTACACATTATCCGTCTTTTCGACACAGTTGATCAGAGTTCTGTCTCAGAGTGAAGCATGGCCTTTACACGGCGAGCTAATTCACACCCCGAGGGGACATCGCACACACACACTGAACAATTCCAGCTAAACTCTTACTTGGCCGAGAGAACACACACACACTCAACCAATTGCGTCCAAATGCATTCCAGCAAAATGCATAAATTCATAGCTGGACAAACAAGCACATTTGAACACAGTAACTGTAAAAGCAGTACAAAATGCATGAAAGAACAATACACAGAAGCACATGTGCAGACATAAAATGCAAACACATCCACCGAGGCCACGCACAGATTTCTGTTAAAGCTCCTACCGATATTAAATATTAAAATCTTAGTTTTGTTAAAGATAAAGCTGGTAACATCCTCTATTTTTTTATAATTGTTAAGAAATCCCATGAAAAGACAGGATGTAGCAGGATGTTTTTGACAAGGATTCAGCGCTGTGGCACAGACTATGCTTGTCCACAGAGGGAGGAAGTTAAGGTGGATGGATGAGTCAAAGAAAACATTAACAAGGGAGGCTGTTGTTCAATTCCCCTACAGACATTCAACGTTGGCTTCTTTTAATCACGGCTGCAGTCCTTCCCCTACTATCCAAGTCATTAAATATTGTCACCAGGACGACAAAGGTCCCCTAACCTCAATGATGTAGCGATTTAAAATGAAAACACAGTCTTTCCCTGAATCCCAACCAAGTTGTTTTTGGGCCTGAACCTAACGAAACTCAACCAAAGTGCTTATATGTGTTGTTATTATTTACATATGGGTTTGCTCCCCATATGTCTGTTGAACAAAATGGTCGTGCTTCGAGAGAAGCCTTCGCTGTAATAAAAGGTTGCTCCAGAACTGGTTGTAGATGGAGAACAGTGCCAGCAACAATTTAATACAGGCTTTAACTGCAAGAGTTTAAACTGCCCTTCTTGCCAGAGAAACAAAAAAAAAAAAGGAAAATATAATCACTGAGAGGGGTCGATGTTTCATTTGAACATTTAGTCATTAATTAACTGTTCTAAAATGAACCACAGACAACTTATGTCGTCCAAATGGAAATGCCAATTGCTCTACTGCTGCAGGGAGAGTCCCAATTGATTCGAAGTTAAAGGTGAGGCATAAAAACAAGCATCTAATACTCACAATGCAGACATGAGGGCTTCAAGCACTCCGGTCTGTTTCTGGTGGATAAAATGCTCGTTAAAGAACTCATTGTCATTTAAACAAAAATAAATGAACATAATCCAAAGACTTTCAAAGTAAAAATGATAGAATAACTACGATCACACTCCAATATTCTCCATCACATACCATTCCTGACGCCGCTGTGTTTTCTCCTCTCAGCACAGCATCGTATCATTACCGATTCAGAGCCTCTTAACCCTCCCCCATCGCATCGTAGCGCGTATCTGCCTGCCTCACCACTACTTTGCCAAACAAACCCCAACAATATCTTCAGAGAAAGCTACATTTCTACCCAGTTTCTATGGCAATGAGAGCATAAGCAGAGCCTTCTGTCTTACTACAGTAACATATCTGAAAACTATGTGTGACTATAACACGGCGCATATTTGAAAGCAGCCGTGTGAACTGTGTTTCTGCCTGCAGGATAATTGCTGTTTTCCATGAAATATTAAGTTGGGCTCTTTAGCTTTAGACTCATGGAAATGGGGGCCCCATCTGTTATATAACGGGATAATTCCAGTTTAGGTTTTATGTAATCTTATTGTGGTTTATGATTAGTCCAAAAATAGGTAAATAAATTGGTTTTGCAATCATTCCATTCCATTTCGGAAAAGGCTAACTTTCTAGAGACCATATTTCATTTTAATATTAGCCACATTACCCACTTTGGTGTACCACGCCAGTAAACTAGCTCCAATTAGACACTTTTGCCCTTTATGCTCTCTTGCTGCTGATGCTCACAGCTCAGCTTTGCATTTCATGAGTAAAAACTCTGATCGTAACAGTGTGGCGGGGTACATTACATACATACAATAGCCAATTGGTAAATGAGACTGTTGCTTTTGGCCTCAGGTTCATTTATTGGGTTTGTGAGAAAAAAATGTTCTTTTCCAAACTTACGCGAACATGTTATCATGACATCATTATCTCTTGATCAATTCCTTTTTTTCCCCTCTAGAAATAATGAGAATTTCCACATGTGCAATACATATTGTACCTCAGATACACCACGTTCTAATTAGCCACGGTCACACTCATTTTGAAGTGATGCCTATTAGTTGGTGCCAAAATGACAGCGGTCTTCCAAATGTCCATGCAGATATATACACACTCAAATCCAAATGATTAATTAAAGTTCCCTTAGCCCCAGCGGGAAGATGAAAGGTTAGGAAATATAAGTAGAAAATGAAGGTTTCCTGTGGTACCAAAGCTGCCGGCTGTGACACCTGTAGAAACACTTCAGCTTCCTTTGGACCGACTCCCTGGATGAGCGTACATGCTGCTCTCTGTCATGCATTCCACACTCTTCGGCAGACAAATAGTTTGGCGCTGCACAAAAGCCAGTTAAAAGCTAGGCTAGTTCCTCCTCACACTGACTTGGCCCTGTTGCTGCTCCAGTACCTTTTGTCGTCAATATGAGCTGGTTTACACTGGCTACATTCAATGTACCTAACAGTAAGCACCAATTCAACACACTTGCTACCGTGTTGTTTTCACAAATCTCACATGTGTTTCTGTTGTGGGGAGGATTATTAAGAACATTACAGCGATAACCGAATGATCCAGTACAGCAGAACATAATGGCTGTACTGTGCAGCTCCCAAGTGTAAATGTGCTGTCTGTACGCTAAATAGAGCTAGTCCCAGCAGCCAGTTAGCTTAGCTTAGTTTAGCATGAATGCTCTGAAAACCGGAGGATATACCTAGCCTGGCTCTATCCATAGGTAACTCCAGAGCTCACTAATTGCCACATTAGATATTCTTTGTTTAATTCATATATTAAAAAAAACATAGTGTATAAAGTAAGAGCCGTGGTTTCACAGGGGTTATGTGCCTGAATAATTTTTGGCCAGGCGCTAAGCTAAACAGCTACCTTTAGCCTTGTATTTAACAGATAGATAAAAGAGTGGCATAAATCTTCTCATCTAACTCTCGGCAAGAAAGAATATTTCCAAAAGTGTCAAACTGTTCTTTTAAAGCCAAGATGAACATTGACTGTTTGACCTTGTTAGACCGTTTTCCGTATCACAGCGTGCACCTATTTCACAACAAGTGAATACAAAACATGTAGTTTCATACTGCAATTACATCGCTTTCACTTCTTGGAATGGCATATTCTAGTGCTTTCCAAAGAGTATCATAATATGTAGTGACAAACCTTAACCGCTCATACCAGCACAGGCTGACATGAGTTTGTAGCAGGGTGCTGCTGAGCCTGTGTGATTAGAGAAACTGCCTTCAGTAAATAAAGGCTAATAGAAGCCAAACTCCCCAAATCCCATTCGAGAATCCTCTCATGAATGTCTGAAGACAGCTCAAATATTGGACATGATTACACAGTAGCCAACTAATCAAGCCATTCTGCTCTATCTCTCGTCTTATAAAGCATTGTTGGCTCCTGATTATTCATGAGCCGCCTCAGACTCATTGTGACAGGCCACTGAAGCAATTGTAACTCATGCTGAGTATGGTCCATAGGGGAGCTGTGAAACACAACCAAATGACGATGAGGAGGATTGCCAGCAAATGAGCCTTGATAATTTTGATGGCCGCAGCCACGCGACACTGTTTTCCCCTCACACCAGCTAAAATATGCAGGATAATACATTCCATCCGGCTTGTACGTACACTCAATGTCATGTCCAAACACATGTAACCGCACACGTGGATTCAGAATTGCAGAAACACACACACGCTCCCACACCCACTGCTTGATCGCTTTCTGTCCACGCGAGGTCATTACAGCGCTAACAGCCATACTTGAGCGTCAAAGCATCTGTGCGCTGCGCCGTCCTGGCGTTAGGCACGTCGTCAATCACAACAAAATTCAATTGCTAAGTGCTTACATGGCTCTGGAGTCGATTGTTTCGTGGACAAACACTCACAAACTCTGTATACTGTAGCAACCGTGGCTGCGTCCATCCACTGAGACACAACCGTACTATTTTAGCAGACGCATATACATTCAAACTGGCATGTCCTGATGCTCCAACATGGACAGACACAAAGAAAACACACACACAAAAGACTCATATGCGATTTATCTGTCTGCTGAGTTATTGATCAGCGTTAAAATGGAGCTGCTGATCAATCAGGAGACTGAAACTAATCAGAAATGCAGAACCTACTGCATGTATCCTGCCTGATCTTATTGTAACTCATTTAAATGCACCCTGAAGACCAGAGGATGTCTGCGTTACCAAAGGTGGCACGGGGTTGGAATGCCGACAGCAAAATGAGAAGTATTTTCTCTCGGTCAGTCGTATTATCTATGACGTTCATCGTCACCGCAGCCATAATGAAAATATGTCTCGTCTGAGCGTCTTCTGCCTCTTGTTGCTGTTGCGCAATTCTACCAGAAAATTCACAAAGGAGAAGTTGCTGCAAGTGAAACAAGTCACAGGGAAGAGGTAACAGCTACCACTGTGACTGTGAGAACGGGATTGCAACATGCATTTTTGACACTCCACTCGAAAAAAGGCTCAATTCAAATGTATTGTTAGTAATTAATAGCACACACTGGTCTACACTCAGCTTCAAATTGTGAGCTAACTCATGTGATTTCCATTAATAGTGACGCACAACATAAAGATAGTGCCTCTAACTTTTGTCTCTGCTCATCCGCAGGCAGACACACACATATTAAAGGGGACATATCATGCTCATTTTCAGGCTCATATTTCTATTCTGGGTTTCTACTAGCACATGTTTGTATGCTTTAATGTTCAAAAAACACGTTATTTTTCTCACACTGTCCATCTGAATACACCTGTATTCACCTTCTGTTGGAAATGCACTGTTTTAACGCTGGGTTGTCTTATTTCACAGTTTGTGAGTTTATATGCACCCTAGATACCCAATAAAAGTTGTCTTCCCCTTTAAATAAAAACATACATACAGGTGTAACATTTCTTATTCACATGCACACATATGCGCATGCACCTGTGCTCTCTCTCTCTCTCTCTCTCTGTGTCTAACACACACATTCACGCAGTTCAATATAACCTAGGGGTGTTGCAAGGAAAATGGTCCCAAAGTGCAATTCATCACTTCTGTCTCCTCGGCTTCTTCTCCCCTCAAGCAACACTAACCTTTCCCGATGATTCATAGGACTACACACAAGCGAGCTCACATACACTTAACACACACACACACAAATACAAACAAGCGTACAGATACACACATTTTGCATTTTTATATATACCTCGTATATTAAAGTCGCAATTTGGGGCTTTGTGCTTTACGATTCAGTAAAACTGAGATGCATCTCTCTTTGCAGACATTTTGAGTTGATAGAAATGTCCCAACAGCCTGCAGCAGGGACTGGACTCAAGGATATAGTTGAGTAATATAATGGGCTTTAAGGAGCAAAAGATACTTTGGGTTATTGGCAAATGCATTCCAATTCCTTTCCTTGTAATGATGGCCATCTATCACCGCCTTTATTTCATTATTTTTATGCAGATTTGTATTGTTATGCTAATGTTACAGTTACTTATCCCATTGCTGTTCTGCTGACTGGGACTTGCCAGAGCCAGCAGTCAATGTAAGTTCTCATTAGGGTTCCATGGTTTGTTAATGTAATTGTTCTGCTCCCTCAACAGTGTTTGAGAGCACTTTTATAACTTTGCGAAAGAAAAGTGCAATCAGGGTAAAGCAAAAGTTGAGTGCAGCGAGAGCCTGAGCGGTGTAATCACTAATGAATCACAAGATGTCTTGTCTCCAAACACCTCGCGTGATATAAAGCTTTTATCTCAAAGAACAAAGTTCGTAAATGTGAAATGACAGTCACCCCAAAAAAGTTATTGTAGATTTTTTTTGTTTGTTCTTGTTTGTGGTCCAGGCTCTTAAGATTTTGTTACCACCTGACTGAGTCCAACAAGCAGCTTGTCTCTATCGAAGCACATCAATTAAACAGGGGCAATGACGCCATCAGCTCGCAAGCCCGACGTGAACTAGTTCAGTCAGCAACCCAGATACACAATGGGGGAGGAAATGATTGGTGGGGGGGGGGGCAGAAGAGGGAGGCAGAATTGAAGATGCAAGAAAGGGAGGCAGAGAGAGACAAAGCACGGGGGGCATGTGAGAGAAGGGCGAGATAAACCAGAGAAAGGCAGTAATGGACAAAAAGCGATGGCGGCGCGAGGGCAGAGAAATTGAAGAAGAGACACATTGAATAAAAGGGGGGAAATGCTGAGCGTCTGGGTGAAATGAGGAAGATGGGGAAGAGGATTACGGCAATGAGGAAGACAGACCTACTAATGCAGATACCATGTATTCTCATTCGGGCTGAAAATGCGTCTTGTTTTGTACCATGTTGCGCCTCTCCACCCAATTTCCTGCCTCTCATCACTGTCATAGCAAAACAAATACAATCTTTAAGGAGGATGGATTACCTGCTCTCCTTGTAAAGGGTGGAGAGGAAAACAGAGCCTTGGAGCACAGCTACTGGAAGTGTCACCTGACCTAATAATTGCTTTGATACGATGCCTTTGATTAGGAGGACGACAGGCATCATAGTCTAAATATATAATATTAAAATATTATGCAAAGAATAAAGCAGGCGTTGTTTAGTTTTTTTAACTGCACGTTCATTTTCACTCCTTCCGGCTAAAAAAATACAAAAATTGTCTGATGTTGGCATTTGTAACTTACGTAACACACATATATATATATATATATGGTAGGAATTTGGCGCGAATAGCATTACTCATTCTGAAAATATCTTTTTGTTGTACTATGCTGGAGTACTATGCTTCACAGAATGAAAGTTTAGCTGATAAATCAGCTACATTTGAATCAAAATGCCATAACATCCCCAACAATGCCAAGTAAATGGGGTCTTCATTATTGAATAGAATATCAAGTAGAAGGCGAGAAGAACATTAACTCAATTATGTTCGATTTCTTCAGGGAATAGCATAGTAGCATATACAACATATTATAATCTTATGGTACTTTATTTAAACTTCTCCTGGTCACACAACTCTCTCAGCTCCATTCATTTAGCCTATTGGACAGAAAACGTATGTTCATAGTCCATGAGATAGTTAGCTAGCAACACGACCGAATGAAACAAGAAAAACGGACAATGTTCGAGCGGACCTATAGATTTAGTAATAGAACTTTTGCTTCATCGTTTCGCCGGTGCAGTCAGAGAGGAAATGACACAAAGTTGAAGGTATTTTAAAAAATAAAAATAAAAATACTGGGCTTTTGAGAAAAACCTCCAGGGATGGAGCCCCAGAAGCCAACCCCTGATTTTAGTAAAAAGTAATCTATCTCATGTATTTTGTCTTAGACAACAAATTCAGCACCTATAACATAGTGAAGATTTCAGCGATACAGTAAATTATGATTTAATTGGGCAAGAGTATTGGCTTTACTGTATGGCACTGTACTGTATGGAGGCTCAATGATATCTAAGTGAAGCATGAAAATATGATTTGCCGCAGGCAGAGCTTTACCGTGGTATACATAAACTGATTAGCCAACAAAAGCTAAATGAACTGCAGACAACTAAAGCAGCATTGTGATAATGACTAATGATATCTAATGCTTACTTAATGCTCTATCACTTAGTTGCAGCCAACAGACGATAATTAAAAACCTGAACACAGATTTATCCCAGCGTGCATTGAATCGGAGGTTAGAGTCTGAGGAACAGGGCATCCCGTCCGTGTCATGGTCTTGTTTCGACAGCCTGAGCTAGTCAAAGACTACACCTATCATTAGACTACATAATGACAGGCATGTACCATGTGTACACCTCAAAGTTCACATATGGAGTTCATATGTTTCAGACCAGCACGTATATATATATATATCTACAGTAGCTCTCTGAGCACACACACCACTCCAACCACATGGAAACAGCCTAAACGTAATTGATGATATTAGAGGGTTGAAAAAGGGGGCCGGACGAGAGTGTGGGTGGCTTGTAAGTTGACAAGATAGATATCAGGCATGGGTAGGTGTGTGTGTGTGTGTGTGTTTGTGTCCATTAAAGTCAAGGCAGATGTTAATTACAGTTTTTAACCTTTCGCCAAGCCACGACTTGGAAGACAGATTATTTCAAATATAGGCTGAAAGTTGGTTCTCGCCGGAAAGGGTCTTTTTTTTTTTTTTTTTTACTTTTAATGTGAACGAATGGTTCAACATTTTGGGAAATATGCGTACTCGCCTTCTTGTCGATAGATGGATGAGAAGATTGATACCACTCTCATGTCTTTCCGCTAAATATGAAGCTACATATTTAGCATCGAGACAGTGAGACAGTGTGATATTGGCAGGAAAGCACATGTGCTTCCTAACTACGGCTTTAACGTTTGGCGATATTCAACAGACAAGAGCTTCTTAACACATCTTTATTTGCACTTGGGAACGGAACGTTTCCTCAACTCAATGACGGATTTCTCTCCTGTCGTGAGGAGAGAAGGATTTCAACACCAGTCCTAGATCAAATGTCGTGTTGAGCTGGACCTTTTTGAGGTTGTTTTTTTTTATCCACTGGAGACAAAGTCAGCAACCCATTTTTAGTCCCAAACTTTAGTTTTAAGAAGAGCTGGGTTACAAGCTGCACAAGGGGCGGAGATGGATGGAATTAGAAAGCTGCCATATGTCGGTCTTGTGATCACAGAGTGACTTAGTTATACAGCGAGGGAGCGGTCCGTAGATAATGAGCATGTTCTGAGAGAAATGACGAAAGGGCCAGAGTTGAATGAGGGGGCTGGAGCAGAGCATTCACTCTGATGTAGGTTAAGATTACTCCTTCCCTGTTCCTGTCTCTTACACCTGTGCCATTCCTCTGATTTATGTCTCTTGGACTCTTCTTTATTCTATAGCAGCCTTCCATTTACTGCCACCTCTTCTGCTCTTTTATTACCCTAATTCCCTCTCTGCACTCTCTCATGTCTTGGTCTGTCTTTACTTTTGATCCTTCCTCTGTTGCTCTTTCAGTTACTTTCCTCCCTCCATGTCTGGCACGCACTGTCTGTATTTCTGGTCTGCTTCTCATCTTTTTCGGCATTGGGAAATCCATTTTCTTTTCTTCTCACCAAGCTCTCCCTCTTCAAATAATTCAAAACCGGCTCTGCATCTTGCTCAGCCCCCACGTAGACTGAACTGGGGTCTGCAGAGAGGGGGAAAATGCTTGAAAGGATGGTGATTGAAGCAGCGGCGGCGGCAGACAGACCGACAGGCAGGCAGTGTCCTGGCATTAAATTGGAAGGCACGTTATGGGAGCCGCTTGGAAGCGCTGCTGCGTTTGCTCTCAAACTGCCACACAGACAGCCACACACACACAAAGACACACACACACGCACACACACTCTGAGTGGTAGTTTAGAGACAGTGTGGGAGTGCGTACGCCTCCGTTTCCCAAAATAACCGCCAGATGAGGGGCAGGGAGGCAGGGCGAGGTTGGTACAGGAAGATATAAATGGATGCTAATTGTATGGCTCCTTCAGATTACACTGAGATCCAGCAGACTTAAACACAAACACACTGTGTCCGGGTATGTGTGTGGAAAAAAAGGATCCTGCTTGTGAGAGAAACTGTGTAAGATCAGTCTTTCTCACTCACTCTTTTGGATGGCAGCTTTATGGCGTTAAAATGCTACAAACGTAGCGCATACATGGCTTTGTTCACACACAAACACACACACACACACACACACACACACAGCACATTAAGATTAAAATGGATAATAATTATATGGTTCTCGAACGGCCCCCCCGAGTCCAACCAAAGAAAGAACTCCCATGTATTATTTCTATAATCCCTCCAAAAATAGAGTTCAAAAGAAGCGAGTCTCAACAGTCATTTTCCAGAGCTGCACTTTCCTCGCACCCGAAAAGCCGACTGCGTGGACTCTGCCTGTTTGTCTAAGCTTAGAAACTCACATTAGTTCTATTTGGATACACTGAATTAGAAGAAGATGCATCACATCGCCTCGGATCCCGTCACAGTTTTCCACAGAGATGGTTCGCTCCTCCAACTCAAGTGTCACTTACTGACTTTGCAAAATAGGCTCATTTAGTTTCTAATCTCACAAGAGGCTCTCAGTGCAAGAGAGGGGAGTCAGAAGAATGATGGAGAGGAGGAGAGGAGGAAGAGAGGCAGCAGTTATAAATGGTAGATAATTACATGGTTGAATCTCCTGCGTTGATGTGAGGAAAGTGCAAGAGGGCAAATTAGAGAGACGAGCAGTATAGAGGATGCACAGTGCCACACGCACCATGTATACAGTATTGCTCTGTTGTAATGGTTTTGTTCAAACAATATGAGACGGTGGACATGTTTTTCACACAAGCAGCACTGTCAAAAGCATCACTTCTGCAGTGCCAGCTTTTTTCAGGAAATGAGAGATACAGTATTTTTCCCACTGACGTAGATTTTATAACGCAATTGTTGTGGGCAACCCCAGTCCCGACATCATGAAACATGTTCCACGTTGCAAAATATGTGGATTTTTGTTCCTTTCTTTTTCGTTGTCGCGGGAAACCACAGGACCAGTGACGGGAGATGAAGCAGTGTGACCAAAGAGGAGCACTGCTCAGCTAACATCAGAAAAGATCCGTTTGTGGGCTTGCCTCGCCACCTGCTGCTCATACAAGGTATGACAACTGATCAGGTTCTGTCCTCTTCTCCTCTCACGCAGGAAAAGGAGAAAAGAGAGGGGACAAGACAAGATTCAACGAGATGACCTCCCACCTCTTTGCTATCAGTTTGGTGGATGCCTAACACATCTTACCACAAACGTAAACGGATTAAAATGACTCTAAAGGATGATTATTTTTGTCATTTTCAGTGTGAGACAGTATAATCTGTGTGTTTACACTTGCATGTGCTGGCTCTTGGCCCACCCTCTCTTTATCAGCCTCAACATCTGACAGAAGCAAATCTTACGTAACTGTTGTGTAACATGGGTTCTGCTCTTACTTTTGATTCACCTTTAGCCTAAAGTTTTTTTATGTTGTCGGTCTCCCTATCAGAGAGAAAGCAAGAAAGAGTCTGAAGGGAAAAGGCAACCAAACATGGCCCAAGCCCAAAATTGTATTTCCACAAATGTCTGCTGGTCCGTATGGAAGTCCATACATATATTTGATCTTTTCGAGGTCAAGAATGAAGAATGAACCTAAACAAGCAAGCTAAGCTAACACAAACACGAAGTCTTTAACTCAATCTGCTAAGGAAAACTATGTGATATGATATCACACAATTACAGTAAAATCACACCTTTAAAATACTTCCATTTTATGCTACCTTCTACTTCAACCCCACTATATTTATGAGGCAAATGTTATACTTCTTACTCCACTACATGTACCTGACTTTATAAGATACTTGTAACTTTGCAGATTAAGAATTTACATGCAAAACAGATGATCATTTTATAAAATATGATGCATTCTTATACATTAAACCACCAAACAGTATATACTAAGTAAGTAACATTAGCTCCACGTCGACCAGCTACAGCATCAATATGTTGTTTACACAGTAATACATCAGTAATTATATTAAAATAAAACAATAATATACCTCTTAAAGGAGCCATTATGTTACATAATATGTCTAAGTAATGACCTATTATAAAATGGTGGTATTATTACTTTTATTTAAGTATAGGATATGAATCCCAACACTGCCAGCTATGTGAAAAAGGGTGGATAGAAAATATTAATGGCCGGACTTCAGTCCATATTAAATCCTGCTGCGCCTCTACACCGAACGCTACGGTAAGCCGGTAACACAAACAAAGCCCCAGCCCAGTCCTAGCTCGCAACAGTGACGTCAGCGCGCAGCGGCGGTGCACTGTCGCGGCGATTGGGTGAGCGAGGAGCTAAACTGTATTGTACCGAAAAAAGGACAAGACGCCGATAACAAAAACAACAGCTGCGGCCACATGAGGCCGACTAAGCATACACTCGCACTTTTCGGGCTCATGCTATAATGACTTCGGGTAAGGAAACATATCCATACTTTTGTCTTTAACACACTGCGGTAGCTAATGTAGCCCCTCGGCAGGCTTCCGCCCTGAAGGAAGTTTCTTTTGTCCTCTTCGGTCAACAACAACAAAACAAGCGAGCCAGTGTGTTGACCGGAGACGAAGGAGCAATGGCTCGTTTTAATAATGGTGTAACAACACGTCGTTAATGGTATCAAAATATGGCTCCGTGTTGTCGAAACAAGTCGGTTGTGTCGCGGATCGTTGGTGTGAATACCTTTGGACTGGTCTAACAGCAGGGACAGATAGGCTGCTGGGTGTGTTAGGTATGGGGCAGCATCAGTGATACAATGGATGATGCCATTTTACGACTCTTGAATAATTAGCTAATGTGCTGCCTGGCAGTAAAATGGTAGCACAGTTGTCCTCAAGAGTTTTTGTTGTACCTTGCCCTTTGTAATCTTTATAATAGAGATGGGGATGAATGATTTCATTTTATTTGTATGGACAACATACTGTATCTGATTCCAGGTCTCTCAAACAGGTCAAGTTTAGGGCAACACTAACACTAGCCAGCTGTGGTCTTAATAACATCGAAACTTATTAATATATTCATGGAGATAAGCGTGAAATAAAGCAGATAAAGTTACTGATCGACTAAAGAAATCTTAGTCGATTAAGAACAACCAGGGGGCAGCCTCAGTGTACAGCACGTGCATCTACTTATAGGTATTTCTGTGTAATAGACATAACTTTGGAGGGTTTTAATGCATCCCTGTTTCTAATACTTTCTTCTCCAGATGTCAAGATGGCTGCACAATTCACCATTTCCGACAGCGAGTCAGAGCCATCGGAGGAGGTAGAGGAAGGAGAAAATAACCAATTATCGTCTGCGCAAGAGCGGCAGCGTCTTCAACGCCACTCCCTCACCCTACCTGAGCTCAGGCTGCCAGGTAGGAAATCTCAAAGCATTGTGGGAAAGGGGGGGAAATTCAACCTAAACCCACAACTTCTCTTTTGCTTATTTATGATAGCTGCAGTGATTGTAGCAACAGAAAGCGATAAAGTCATCTAGTTTTCTGCAACAGCTGCTGCAATGCAGATCCTGTTTCTTGGCTTTGTCTCGTGGGCCTAATTTGGAAGAAATCAAATCTATTTCTCACAAAGGTTTAACAGTTTCAGATTGCATTGTTAGTTGAAATGTGAGCCAACCTATATTAGAATAGGTCTAACTCTCTTCAAAGCAGTAGAGAGAGAAGTGATTTTAATTTTACCCCCCTAGTTTGACGCTTTTAAAACACAGTGATAACTAGTGATTAACATCCCTCTATGCCTATTTGATTTCCTTATTGCTCCCGTGTATGTTGATCTATTCCTGCCCCTGTGAGGCATTACAAACCCCTCTCACCTTTGCCTCCCTTAGCGACGGGTCGAATCAGGCTGAACTCAGAGTCCGTCGCTTCCACGGCCTCCCGAGACGAGGAGCTCTGGGTAGACGAGGCTGGCACGCCCACCGACGGAGCTCCGTTCAGAGTACGGTCCAAGTCGGCTCCCCCCGCTTTGTGGGCAGCCAAGAAATACGGCCGGCAGCTCCGGAGGATGAGCGACGAGTTTGACAGCCTGCTAGACAAAGGGGTGAGAGCGAGGGGGTCAGAGGATGGAAGGAGCGTTCAAGGGGTTTTCCCTACTGAAACCAATTAGTTTATTTCTAACTTAATTTCTATTTTTCACGCAGGAAATGAGGCGGGTGAAGAGTGCTGGGACGACCAAACAGATGCAACACTCTAAAAGCTGGTGGAGCTACCTCTTCAGTCACCAGGAGATGGAGGGAGAGAACAACCACCATGAAAACCACGCTCATCGCACTGAATAGGCACCGGGGGAGGGAGGAAATCAAGAGTGACGCGGGGGGGGGGGGGGGGTTCGAAGGAATCGATGGGATTGAAAGGAGAGCAGTGGGAGGAGCCAAGAGAACAATTGTGATGAGAACAAAAAGAGCTGCTCTGAGAAAGGACGGATGAAAGGTTGGTTGGAACAAAAAGTGAAAAATCCAAAACACAAAAGGCACGGCTAAGTGTCGCGCCGTTTTTATACGTCATTGGTAACTACATTTAAATCCTTTTTTTTTTGTATCGGTGTTGGTTGTGATGTTAACGATATTGCTGGGCAGCCCACTGTGAAATGGTAAAGCTCAGTCAGGATGGACTGTTGGCTGTCTGAACCACGGAACGGATACACCGGTGGGCCAAGAGAGGAGAGGTGATCTCTTGAACACAAAGAAAGATAGAAGTGGATTTGACAGGTGGCCACTTACCACTTCAGTTGTCTCCCCCGTCGACACTATGCAATATACTGTAGATGGAGAGATGCATGCACTGAAATCAAAAACACCGGACTTTTAGAGGCCTCCTTGAATGCTGTTAGAATCTCCTTCCTCGTCATCTCGAGGAAACCAGCAATGACAATGTGTTACTAATGCTGGTTTTGCTCTGCTCCACAGACTAAAATAAATACAAGCTGAGACCACTGCAATAGTGTGCCAAAATAAGCTGCAGGCAACAGAGGAAAGAGTGAAAAAGGGAAGGATTCTTTTTTTAAAGTATTCAACTCGGGGGGGGGGGGGGGGGGGCATTATCCAACTTCCCGTTCTACTACCTGCAAGCCAGTACCATTCAAACGACTGTACTTGACTATCATTAACTGCTTTATATCTCAAATTTATCAAAAGAAGAACAATCTTGTACAAGGACAATCTCCGATGACGACGCAGAAATACTATCTTTTGTAAAACTTCAGGGTTAGATTATATCTGAAGAAAATTAAACATACATATAAAAGCACAGACCGATATGAATCTATCTTTTTAAAGCCTTGGATGAGCTAAACTAAAAACTAAAAAACAAAAAAGACGTTGGAACTTTTATGTGTAAATATGTTGTGAATATTCTATCAAATTTCAGGGGTGAGCCAGACATTTATTTGACAAGTTCCTATTTTACACGGTCACCGTGCTCTTTAATACGTTTGGCCAACCTAGCAATAGGCAGTGTACAATCCATGGCTGTTGTGATAAATGTTATGTGCTTATTTGAAGACGTGGGTGGGGATGAGCTAACTGCTTTACGAGGAGCCAACACACACACACACACACACACACACACACACACACACACACACACTCACTGGCCTTTGGCCCCATTTATTCAGGACCCGGTGCGCAGAGAACATGGATTTAGAGAGTCTCGGTCACGTTGAAACACAGGTGGAAGGGGACGTAAACTTGGCTTTTCCAAACTATTTGTGACGTTTGTTGAATCAGATGCCAGTCCGGTTGGGTTTAAAAGCTGTTCACTCTGATCTGCATTGGGATGTGAATAATCTATCAAGCCGTAGGTCTAGGCGTGCTGATCTGAGGCTACATTTGTTGTTAATGTATTATATTCAGGCTTTTAAGGACTACCCGGCACATACTACACACAATATGGCATTTGTGCGTGTTATTATTATTGATTATACACCACGATCAGCACCTCTACACAGCTTGGGGAATACGATGAGGCTATTTGTGACTTGTTTATCGATATGTGATTATTGGACATGGTAATAGGTTTGTTCTACTTGTGTCTTGCTCTCTTCCTCTCGACTTGTAGGGTTGAGTTGTGAAGTGCTCGGGTGTGCAGGCGGGGCTGCGTTTGTATCGTCTTTAAAACTTTTCCTCCGCCTTTTTTTAAATTTATTTTTTAATAGATTTTCCTAAAACTTGGTTCAGGACCATTTTTTTTTTAAATCAGAGAATTCTAGACAATCTGAATGGCACCACCGGTTTTTAAGATTTATCTACAGACATGTTTGGTATCGTGCAACCCTGACTGTGTAAGTAAGACGTATTCACTGAAACATTTAGGTGACCCTTTATAAGTACCTGCTATAAAGCTTCCAATTAATACAGTTAGACTATGCTGTTACATTTAAGAAAAAAGAAAGAAGTGTATTGGATTTCTCCCACACACTAACAGGGACATTAGGAATGGGTATTTAAGTAATTGTGCCGTCATGAGAAATAGTGTTTTACTCTTAAGTCACTCAGATCTGTAGCTGAACTTGACACAAGCAGCTGGCTGAGAGAATATGTACATGGTGTCGAGAGCTCGGGGCCCGGATATGAATATGAAATTTAAGATTTTAATATTGTCATGAACTGCCTTGAACATGCTGTAAACCTGTGATGTGAAGCCGCATAACCGGCCTTGTCTGTTTACCCAATCACCGCCTTAAACTTTACAGCTCGCTGTCACCTATTGCGCTGAAGAAGAAAAGAGAAAAAAAAGCACAATAACTGTGGCGGTGCATTCGCTGTCACGACTGTGAGACAAATATTACACTGGCGAGTGCTGGAAAAGCCATTTCAGAGGAAGTCATGTTGTAATTTTGACTTTTAAAAACATGTGTGGCAGAGAACACACCCCAGAGGGAAAACCTGCCTGGGCACCTGGAGTTTTGCAACCATCCTTGGTATTACTTGAATCTACAGATGTGTGCGGAGAACTTTGCATTGTAAAATTTCCTTCCTTTTTTTTGGGGATTCCTTCTCATTTTTTAATGACTTTTGTAAATTTTCTCTACAGCTTTTGAAACTTCTGGTATATGCTGTCCTGAATAAATAATTTTAAGAGTGATTTTAAAGTGAGTCTCTTGTGTTATTCTCTGTAAAATTCTCCAGCAAACAAGGACACTATGAAAAGGCCATTTTGTTTTTATTGCAAATTTGTAGCAATTCATTGACAATTAAAATGTGAACACAAAAGCCATAGTATTTATTTCTGTCCTAAAATGATGGCACATTGACAGATCAGAAAAGATGTTTGGGGGGTCAGTAAGCAACACATGTACTGCTTGAAAAGGATCAGTGTTTCATGGCATATGGGATGGCAATTTCCCACTTTCTCTGGTGGTGGTGTCCCGCCACTGTATCGCTGCCGGTCAGAGCTAAACAGCAGCAGCATTAAAGAGCAGAGTGCCCACTGTCTTTAAATTCCTGGAGAAAAACGTTTTTTGCACTCGTATGATCGCTTTATAGGCCTACCTATTTCAAACAGCTTCGATTAAGTCTTGGAAAAAGGGGGAAATATTATGGGAAAGCTTTGAAAATTCACTAGTGATGTGTGGGAACCCTGGAAGAGGCATCATGACAGGACAGTGCGTTGTATTTTCGATGTTATTTCCCCTGTTTTTATGTTCATCTATGACTATCTTCCTTTATTGTAAAGCACTTTGTCTTGCATTTCTTGGATGACGGGTGCCATACAATAAAGTTTATTATTATTATTTCACTAGTGTTTTATCAAGCCACTAGTGATGCATCCCGACAGTATTTGCGCCCACAGTCCAAAGCTGACAGTCTGTCCATGTCTGCGTCACTCAGTGTGAAGTCAAAAAGCCTGGCATTGTCCTGTATTCTGTCTGGATTTGAAGATTTCGGGATCACTGGGACGCCCTGCTGCACAGCCCAGCGCAAGAGGACCTGAAGAGGAACAAAAGACCTAAATATTTACCTAGTGTGTGTGCTAAACAATCTTTATTGAAAACTGTTCAATAAGGCTGGCCCAAAAAGTCATTGTGTGCGTGTGTGTGTGTTTACCTGTCCAGGGGTGCGTTCACAGTCCTTTGCCACCTCCAAGACCACAGGGTCAGTGACCAGATTTCCTTTCCCTAAAGAGGAGTACGCTTGGAAACACACTCCATACTCCTTACACACTTTCCTCAGCTCGGTCTGGCACAGCTTGGGGTGAAACTCTACCTGAAAAAAACAACACAAAATATATAATGTAAGTATATTATATGCGTTATCCTTTTTCCTTTCCCTCCCGTGCATTCTACCTGTAGCAGTGCAGGAGGGACTTTGCAGCTCTGCATCAGTTCTCTCATGTGTGCTGGTGTGTAGTTTGACACTCCGATGGCCTTCAGCTTCCCCTGGGCATGCAGCTCCTCCAGTGAGGCCCAACTCTGAGCTCGGTTGCCTGGAGTCAAATAATAATTAGGAGCTCATCGTCAGTGTTGCTCAAGTACAAATACATTGTGGAGGAGGAGAGTGAGAAGCATATACAGGACTGTCTCAGAAAATTAGAATATTGTGATAATCCCCATACGTGTGATTTAGTTTACTGAACCAAGCTGAGTGTTTTTCAAGGCTCAGGAAACCCTTGCAGGTGTTTCGAGTTAATTAGACGATTCAAGTGATTAGTTGAATACCCTACTAGTATACTTTTTCATGATATTCTAATATTTAGAGATAGGATATTTGAGTTTTCTTAAGCTGTAAGCCATAATCAGCAATATTAAAAGAATAAAAGGCTTGCAATATTTCAGTTGATTTGTAATGAATCCAGAATGCATGACATTTTTGTTTTTTTAATTGCATTACACAAAATAAAGAACTTTATCACAATATTCAAATTTTCTGAGACAGTCCTGTATGTATATATACACAGTTTATGTTTCCAGTGATTCTGGACTGTTTACCTAGGTTGCGTTGGTCAGTCACATCCAGACCCTCTGTACCAGGCCAGTGGATCAGGTAGAGGTCAATGTAACCCAGGTCCAGCTGAGACAGGCTGTGCAGGGCTCCTTCCATGGCTTTCTCTCCCTGATCCTTGGAGCCTAGTTTACTGCAGGGTGAGAGAGAGAGGGGTTGTTCACAATTGTAGACTTTACCTCAGAGTCAAACTTCACTGAGCTTCAGGCAAGATCTCTGAGAGTAAAATCATATGATCCGAGTTTGACACCAAAGCCCGTACGCTGACATGCTGTGCTCTTTAGGAAGGCCTACGAGCCCATGTACCTCACCTGGTTATGAAGACATCCTCTCTGCTTAAGCCATGTTTGGGCAAGAGCTCCTTCAAAGCTCGGCCCAGCTCAGCTTCATTCTGGTAGACGGCCGCACTGTCAAAGGCCCGATAACCAGCAGCCAGCGCTGCGTCCACAGCCCGGTTCACATCTTCAGGAACCACCAACTTGTAGGTCCCCAAACCCACGAGGGGCATGTGAACCCCTGTGTTTAGGAGGACAGGAGGGATACTGGAGGCGGGGGAAGACATCTGATCTGAAAGGAACGTATAGCTTTTGTACCGTTTGGACTTCCCAACACTGTTGAAGAGAGGGGGAGGGAGGGAGAGAGAGGAATAAATGGGAGATATGAAACACACTCCAAAATGACATTAGTACTGTTTGCTTTGCGTCACAGTGGAGGATAAACACCGTTACAACGAACCTAAATGTGCATTGCAAAGCTATTATGTTAGCATTGCTACGATGACACCGTTTATTCGTATTTTCATCTCACCTTGCCGGCGCTCTCAGCTGAATTGTTTTCAAGTAGAGGTGCACAAACCGACGATAAGTGTGAATTAACGGAAATTCCACCTTGCGTCAAACTTTACACATTCGAAGAATGTTTACGACAAGGCATACGCTTTTACGGCAACACGTGGTAAACTGACATGTCATGTGACAGCAACCGGCGTCTGTGTGTGTGTGTGTGTGTGTGTGTGAGAAACTTAATTTCTATTTTCGCGCAGGAAATGAGGCGGGTGAAGAGTGCTGGGACGAGCAAACAGATGCACCACTCTAAAAGCTGGTGGAGCTACCTCTTCAGTCACCAGGAGATGGAGGGAGAGAACAACCACCATGAAAACCACGCTCATCGCACTGAATAGGCACCGGGGGAGGGAGGAAATCAAGAGTGACGCGCGGGGGAGGGGGGGGGGGGGGGGGGGTTCGAAGGAATCGATGGGAATGAAAGGAGAGCAGTGGGAGGAAAACTAAAACTTGGTTCAGGACCGTTTTTTTTTAAATCAGAGAATTCTAGACAATCTGAATGGCACCACCGGTTTTTAAGATTTATCTACCGACATGTTTGGTATCATGCAACCCTGACTGTGTAAGTAAGACGTATTCACTGAAACATTTAGGTGACTCTTTATAAGTATCTGCTATAAAGCTTCCAATTAATACAGTTAGACTATGCTGTTACATTTAAGAAAAAAGAAAGAAGTGTATTGGATTTCTCCCACACTAACAGGGACATTAGGAATGGGTATTTAAGTAATTGTGCCGTCATGAGAAATAGTGTTTTACTCTTAATTCACTCAGATCTGTAGCTGAACTTGACACAAGCAGCTGGCTGAGAGAATATGTACATGGTGTCGAGAGCTCGGGGCCCGGATATGAATATGAAATTTAGGATTTTAATATTGTCATGAACTGCCTTGAACATGCTGTAAACCTGTGATGTGAAGCCGCATAACCGGCCTTGTCTGTTTACCCAATCACCGCCTTAAACTTTACAGCTCGCTGTCACCTATTGCGCTGAAGAAGAAAAGAGGAAAAAAAAGCACAATAACTGTGGCGGTGCGTTCGCTGTCACAACTGTGAGAAAAATATTACACTGGCGAGTGCTGGAAAAGCCATTTCAGAGGAAGTCATGTTGTAATTTTGACTTTTAAAAACATGTGTGGCAGAGAACACACCCCAGAGGGAAAACCTGCCTGGGCACCTGGAGTTTTGCAACCATCCTTGGTATTACTTGAATCTACAGATGTGTGCGGAGAACTTTGCATTGTAAAACTTCCTTCCTTTTTTGGGGGGATTCCTTCTCATTTTTTAATGACTTTTGTAAATTTTCTCTGCAGCTTTTGAAACTTCTGGTATATGCTGTCCTGAATAAATAATTTTAAGAGTGATTTTAAAGTGAGTCTCTTGTGTTATTCTCTGTAAAATTTTCCAGCAAACAAGGACACTATGAAAAGGCCATTTTGTTTTTATTGCAAATTTGTAGCAATTCATTGACAATTAAAATGTGAACACAAAAGCCATAGTATTTATTTAAATTCTGTCCTAAAATGATGGCACATTGACAGATCAGAAAAGATGTTTGGGGGGTCAGTAAGCAACACATGTACTGCCTGAAAAGGATCAGTGATTCATGGCATATGGGTCCCAACATACAGGACAATCTACTGGCCAATGTTGTCTAAAATGCTACTTAAACCTTTAGATATCTCAATACATACATTTGCTTAAATCCTCAATACATTCGCCCAATGCGTTTGTTGTGCAACTTAGCCCTCTGTGTCTAAACTCCAATTTCCCACTTTCTCTGGTGGTGGTGTCCCGCCACTGTATCGCTGCCGGTCAGAGCTAAACAGCAGCAGCATTAAAGAGCAGAGTGCCCACTGTCTTTAAATTCCTGGAGAAAAACGTTTTTTCCACCCTATGATCGCTTTATAGGCCTACCTATTTCAAACAGCTTCGATTAAGTCTTGGAAAAATGGGGAAATATTATGGGAAAGCTTTGAAAATTCACTAGTGATGTGTGGGAACCCTGGAAGAGGCATCATGACAGGACAGTGCGTTGTATTTTCGATGTTATTTCCCCTGTTTTTATGTTCATCTATGACTATCTTCCTTTATTGTAAAGAACTTTGTCTTGCATTTCTTGGATGACGGGTGCCATACAATAAAGTTTATTATTATTATTTCACTAGTGGTTAATCAAACCACTAGTGATGCATCCAGACAGTATTTGCGCCCACAGTCCAAAGCTGACAGTCTGTCCATGTCTGCGTCACTCAGTGTGAAGTCAAAAAGCCTGGCATTGTCCTGTATTCTGTCTGGATTTGAAGATTTCGGGATCACTGGGACGCCCTGCTGCACAGCCCAGCGCAAGAGGACCTGAAGGGGAACAAAAGACCTAAATATTTACCTAGTGTGTGTGCTAAACAATCTTTATTGAAAACTGTTCAATAAGGCTGGCCCAAAAAGTCATTGTGTGCGTGTGTTTACCTGTCCAGGGGTGCGTTCACAGTCCTTTGCCACCTCCAAGACCACAGGGTCAGTGACCAGCTCTCCTTTCCCTAAAGAGGAGTACGCTTGGAAACACACTCCATACTCCTTACACACTTTCCTCAGCTCGATCTGGCACAGCTTGGGGTGAAACTCTTCCTGAAAAAACAACACAAAATATATAATGTAAGTATATTATATGCGTTATCTTTTTTCCTTTCCCTCCCGTGCATTCTACCTGTAGCAGTGCAGGAGGGACTTTGCAGCTCTGCATCAGTTCTCTCATGTGTGCTGGTGTGTAGTTTGACACTCCGATGGCCTTCAGCTTCCCCTGGGCATGCAGCTCCTCCAGTGAGGCCCAACTCTGAGCTCGGTTGCCTGGAGTCAAATATTAATTAGGAGCTCATCATCAGTGTTACTCAAGTACAAATACATTGTGGAGGAGGAGAGTGAGAAGCATACAGGACTGTCTCAGAAAATTAGAATATTGTGATAAAGTTCTTTATTTTGTGTAATGCAATTAAAAGAACAAAAATGTCATGCATTCTGGATTCATTACAAATCAACTGAAATATTGCAAGCCTTTTATTCTTTTAATATTGCTGATTATGGCTTACAGCTTAAGAAAACTCAAATATCCTATCTCTAAATATTAGAATATCATGAAAAAGTATACTAGTAGGGTATTCAACTAATCACTTGAATCGTCTAATTAACTCGAAACACCTGCAAGGGTTTCCTGAGCCTTGAAAAACACTCAGCTTGGTTCAGTAAACTAAATCACACGTATGGGGATTATCACAATATTCTAATTTTCTGAGACAGTCCTGTATATGTATATATACACAGTTTATGTTTCCAGTGATTCTGGACTGTTTACCTGGGTTGCGTTGGTCAGTCACATCCAGACCCTCTGTACCAGGCCAGTGGATCAGGTAGAGGTCAATGTAACCCAGGTCCAGCTGAGACAGGCTGTGCAGGGCTGCTTCCATGGCTTTCTCTCCCTGGTCCTTGGGGTCTAGTTTACTGCAGGGTGAGAGGGTTGTTCACAATTGTAGACTTTACCTCAGAGTCAAACTTCACTGAGCTTCAGGTAAGATCTCTGAGAGGAAAATCATATGATCCGAGTATGACACCAAAGCCCGTACGCTGACATGCTGTGCTCTTTAGGAAGGCCTACGAGCCCATGTACCTCACCTGGTTATGAAGACATCCTCTCTGGTTAAGCCATGTTTGGGCAAGAGCTCCTTCAAAGCTCGGCCCAGCTCAGCTTCATTCTGGTAGCCGTCTGCACTGTCAAAGGCCCGATAACCAGCAGCCAGCGCTGCGTCCACAGCCCGGTTCACATCTTCAGGAACCACCAACTTGTAGGTCCCCAAACCCAGGAGGGGCATGTGAACCCCTGTGTTTAGGAGGACAGGGGGGATACTGGAGGCGGGGGAAGACATCTGATCTGAAAGGAACGTATAGCTTTTGTACCCTGTATGGACTTCCCAACACTGTTGAAGAGAGGGGGAGGGAGGGAGAGAGAGGAATAAATGGGAGATATGAAACACACTTGTTAGGAAACAAAAGCTCCTGTTCACGGAGAGAACTCGCCCAACCCCCTAGCCATGTGCTCCTCAATCGCCTCTGAATCAAAACAGCAGGTTTAAGTCAAAATCGTAATGGATTTATTATCCATACAAACATAAAAACAGTTACAAACCGAATCAAACTATCAATAACAAAACAAACATATAAATCAATGAAATATGGGGCCCCGTTCGGGCCACACGACAGACAGGTATGGCTGCCCCATGGCCAGGAGGAGGTCTGAGGATCTTCTGCAATTCCAAGATCCTTTGTCCCTGCTGAGTCTCTCAAAAGTATCACGTTTCACATTTCTCAGCCAATCGATCAGCTCGGTGATTGGCCGAACCCTTCGGACTTCCGTCAGCCATCTTCTTGACCCATTCCTCCCTCCTTGAAGGCTGTGCTCAGAAACCTTTCAATAACACTCTCACTGATTTTTATTACTTTATGGCGGTGTCATAAATTCTCTGGTTTCTCTCACAGTGCACAATACATTCAGTAACTCCTTTTAGTTTAAACCTTCTACAAGTAAACATATTGTAACACATAATATCAATGCTAGGAGCGCTTTAAAACTTAAATTCCTCACACACTCCAAAATGACATTAGTACTGTTTGCTTTGCGTCACAGTGGAGGACAAACACCGTTACAACGAACCTAAATGTGCATTGCAAAGCTATTACGTTAGCATTGCTACAATGACACCGTTTATTCGTATTTTCATCTCACCTTGCCGGCGCTCTCAGCTGAATTATTTTCTTATTTTCAAGTAGAGGTGCACAAACCGACGATAAGTGTGAATTAACGGAAATTCCAACTTGCGTCAAACTTTACACATTAGAGGAATGTTTACGACTAGGCATACGCTTTACGGCAACACCTGGTAAACTGACGTGTCATGTGACAGCAACCGGCGTGTGTAGCTATGTCCCAATTCATGTGTGTGTGTGAGAGAGAGAGAGAGAGAGAGAGAGAGAGAGAGAGAGAGAGAGAGAGAGAGAGAGAGAGAGAGAGAGAGAGAGAGAGAGAGAGAGAGAGAGAGAGAGAGAGAGAGAGAGAGAGAGAGATTTATGACAGTATTTAAATATGTAAATGATAACTGCCTTAACTGATATGTTGCAGTTAGCAGTATGGCCAACTGAAGTTTGTCCTGACTAGCTAACCTAGCTAAACCATTTCCAACACTTTCAGTGATGTTATGTCATCTTGTCCTGTATTTCGGTTGCCCTCTGAGCCAACAGGCTATTAATATATAAGTGGATCTGATTATTTTCTGATTTTGTTGTCCAACACTTGTGTAAGCCATACCCCTGCAGGCCTTCTCTTCCCCTTTCAATGAAACTTGATTCTTCAGAGCTGATTTTTTTAAGGCAAGATGGATTTTCTCTACAGCTGTGAAACATCTGGTATGTGCTGTTCTCAATAAATGATAAGAGAGATTTTAAAGTGAGTCTCTTAATTGTGTAAATCTTCTGTAATTCTCCAGTACAAAAGGACACTTTGAAAATAGCATATTCTTTCATCTCAAATATGTGGTAATACATAGACAGCTCAAATGGGAAAGCTAGAAAACTAAAGCCACAGTATTGTTTGTAAGAGTATGATTAAAGATCAGCGTGAGGCAACAAAGAATATGGAAGTAGTCTTAAAATATTGGCACATTAAAAATGTTTTTGTTCAGTATACATCTACTGCCTGAAAGGGCTCAGTGTTTTATGGCACATGGGTCACAATAAACAGGAGAACATAGTTGCCAATGTTGTACAAAATAATACTTCAACTCTCACACATTTCATCTAAATCAATACATTCACCCAGCATTTAAGAGGCATCATGGAAGACAACGTGTGTTCAAATTTGTGGTCTATCAAGCGACTTCTGATGAATCCCAGCAATACTTTTGCCCACAGTCCAAAGCTGACAGTCTTTCCATGTCTGCGTCACACAGTGTGAAGTCAAAAAGCCTGGCATTGTCCTGTATTCTGTCTGGATTTGACGACTTGGGGAGCACTGGGACGTCCTGCTGCACAGCCCAGCGCAAGAGGACCTGAAGAGGAACAAAAGACCGAAATATTGTTTGTTTTGAACAGAGAGAAGGTAGTAGTCATAGGCTGGCCATTAATCAAGATGTGTGTGTGTGTTTACCTGTCCAGGGGTGCGTTCACAGTTCTTTGCCACCTCCAAGACCACAGGGTCAGTGACCAGCTCTCCTTTCCCTAAAGAGGAGTACGCTTGGAAACACACTCCATACTCCTTACACACTTTCCTCAGCTCGGTCTGGCACAGCCTGGGGTGAAACTCTACCTGAGAAAACAACAACGACAAAACACAATCAACAAACGAGTGCATAAAACGTGCTTTTATGTCACGTTATGTATATTATAATGTTATCCATCCTCCTTTCCCTCTCATGCATTCTACCTGTAGCAGTGCAGGAGGGACTTTGCAGCTCTGCATCAGTTCTCTCATGTGTGCTGGTGTGTAGTTTGACACTCCGATGGCCTTCAGCTTCCCCTGGGCATGCAGCTCCTCCAGTGAGGCCCAACTCTGAGCTCGGTTGCCTGGAGTCAAATATTAATTAGGAGCTCATCATCAGTGTTGCTCAAGTACAAATACATTGTGGAGGAGGAAAGAGAGAAGACAGCTTGAATCTTATCTCTCAGTAAGAAGGAGCATTTATTCATAAAACATTTGATGCAGCTGGTCAAAGAAAAAATATATTTTTTTTACATAATTGTACATACACAGATGTTCCAGTGATATTTTGGTACATGCAGAAAAACATTGCCTGTTTACCTGGGTTGCGTTGGTCAGCCACATCCTGACCCTGTGTGCCAGGCCAGTGGATCAGGTAGAGGTCAATGTAACCCAGGTCCAGCTGAGACAGGCTGTGCAGGGCTCCTTCCATGGCTTTCTCTCCCTGATCCTTGGGGCCCAGCTTACTGCAGGGAGAGAGAGAGAGGGGTTGTTCACAATTGTAGACTTTACCTCAGAGTCAAACTTCACTGAGCTTCAGTGCTTCCACATGGTCTCATGGGTATCAGAATCAGAAACGGTTTATTGGTGTGTGATAATAAATATACAAACATAGTAAAAGACATGTGTATGACACCAAAACCAGATGAGGCATGCCCTTTTTCAGTGTAAGCGATTTCAATAAGTGCATTCAACCATTGTGGATACAACCCAAATATCTCACCTGGTTATGAAGACATCCTCTCTGGTTAAGCCATGTTTGGGCAAGAGCTCCTTCAGGGCTCGGCCCAGGTCAGCTTCATTCCGGTAGACGGCCGCACTGTCAAAGGCCCGATAACCAGCAGCCAGCGCTGCGTCCACAGCCCCATACACTTCTTCACGACCCACCAACTTGTAGGTCCCCAAACCCAGCAGGGGCATCGGAAGCCCCGTATTTAGGAGGACAGGAGGTGAAGAGGACATCTGATCTGAGAGGCACTTCTTATTTTGGTCTACCCAGCACTGTTAAAGAGGGAGAGAGGGTTGAGTGAGAAATAAAGGAGAGATTTTCTTCATTACAGAGGAAGGTCATAGTGTCGTGATGTAGCAAATGAGTACCAATGATGCTGCAATGTTCAGGTGTTAGACCGCTGAAACGTTCGTAACATTAGCGGTTAGTACAGTGTTACAATGAAGACAGTAGGAGTAGGCCTACTATCTGACAGCGAGCAGGCTACAAATAGTGTATGAAGTCACAGTTGTTCACTTACAATACCATATTATGGAGTAGGAACGCCATAAGGATGCCATCGTTAACAATAAATAATATTTTCATCTCACCTTTTGGGTCTTTTCAGCTGACTTCTTTCGAGGGAAGCGAGGACTTGTTGCGTATTCACAAAGCGTTACTTAATAAAAAGTCACGAGCTACAAAAAGGCAAAAAAAAACCCATCTCACTTCACTCTCTCACCGAGGAGTGTTTACAACTACCACTTCCTGCTACACGCGGTCAGCTGACAGTCATGTGACATGTTGGGCGGTTTTTCCTCCGTCACCATAGTGACACCTGCTCTGACGCCGCTGATTGGAAGAAGGTCTAGCTAATCATTGATGCGCGACCGGAAGGCGGGAATTCGCCTCCGTCCAGCGAATCTCGAGCCGAGTCAGGTGTTTGATTGACGGCTGCGGTATTAACCGTTAATGTCCCGTTGGAGGCTGAAGTTAGCTTGCTGGAGGACCCACCAATTTCATGCTCGCCATTTCCTCTAGATATTACGGTAATTCTAAGATAGAGCGACTGAGCGAGAGAACCAAACATTTCTGAGCCTTTAGAATAGTAAAGACAGTTATAGCATGCTGGTGCTAGCTATCTAGCTAAACCAATGCAACATCTCCAGTAAATGTTGACATGTATTCTGTGTTTTGGTTGTCCTCTCCATCAATTAATATATGAATCTGTTTATGTCCTGATTGTGTTGCCCAAACCACATTAGGTCAGTCATGCCACTGCAGGCCTTCTCCTTCCCTCTCCCTGAAACTCGATTCTTCAAAGCTGGTAGTTTAATCTACAAATTCAAGATCAGAGGAGGCAGCAGCTTCAGGCAAGACACACATTGTTCTTAACACCCTCACAGCCATGTCTTTATACTTAATATATGTTTACCCTTTTGGTGAGAGCAAGAAGTTCAACACAAGAACAAGACCAGGCCGCGGACAAATCCCGAAAGGGGAGCCAAGACAAAGAGTAGACCATGGCAGAATAGATATAGGGTGCCATCCCAAAACCCAGCTTGAGATAGGATTTAGTAGTGGAAGTAAGGCTAGCAATTACATTTTTTATAAAGCAGCTCTAGTTGCACATCTGTGATTTTTGATGAGCATTCTTCAACGCATCACTGGAAATCAGTTTATAACCAGAAATTAAATAATTCAGCTCAAGTGCAAATCCTTCAAGAGCTAAAGTAGCTTGACGGAAATGGGAAAATACTTGAAACAGAGGAAAGGCTGTGGATTAGAGCAGCTACACACTTGAGTAATTCTTTGTTTCTGTTTTCTTCTTGAAAGCAGAGCAAAACAGCACAAGCTCAGAATCCTGAGAACAAACATACACCAGCAAGGGAAGGACTATTGATCAATGTTAGACACACTCTTGGCTCCTTCAATGCTTCCCTTTCCTTTTCTTCCTCGAGATTAAATTCTGCAAAGCATTGCACAAAGTTCTTTAATCTCTAAAGCCGGGGAGTCGGGGAGATGACTGAGCTTCAGGCAAGAGAGAAGGCATTGATCTTTTTTCTCCATTTCCTATAATGGCTATACTGTTACACATTGTGATGTGTGTTACCTAACCGCTCCTGGAGTTCCATAAAGCCGAAGAAGACTATTTTCATTTAAACTTCACCTATAATAGTTCTGACACTCAAGGATTAGTGCTCGACAATCAAAGCCTTAATGCATGTACTGCATCAGCAAAAGGCCTGATGTGTAAAAGGTTTTATACTGTTATCAGCTTTACAGCATTTGGATAAAATGTTTACAAAACCCCAACTGCTAATATCATAATGTGTGTATTTTATATTTCATCAGGGGAGAGGAGGTTATGGGAGAAAACTGCTTCCATCAGGAGCTGGAGGTATTTACGGATACTGTTCGTGTGCTTAGTCAGCATTCACGTTTGTTGTGTTAAATTCTCCTAAACGTGTTCTCTCACTTTCTCTTCTCTGTTGTCAGGACATTTTCAGGACGGTTCTTGGCAACTTGGACAGTCTCCAACCCTTC
Organism: Pholis gunnellus; assembly: GCF_910591455.1. Classification (NCBI taxonomy): domain Eukaryota; kingdom Metazoa; phylum Chordata; class Actinopteri; order Perciformes; family Pholidae; genus Pholis; species Pholis gunnellus. Next base: position 10,487,766 of record NC_136550.1, read on the forward strand.
TCTAGTGCCCACTTCAGTGTCTTCCCTTGTATCCTCTAACACTACTGATCCTCTTATTCTTGCACACCGTTACGATGACGCTCATTCACGAGCGGTTTACTGCGTTTCGTTAACTGCAACTACCAGATAAGAAGCCGTGGGCGGGAGCGTCGGAGGTGATGTGCACACAGGGTGAGAGGAGGCTGAGAGCTTACCCGTTTAGTCTCATCCTCTACCTGGAGAAAAACACACAGAAGGGTGAGGATGAACACACGTGAGCAAAAAAAAAAACTCATTCACAAAACACATTCTGCACTCAAGGCATTAGATGTTATCAGTAAAAAAATGCTCAGGGCTTTAGAGGCTGTACGGCTAAGATGCTATTCAGACACGTCGATGCCTCACATGTATTTATCTTGCAGAGGGAGCAAAGCCAGCAGCGGAGAAGTTGAGCCCAGTGAGTTGTTGCCAGACATTACCATGTGGTTGAATCAACGCCTCTCTGACAGTTACAATAAGAACTGAACATTACCAAACCTCACAGGGCTGTTATATTGGATTGTTTTATATTAAATGATCTGGTGTCCAACCCCACGTCATGTACAGTGCACCACTGCGTGTTTTCTAGCAGAAAGACGTTGCACAGCAATTCCCGTCTGTGTCTGAGCCCCAGTCAAAGCGCCGTAGAAGAGATTCACCACTAGAGGAGGCCATCCTAAAGGACTTACACAGGGACATGGAGGCTGAAGGCAGCGTTTCTGTGGTTGGGTGAGCGCTCTCTTTACTACTGTAGAGCTTATCTGTAACCTTAAGCTGTATACTCTGTGTTTGACTACAACCATGACTAAATGTTTAGAAAATCTTTACTGAGTAAAAACCTGCGCTGTGGACACAAAAATGGTCACATGTGAATGTGTGATTAAGTGTTTTAGAAGTGAATGAATGTGTGACAATAGAATACATTTATTCTTACTATCACGAACACATCCACTCTGACTACTGCCCTCTTTGCGCGCACACACACACACACACACACTTACACGCTCCAGTGATTTTTGCGGTTACGAAACAGACAAGAGGCTGACGGGCGCCACCTCAATCACACTGACAGTCAGATCAGTGGGGCGAAAATTATGATTTAAAATGCACACCCGCCAACTTATGTAAACAGAATTATCTCATCGTTTTGAAGTTGAGGAACACACACTCGGATGCACAAACTGTGAAAACATCCTGCAAGACGCAGGGCCTCAAGCGTCATCATCAGTTCACAGGAAATCAAGTGCCATGAAATAACTCTCATTGAATTATTGAATTATATTCACCACATTGGCCATTACACTCACATGTCCTCAGAAGGATGCAAAACAAGTGTAGTACACATTTCTGTTCCTACATACTGCTTCATCACTGATGGAGTTCATTGTGTGTGTGTGTGTGTGTGTGTGTGTGTGTGTGTGTGTGTGTGTGTGTGTGTGTGTGTGTGTGTGTGTGTGTGTGTGTGTCTACATGATGCCCTGTAGCGACAGATGGTTTGTTTTTTGTTGAGCCAAAGCATTACAAAGCATCTAACTGACATTGTTAGTTTTGGCTGCAAAATCCGGCGGCATTTTAATTCACCAACATGTAATTAAAGGCCTCTGGAGTCCATGCACTGTGAATCACGACACCCACCAGTTAAAAATAAAACACTGAGATTCACAGTCAAGCATTGATTGTCATTGTTTGGCGTAACGTTCTTCAATAGATCCTATTCTTACCTACAATTATATTAGATACTATTGTTCTGATGCACAAATTGTGTCGATCACAACTTTAAATTCTGTTAGAAACGAAAGGCCAGTTGAATTTAGACAGAAACCTTAATGGCAGAATCTGATACTGAAGAATGGACTGTATTATGAGAAACAATATTTAATAAACTTGGTTGTGTCCAACTTTCAGCAGGCTTCCTCTGCATTGTCCACATGCACAGAGAGACGTCCAAGAGGACGGAGGACATGTTGACAAGGTGATTTATTTTCATTTATTTGATCAGGTCAGTCTTTCACTCGTCATATTTTACCGCTTAACTGATTTGTCACAAATGAAGAAGTCAGTCATTTCCGCCCACAGTTTAGAATGAAGTGATTCCAACTTCAGTCTCATAATAGCTTTTCGTTTCCTCTCTGCCGCATATATAAACACACACGCTGGTAGCATCTCTGTCTGTACTGTAGCCCCAGGCTGACATTAGCGCAGACAGGTAGGATAACAAGTGCGATTAAGGTTAATAATAGCATTACATCAGACACAGAGTGTACGTGTGTTAATGTGTGTGTGAGAGTGTGTTCCTGGTGATGTGCTTCTGATTGATTAGCAACGAAGTCCCAAAATTACCCTCCGCTCCGCTCCCTTCTCGGCCTTTCATCTCATCTGATCCTGTTTTGTTTTTTTTACACGTGTCCACTCTTTTTCCCCTCTCGTTTGTTTCAAGTGGAAAAAATGATTTAAACTAATTATGTCAGCCTATTGAGTTACTTGTTTTTTCTGAGAAGGAAGTGCCAATACAGGTCTACGAGCTTTAAAAAGGATTGAGTGCGAACAATGAAGGTGCTCATTAGGTTCTGATGGCACAAAAAAATTCAAGGGAAGAGTTGTCGAAAAACAGATATTGGGTTATCAAATGGGCATTTTGATGGATTAATTCCATTCAGGTTCAAGCTCATAAAGACACTTAGACACTGAGGCAAATGGAAGAATCCAATTGACCCTTAGCTTAGCGCCACGACTCATAGCTAGTGTTGCTACGCTAAACTTTCCCTTCGACTTTAGACAGAAGTAGTCAAAAGTAGGCCTCATCATGCTAACTCAATGCTGTATAATAATGCAGAAAAGACGACTTCCAAGGCAAACTCCTTGCCTTGGAAGTAAGTTATTACTATTGTCAGTAAGCTAGTTAGCTGGGAATGCTAAGGTTAGCAGGTTACATTACAGCAGATAAACATTGTTTTCCTTATACTTGTGCTCTAGACGTGACATAAACTATTTTCATATGGATTATCGCTCTTACTACACCCATGCACACCGCTTCATGTGGAGAAATACAAAGCTGCAGTAGTTACAGCTGCAAAGCCATAGTTGAACAATCACTATTTGGTGGGAGGTGTGTAGCGAATGGTCAATTTAATACAATCTCCAGTACTGTAAAACATATTTCATATTAAGTTCTATTTTTAATATTACTTTAATTTATTCTAATCCTCTCCCACAGAAAGGTTCCAGGGGGTTTGACGAACCCCGGCAGAAATCAGGTTTTAACACAGTCAGAGGAAGTGGGACTACAGATGAAGTGCATTCTGGGTCAAAACAGCACACGGGAGAGGAGGAGTGTGATGAGGAGGCAGAGTCTGACCCTGAGACACCTGCGAGGCCAGGGATGTTGAGTCGACTGGCCAGGTTGGTATGAGGTTCACAGCAGCCACACCATCAGTAGCTAGCATGCTACAAGCTAAAGCTCAAAAAGATAAACCCAGCAGCAGATCAGTAACTCGGCACACAGTAAGGGTAAGACTGATACCTTTGGACGCTGGTGATGTCACTGTAGATTTGATTCAATTTTGCACCCACCGGAGAACCGAGGGCTAATTGTTACCGTTCATCTGAAAGACAAAAGTTGACAAAGATTCAAATGGATTGGGGAAATCCAGCTATTATAAGCACGGAAATTACAATATCCCTGTGAAATGTCTGTTGAGACAAGCTGGGACGCCAGAGGCACATAAAAGACGGGGCACGCCAAGCAATCTTACGAATGTGGTCTCTTTATGGTAATAATGATATGCCGTAGCAGCCTTATGGGGTGAGCCCACAGATGCATTAATCCCACGTATAGTTTTTGTTGTTCCTCTGAACTTACTCTGTCTCTCGCTCTCTCTTTGCAGCCACATCTTCCCCTTCTCCTTGTTCTTCAGAGAGCGCTGAGGGCCGTGGTAGAGAGACGGGAGGTGTTGCTGGTTCCAGTAGTGGAAACTCACTGGGGTTTGTTTGGGCAAAGTTCTGCAGCGCAAACAAAAACAGTTTGTGACATCTTTTCTCGAGAACAGTACGGCGTAGACCTGTTTGCCTTTGTTTGCCTTCATCCTCCATTGATCATCTTTTATACTGGTGTCTTTATTTGTTTTCTATTCTGCTGAGATTTTACCTGTTGTTCACTTATCATTGGAGGGTCTATTTTATATGTTTTGTTGTTGTTGTTGCTGTAGCTCTGTATTGATAACTTGAGCAAATAAATATAGTGACTTCTTTGTTTCCAGCGGTTGTTTTTGTGATTTCATGTCGTTTTGTACCATTATGGATGGAGTCCTTGCTATTAGCTTTTCGCTATACCTGCAGTAACTGGATCCTCTCGTTCTTTTCTTTATAGTTCTCTTCTTACCACCAAATCAGTGACTTCATAGATGCGGATATTATTTCTTCTCCTTTTCCCCCTTCAAATAACACAAACTAAACAGCAGTGTGTCTTTTATTTTTCGGTTTTACCGCCTTAAACTCTGCTACATTTAACTGTCCTTTCATGATCTGTGACCCCATCTGCATTTGATTTATTTTCTCAAACTCAGTTTCCAGTTGAGAGAGCTCCGTCTCTTTGTCTACACTTATCTACACGCTGCTTTATTCGTGTTTGTTCTTCTGTTTTAATGCAGTTTGGGGATTTCTCAAGTAAAATGCGAATTAGCAGGAAACAGTTTAATCCAAATGTTTACATCCTTCCTCAGTAGACTGTCAAATGAACAGACAACGCCGTCTCTTTCTTAACATTTCCACTACTGTGTGTGTTCTCATAAGAGCACACCTTGAGCTTCAGTGAGTATCACCTTGTGGAAACTCCACTTTCCTCCTGTCAATCGAAATTAGCAAAGCGTTCTATCTTTGTGTGTGTGTGTGTGCGTGTGTGTGTCTGTTCCAGCATGCACGTGTCCCTGCGTGTGTTTGTATATGGGGGTAAATGGGTCAACTGGACTGAAACATTGTCTTAGAAACAGGAAAACGTTGCCTAATCCTCTCCTTATATTGTCATAGAGCCTCAAATAACACACACATAATCTTACACTCACATCTACTTACACACTTTGACCGCACACACAATCTCCTGTCAGACATAATCATGCACACACATATAGCACTTGAAATAACAGACACACACACACTCACATACATCATATACTTTCATTCTCACACACACACACACACACACACACACACACAGAGATTAAAATAACAGGGCAGAAGTGGAAGCGGACACATTAATGATATTATAGTTATTCAAGACGCCACGGTTTCCACGGCAGCCGAGAGCGACGGGGCCACAGAGCGATACAAACATCGGTCACCCCACTGAGTCACACTGGAGCAGTGTGTGTGTGTGTGTGTGTGAGTGAGTGTGTGTGCATTTTGACTACAAGAGAGTCTCCAGTTTAACAAACTTCATTCACGTCTCATTCTCTCCTGATGAAGTAGGCCACTCAGATTTAGAGTCTCTCTCTCTCTCTCTCTCTCTCTCTCGCTCTCTTTCTCTCTGGTTGGCATGGAATCAGAAGAAACACACTGAAATTTACAGTCAACAGACTAATAGTTTTGTGTGTAGGTGGGGGGGTTTAGGTGATGATGTCACACATTTCGTTTTCCATTGACATAACTAGATTGGGAATGTTTGGGATAGAGGGGCCATAAGATGATAATTGTGTTTTCCTTAGAAGGTGTGTCTGTGTGAGTGAGTGTGTGAGAGTGAGAATGGGAGTGTGCAGCACGGGAAGCCGTAGCATCTCTCCTGGATCACTGATTAAATGAGCCCTGCCACCTCTTCTTTCTGAAATGGTATTAAGAGATTTTAATATGTTGTTCGTCGCGTTCGTGCAACCGTGGCAATGTTTGCTTGTAGCCTCACGTTAGCACTCACACATTACAAATTATAAAAGTGGTGTTCATTGCTGATGATTATCTAAAAAAAAACGTGCGTTTGTTGCAATAATCCAAAATCCAATGGAAAAGTCCAATTTGCTTAAAGTCGAGGGAACCACTGTGATGCTAACTTCCAGGGTTGGCCTAAAAATATATGTAGTCCCTGCAGCACTGTATTAGTTCTTACTGAATACATCGTCCGTTTTTTTTAAGAAACCCCGCTTCTTTCCTGAAATAGCAGTAAATAGTGGATTTGCCGGGAACTATTTTCAGTGGTGGATTCATTCACATTTGGTGCTCCAGTGAGTATTTACAGTACAGCAGGGTTTATGTGGAATTGACTATAAATAAACTACAGTGTGTGTTCATGGTAATGAAGGAACACACTATCCCAGTGTAACAGTGTGGCTCATTGATGTGTTTTAAATGTTTTTTGACAACAATAGAGATATATGGTACAGGAATACAATATATATCAGGCTTTGGCTGAATAGGAAACATAATAAAGTGGGTTTCCTGGATGAATTACTTTTTACAGTGCTCTTCTTCTGGGAAATGTTTGGTTGCTCAAAGGTCATAACGAGCATCTGCAGTTTGTATTTCTGAAGGAAAGCTGTCCTGTGATGAGCTGCTGAGTCTGATTCAGGATACAAGACAGATGTGGAGCCGCTGCTGTAGCTGAAAACATACAATAAAACGGTGATGATCACTGCTGGGATCCAACCAAAGCACAGTTACTTAAAAATAAATGCACGGGTTCACCCCCCCCGCTACTGTTTTGCGACTGATTTTATGATATAGTGACGTCCTTGACTTCCTGAATCAATTCTCCTGGAAGTTTATCAAGGTCTGTCAGACAAAGATAGTTTTTGGGAAGTCAATTCGTTTATTTTTATGGCCCAATATCACTAAGCTCTAGTGTCTCAGTGGGCTTTATTGGATTCCCAACCCAGCCCAAATTCTCTCGGGACACATGGCAAAACTCATCGAAGTAACCTCAGGAGACTCTAATTCATGCTGTTCCAGTAAGTAAGACATTTCTTCCTTTAACCCCGAAACCCAGTTTCTTGTGGATACTCACCACAAGAGAACAAAGGACATCCACTTTGTGTCTTTGGCAACACTTTAGAAAGTCCTCTGTGGTGTTTGTGACCTTAGCGACATGTCACCGAAGTGTCCAAGAAACGGCTGCAAATGTCCAACAAATCATGTAAGAGTCTGTTAAAGGGATGTCATTACCCGCTGTAGTTTGGACAGGGAGGTTGCTAAGCTGGCTTCCTCTGAGAAGCAGAGCCAGGCGTTCCCCACAATATACCCATCATGCGCAACACAACACACACACACACGGAGTTGACCCAAACCCACAACATCTTCTGACCCGACCCTGTCCTTCCTCCTGCAGCCACAAATGGAAAACCCAGGCAGACTGTGTGTGTGTGTGAGGTCTCCCATTCAGTGTATTTATTAGTTCACTGTATCAACTGGCAGCTGAGGCCCAGAATATAATTTTTTTGTGTGTGTGTGTGATTTTGAGCGCAATGCATGCAAGGACACTTTTTTTATGCGCGTTGTAAGGCTGTGTGTGTTCTCACTATTGTGGTGGTGCGTTTAATGGAAAACCTATCTAGTTTTCCTCTGTGTCACAGCAGCGGTCCCCCTAAAGGTTGAAAAACAGAGAGCGGGGAGGGGGGAGGGGACAGAGAGACGGTAACACACTCCAGGAGAAAGACGTGAAAGAGAGAAGTGAGGCTTTTTTGATAATCTTTTTTCTTTTTTTTTTAGAGAGAGAGATCTGTAGAAAAGGAGAAAAAAAAAAGATTCACACAGATTGTGGGTGTGACCAGAGCTATAAGTGCCTTCACTCTTACCTGTGTTACTTATATCCCTGCATCAGAGCAGACACACTCACACACACACCTGTCAGTCGCCACGCGTGTCCTGCAATCCAGAAGCTGCACTCTCCGCTTTACGTCTGCAGGTAAGACTCAGCTGCTATTTACACCTGGAATGAAGTTTAGTGCATCAGTCTACATGTTGGTGGAATAGACCTTTAAATGCTTGTTCTGTGACATTTAGGCTGTGGTCTTCAGATTGCTGCTTTCTTATAGAATTTAACTTTTGAGTTTTTGTATATATGAGGAGACTTCTGTTCCTAAGTAATTGTCAACTTGGGGGAAATGCACTTTTACCCTTTTATTTCTCCTTATGTTTATTTAAATTCTCATTCTGCAGACTTTTTACATATATGTTTACATTAATAATAATATTTTGCAAGTGGTCCATATTAAGAATATTTTTATTTTTATTTTGAAACAGCTCACTACTTTGCTGACTTTTGACTTTCATGACAATATATCATATTTGTAAAACACAGCAATATTTTTATTTAGATGGTGGACTATATATATATAATTAAACCAAACAGTGACAGATGAGACAAAAAAGTGTCTCCTTTGAGTATTTTTATAATGTATTTTTCCTATCATTAAGGCTGTATCCATTTTACCTGAGCACAGATAATAAGTTATGATACTTCTTTGAAAATAAACTGTATTGAATTACATCTTATTGGCATTGATCAGTGTAAAGTAAAATTAGAGGTTTCAGGTTCTTTGCAAAAAAACACTGATGCATAATGATGCGGATGGTCCAATACAACAGCAACTTCATAAATTCTATTTAAAATAAGATCTTCTTCTGCAACTTGTTGGTCAGTACCTGATCTATGAACTAAATTATTCAAAGAATGTAAGCTACATTTGAGAGAATAGAGGGTCATTTGAGTGATTGAAGAAATTCCACCTCACTGTCAAATGATGTTCAAACCTGGTTCCTTTTAGCAGTAGTCAGTTTGCAGTCTGATCAGTCCTGAAGGTTGTTTTAAAGACACATTGTTTAGTGTTTTGTGAGGAGTACATTCCATCTACGCACACTTTTTAAATTATCTTTAAAATTATCTTTTAACTGACTAACCACACTTAATTTTGACAAGGTTTTTGTGTGCATGGAATACTTTTCCAAGCACTTTAAGTGCATTTTCTGCGGAAGGTATTCCTTCGGCTGTATTGGTGGTCTTGAACACCCGGCCCTCCCTCATAGCAGGGTGCAGCGTACCACAACCCACTTTCCTCAAAGACAAACCGAACCTTCAGGCGTGGAAACCCCACATAACAATTAAAAGCCGGGCACTTCCCACTGCCCCACCAGCTGACACGGGGTTAATGGCCTCACACATCCACACACACACACACAGTCCTGTCCCGTTAATTTGTTCGTACCAGCAGCGTTTAATGGCGTCCCCGGGGCCGTTCTACCATCACCACATAGGCAATTCCCAAAGCTCCAGTCGCAGGGGAAGCGGAGCTGGAAAGAGCTGCCATTTTAGAGGGCAAGGGTCAGGATCCCCAAATTCCCAGGAAAACATGACTTTATTGTTTACACACGTGTTGGACTGTGTGTGTGTGTGTGTGTGTGTGTGTGTGTGTGACGGGTGGGGGGTTGTAAGCATGTGCATGCATGGACACTCACGCAAGATCATGCATGCATGCGTGCACATACAATATATGCACTGTATGCATTCATGCTTGTGACGGGAAAACACGGATGCACACAGGATCCTTGGGCTTTTCTGTATCTTAAAGAATGTATTCACGTCTGGTTCCTGATTATGTTGTGTGCAGCTACGTGTAGGTTTGAACGAGTCGGTGTGTGTGTGTGTGTGAGCTGTGTACGTATGCGTGTGTCAGCGGGTAGCTGGTAAATGAGGCGTATTGAAAGGATAAAGGCTGCATTGTTTTTATCCACATTAGCTGTTACTCAACCGAGTGACACACATGCAGGCAGACGCTTAGGATGGGAAATCACCTTGGTGGGGAAGGGAGGGGGCTCTGGGAAACTGCCTTGATTTAAGGTTTGATTAAGGAGTTCAGCAGTCTAAAGAGGTTCAACTTTATAGCATTTCACAAGACCAAAATCAAAGATTTGAGAAAAGCCCCACAAAGAAGTTGAAGTTGGAATTATTTTTTTGCATAAAAACCTCGTAAAGACAGTTAAATGTGAGATTTCCCTCTGGTCTTAAGTCACAGTAACGTCTTACATACTTTGTTGTTCTGTTTGGATCCTCCAGGCCATCCAGATGTCGCTGTGCATGAGCTCACAATTCTGCCTGCTGGTCCTACCGGTGATGTCACTGCTCCTGCTCTTCTCTCCTATTGGTTGGAGCTACGACGGCCTCACCCCAGGATGTCACCTACACCGTGAGGAACACACACAGTTTTTTTTAAATGCTTTTTTACAGCGTCTTAAAAAACAGCATCCATTTATGTGGTCTTAAAGAACAGCAGCGTCAAAAGTCTGTTTATATCGGCGTATCACAATAGATTTGACGATGCTGTTTCTTTAAGTGCTGAATCCCAAACACACACACATACAGGACTTGATTCTCGCTCATCCCTCCATCTTCTCTCACCTCTCCAGCCTTCAACGTGACCATCCGCAGTGACCGCCGTGGCACATGCAAAGGCACCCACCTTGTCTACGCCTGCGTGGGCTACTGCGAGTCCAGCGCCTTCCCATCCAGATACTCGGTGCTGGTGGCCTCCAACTTCACCCACAACATCACCTCCGCTTCACGATGCTGCACCATCAGCAAGGATGCTAAGGTGAGAGGAAAAGGAAAAGGAAAAGGAGTGGGTTGTGTTTTTTCGTTTTTTTTCATCATTCTTACCGGTTGTTCATGTCCTCTTGCTTGATTTCTCTCAGGTCAAAGTTCGCCTGGACTGCCCTCGAGGTCGTCACCATGACGAAATCGAGATCCTGACGGCGAAGGCGTGTCGCTGCGACATGTGCCGCAAGGCCCGCTACTGACACATCAAGACAGCATGCTGCATACCTAATGTACACCAGGATAACAGCCACATTTAGTCAGTTAAGCGCTACAAACTCTGCTCGATGATTGAAATACAACCAGTTTCTTTTCTATTTCGACTTGTTTTGAATGTTGAAGAACGTCCACTTTAACTTATTGAACTGAAAAGGAATCAGCTCCGCACCAAGTTGCTGTCAAAACAGCAGGGTTTCCTCCATTTGTGTTCTCAAAGAATGGAAAACCACGGGACTCTGAAATGTTCTAATCCATTCAGGCAGAGTAACACCTGCTCTGGATCAGTCACCCAGTAACTTAAGAATAAGATCAAAATGGGAAATTCACACTTTTTGATGTCTGTGAAGATGTCTGTGAGCGTGTGATTGTGTGTCTAGAAAACTTGATTGACGCACATGTGATAAAAGGCTATATAAACCATTATATCACTCACACTTCAAACTAACTGAACCTTTTTATATGTTTTTGCTTTGAGGCTTGGCAGACTCTTGACTTTGTAAGCAGCTAGAAATAAGAAATAAGGAGTCACACCACCATTCGTACTTACAGTAGTGACTCAGGAGCAAGTATAAGTACACAGAGACTCCAGGATTACAATCAAATTCATCAAACTCACTACCCCCCCAAAAGAAGACTGGGTTCACCTCACTTTCACATTTTCAATTTTGGCAAAATGAATGAGAACATTACATTGCAGTTAAGTCTTCTCATTGACTTGATCAAACAACAAAACAGTAAATATACGGTCAACCTTTGGAATCAACATAAAGATCATGTATACAAGCAGTTTCATTCTTTGCAATAACCACTAAACACAGACAAGAGACCAAAGAATGTACACATTTTATTTATATTTATGAATTTGAACTAAAGGACATTTTGTAAATAGTATCTATTGATGAAACCAAATAATGTTGGAAATGTCAATGAAATGAAAAGAGAAAGAATGCACTGAATAGTTTGTGATGAAATTGTATTTCAATAAATTTCTATTCTGCAACTGTAAAGGGATTTTTTTTCTTCTCACTTTACACACACACACACACACACACACACACACACACACACACACACACACACACACACACACACACAGACAAACTTGTTTCCATTAAGGGGAGAGTACACTGACTTACTCTAACCTTAAACATGACCACTACATGCAACCCCAACCCTCATCCCAGCCTTAAATGGAATGATATACGTTGTGGGTGAGTCCCCACAACATGACTGTGGGCCCCTATTAACCTCACCACCACTGTTTCTCCAGCCTGGTCTCCCTCCAAGGGCGTCTTGATACCAACACACAAGAACCCCTTAAGTGTCGGTATGAGACAGGACAACTCAGCATGTAAACCCATCCGTGTCACCATTGGACGCTCAGAGCAACGGACGTAGTATTAAGAAGTCAGGCCATGTTCTACCAGGGTGCTAGAGCACGCACTGCACCCTCAGCGGAGTATTTTTGCGAGCTCAGTTGACATTTGAATAATAAATGCCACGCGGAAGGTGGTAGGACTGCATGGGCGTATGTACAACATGTAAAATGGCTGGTTGACGGTGAATATTAATCAGCAGGTGTGGTGATTTTAAAATGCTCTCTCAGCCAGTCACATCACTGGTCTTATAGTTGGAAAAGGACGTCTCCTTAATAAAAAAGCAGAATATGGAGTTATAATCGACCAGTCTGATGTGTGTAGACGTGTGTATGGTTGTCTTGTAGCTGCCTGGTGACGTTTTTAGGCGATTTAATGAAGGTAAACACAGTGAACAGCCGTGCGCAAAGGCTCTGTGTGCTCCGCTGCCTTCACATGCTGAACATGCTTTCACCACCTAAAGGAGAAGCTTTTCATACAACATAAACCAGAAGTGGTCCTGTAACAATCGACCACATTCATTCATAGATCAATGCAGACTGATTTACTGACTTTTGTGCTCTAACAGATATTATATAGTAACATAACAAAGAGTAATAAGTAAAAACTAACTTATTATACTTCCTAACCTTAACAATTCGAGGTCTGTGCATAATCTCTACCGGTTTCGTTAGGTTTTTGCACAAGCTGCAAAATATGTTGAATACGAGTTGGTGGTTGGTCTCTCTGTATAATGTGTATGTGTCATGTCACCTTCATAAAAACTAAATACACTGATGTATATGAAAAAATGTGCCATGTGAGTACAATATAAACTTGTTGAGCGTTGAGATTTCAGTATTGCTAACATTGTGGCAAAGACTCACATAACTCTTATTTTGAAATGTAATTGCTCTGTTACATCTGCTTTCTCACATACAGACATGTATAAGTACACACACACACACACACATCTTCAGTCTACAGAAAGACTCATATCAAGTATCACACTTACTCAAATGTCTTGATTTCATAATTTTATTCAGAGTCATTCATATCAGTAAAACTGTTGATAACGTTGTTGGCTGAAAGCGTTGTGTCCTGCCCATCAGAAGGTCTCACACTCTGTGTCCTGTGTGGAGCAGACGGCACAGTGGCAGTGCAGAGCCATGGGATAGTGGTACAGAGGGGAGATGTTGGGCTGGCAGCCCGGCAGGCGGGCGGTCATGTGGCGGACACGACTGTACGTACACACGCGGTGGTGTCGCTGGATGTAGGGGGGATCCGGCACAGGTTTCTGCAGGGTTCACACACACACACAAGTGGAACACAGATTACTTTTGATCTCCATATGCTCTTTGACCAGACACTGTTTCCCCACATACCAACAGGGAATATTGGCAGTGAATGCAACACGTTTCTGAGCTCTCTACACTTTGTAAGCATGTGTTGGAGACATGATGACTAAATTGGTTCATTCTTGACCTTGGACTTGGTAGCTTGACCAAAAATGAAATAAAAGGATTAACCCAAGGTCCACTTCCTAGCTCTTCCCTGAGCTTTCAATTACATCTCAGAGTCTGAGTATGAAGATGCAGTTAAAAAAAGCCCCACTTACTGGAAATCAGCAGTTTAGATTTTTATCATCATATGAGAAACCTCCCGCTGCTAAAGAGGACCATGAGATGCTGTCGAAAGTCCTGGAAAAAGCTAGTAAGTGGACTTTAAATAATGACCTTCTGCCATGTGCCTGAGTCAGCTCCTCTAAAGGCTTTGAATCTGACTAAAGTTTCCCTGAAACTTGTTCTTTCTATTTACTCAGAGGTTAAATTTGAATCCCTGCAAACTAAAATGAGTTCATTAAAAGTCCAGTGACCCTCCCCGCTTGGAGGGATTTAAGCACGTCTTACGACAATGACATATGGGTCTGAGTGGAGAATTGGTCATTGGCCCTCTTTGGGTTTGGGTTGAGTTCTGGGCCATTAATCATTCATTTCATGTTTCACAATTCCAGTATTATGGAATCTTTCAGAAATAGCAAGAGAAAAGAGTGTGACTCCTACATCGGCTAAATGGAACTGATGTTCTGTCACTTTACTGTGTGTGTGTGTGTGTGTATGAACGTTACCTCCCAGGTGTGACAACGCCCCCAGCAAGCCTCTGTGCTGATGCGCAGTCCCTTGCAGCCCGGCTTCTGGGCCACAAAGGTGAACTCTCGCACGGCGCAGCCTCGGAAACCGTGAAGTGTGGTTGTCAGGGCCACGCACACCTCCACTGCCCCGGCAACCAGGAGGAGGAGGAGGAGGAGAGAGGGGGACAGGGGATGGAGATGCATGCTGGGAAAAGAAGAAAAAAGAGTAAAGGATCTTTGATGGAGGCAATACTATTATTCAAATATGCGTATCCATTATTCCTCAGCTATGGCTACAAGTGACCTTCTCTACCTGGGTGGAAAACAGTTAAAGTAAAGATACACATTTTTATTTGTCATGTTTACAGACTAAAATATTCAGTTTGGCCTGAAGATGATCCAAAACAGCTGAAAAGAGACAGAGTCAGAGCAGTATACTGTGACATTCAACTTGACTCACAAGTCCCTCTAGTGTTTATTATGGCTACTGCAGCCAATGCAGCGATCTATACACAGTAAAAAAAAAGAAAAGAATTATAAAAAATATATATTTCAATGGGTAATTAATTAACTTAAACTATACTTTCCAACTAAAAATACACAACAACTAAAAAAAACATTTGAATTTCCTTTCAAGTGACACATCTGACAGTTCAGTAATTTAATTTACAGGCATAAAAAGCAGTTTTTCTTTTCTTGTTTCAATCAGAATGAATAGTCATTTCTTTAATGTTACCGGAGACATCTGCTTAATTACTCTTCAAGCAAACTACTTACACTGCACTAAAACAACTGGAATCACCTCAACTGAGCCAGACTGTAGAATGCTTATTAAGAAATATAACACTGACATAAAAATACTTTCTGCATGAACAGAATGATGTGAATACTTTTATAGGCAATGAGATACTACACCACACTGTGAGTACAATAACTCCACATGAGCTATGGAACTACACTGTGGTGTAAAGAAAAGCCTGCTAACATAATTATGTAGACTTTCTGTCTCTAAAGCAGTTCAAAGTATCTTAAAAAGGATTATAAGTCAAATGAATGTTACATACCTGCCCTGCATTACTTAATTGATGTTAAAAAAAGACACTTCTCACCTTTTCAGCTGAAGATCTTGCAGAGATTTGAGCAGCTGGACTTCGGAGTCTCTCTGCCCGGACAACAACCAGTGAATGGAACCAATCTGTCCTTGTTGTTGTTTTTAGAAGGCCATTAGGGCGGACGGACACTCTGACATCATAGCAATTACAATGAAATACCATTAGAGACCCCGAGCCAAAAATAATGGAGACTCCCTGGAAAAAACTGATGCTTGTCTATGTTTTCTTAACCTCAGCCTGTATCTCTCTGTGTGAGTGCTTGTGTGTGTGTGCGTGTGTGTGTGTGTGTGTGTGTGTGTGTGTGTGTGTGTGTGCAGTTCTTTATCCAACTCTGGTCTACGCTCAGTGATGTGAGGATTGTCAGTACTCATCTTGACACTTACTGTGATGAAGGATTGGTAATATGACAACAAACGACGGAACTTTTAGCTCTTACTGGGTAATTTAAAACCTCGGACACCCTATAATTAGACAAAAGGTAGATTGGCTTTGACTTTAAAAAGTCCTGTCGATTTCAGATTTAATGGATTAAACAAGATAATGTGACCTCATCAGAGTAACTGTCTCCCCTGCTGTCACATGAACATTTCTGTTCAAAACCGTTTCACTGTTTTTGCATGTTTTAGCCCACTTACTAGAACGCACTTATACTTTACACCACAGCTAACCATTTTACAAGCCATGCTGCTTTACGTTTTTGGGCGCATTTTGCTAGAGTTCCATAGCCGTTGATTTCCATTCATTTTTCTCCTTCATAATGCAATGAAATAAAGTTTATTTCTGATTTGATGAAAATTACGATGAATTACTCAACGCAAGCAAGTTTTGAAAGTCTGCTAATTGATTTGACCACAATTGGAAAAATAATGGAAATCAATAGTTAGCTGAAACGGTTGGAAAATACATCAACACAGTATAACCTGCATGGCCAGCAAGAGGGTAAAAAATACACTTTCTAGCAGATTAAAGCAGCATTTTTTGCAAAATAACATTGACAGTATCACCTAATAAGACAACTGTTAGTCCAGTATTTAAACTCCTTTTCGCTCCGTTATGTTCTCCATTTAACCCCTGAGGGAAATATTTGGCTATTTAACTGTTCCACTAGCCAGGTGCTAACTTTGCCTGCTGTTTGATGCCAGGCCGGTTTATAAGAGCTGTTAGGCTCGAAACAGCTGCCTCCCTGAGACAGGAAATGGAGATTTATTTAAAATCAATCAAATCAATATGCTAAAAGACACATTTGTCTATACAATAATATAAACTGGTTCAGCGTTAAGTAGCATGCATTGTGCCTGTTGATCAAAGTATCAGTAAAAGTAAGTGGAATTAATCTTATTGGAGAGACAAAAGAGGTGACACAAAAACAGCAGACTCCCAGAGTGTTTTCTCAAAGTGAAGTTTCATTTTTAGCACATAGTTTTTTTTTCTCCATTCTACACCCCCCTGTAATGTTACGTACAGTAGTAAGCTTCTCTACATTCAAACCCCCCCCACCGCTGTGTTGGTCCCCAAAATATACATCTTCTTCTTCCCCTGCATCATCTTCATCATCTTCTCTAAGGTTTTTCTTCAACACAACAAACACAGACCATTGGGCAGACAGTGCAAATCTAGAAATTCAGTGAAATTGCTACTTAATGCAGTTGTAGGTTTCGGTAACATCATATTCTCATTCTGTTACTGTTGCTCTGACTTATTGCCATTCTATCGTGTCTAACTCTACATCTTTTCTTTCCTCTGTCTTTCTCCTCCTCTGTTTTGTTTTTTTTGTATCTTTAATGCTTTCATCGAATCCGTTCACACCACCCCTCTGATTTCAAGCGTTTGTTTCAATTTGGCCACACGGAAATGGCCACAGAGAGGAAATGTGACGATGGCTGTCTGTGAGGCGATACCCGATCTACGAACACTCTCTCTTCTCTCGCTTCCTTTCCCGGAGCAGTTCTAGAATGTACGACAGAATTCTAAAAAGGAGAATATTACTATTGATCATTAAGTGAGAAGTCTAGAAGAGGAGCTGGGGTTCTGTTGTCCCAGAGTCAGCTGACCGACTGACAATAACAATCAAGAGGGTTTGTGAGTAAGCCAGCCAAAACAAAAATCATAAGGTAAGCTGAGTTTTATGACAGCGAGGTCAAGTTTTGTCTCTTTTGAGTTGTGTTTTTTGAGTGTTTTTTTGCCTGAATCAAAAGAATTTTTGAAATCCAACTAAATGTGAGGCTGTTTTTTTTTGCCCATATTTCCAACCAGCTGTTGTTTGCAGGTGCAGGTTTTTGAGGTGTCATTAGGCTGCTGTAACACCGACTGCATCAGCGCGTTTTCTGTGGCGGCCATGGAGCACGGCCCATGCAAATGTGTGCCCTTAACTTCTACACTCTCTTCTAAAAAAAAATCTGCCTGAAAAGAAAAAACAACATACAGCATTGTGGTCGTTGGAGAAGAAAGGCTTATGTCAATGGTTCCCAACTTGGGTGTTGGGGCCCTTAAGGGGTCATGAGATAGATCAGAAGAGATCACAAGTAAGGTCTTCTGCAATTTATTTTTTGCTCTTTTGTATTTTTACTGATTGTACTTATGAGGTTGAGCACACAATTGGATCACACACTTGATTTTCTTTTCACTTTTCCTGTGAAATACTGGATATTTATAACTACAATCAAAACTATTGAAGGAGAAAGAAAACACTATATTTGGTTGAAATGTTTGCAGGTCCACATGAAGGCCACAGGGTTTCAAGCCAAAAGGTTTCCGAATTCTAGCTTTTTCTGGAACTTTCAATCTTATCTCACAGTTATCATCAGCAGATGGAGTTCGCTCAGTTGTCACAGAGATTGCTCCGGTGCCATCACGAGACAATAAGTTGACCGTTCATTCACAAATTGGACAATATTTGGTTTGACTGTCAAACATGTTGGAAGGTATAACCTGGATGTTGGATGTAACAAATGAAACACAAAGCTGCAGCGTCAACGTTGGCGATGGCGGATTAGGTGTGAGCGCAGCCTGAAAGCATCGGAAACAAGCCAACCAAACTCAAAGCAAACTCAAAGCATCAAGCACAAGAACTTGGAAAACTGGGCCAGGAGCAGATTCATGAATCTCCTTGAAATGCTAAAATCAGCTCAATAAAACTTGAAATGCCAATCCGAGAGCGGTTAATCAAATGGATTTCAAAACCTTGTTGACTCAGGCATGATTTATAGTGAGTGTGGGTGAAAACTGCTGGTCTGAAGGGTTTTTGAATGTTTGGTTACGATGCAGCCGACAGGTAGCTCTGCGTCTCAAGCGTCAAAAAGAACAATCAATTGATTAGTTTTACGATACATTCGGATTCAAACCCTGTCCCTCAGGAAGGAGAGAAGGAGAGAGAGAGAAAAAGAAACAAAGAGAGAACAGTTTTCTCTCATTCTCTATCACTCTGTCTACGCACATCTCCTGCTCACTGATTCACTCACTGGACACACACCAACGCGCGCACACACGCGTGCACACACACACACACACTCGCACACAGACTCTCACACACACAACCTGACCGTCATCATCAAATAGAAAATAAATAGCATCAGTATCAGTTTTCCACAAAATGAACAAGATCATACAAAAACCAAGAAGAAAAACAACATAATTACAAAGCAAAGTCATTTTTCATCAAATAAATTTACACAAAAAGTACCTTTAAGACAATGTGAATATCAAGGACGCAACAGGAGTAAAAACAAGAGTGGGGGGTAAACTTTTGAGTGTGACACCCACTTCCTGTTTAACCCCCTAAGAACACACATATTATCCTGAAAGAATGAAAATATTGCTAAAATAATTTTTTTCTGTTTTTTCCCCCCCCTCTCTTTATCCCATCACTCCGTCAAATGATCAGACAAGAATAAACAGATTTTTCTTGGTTCACACCGAAAAAGGTTATCATCGTCATGGTCGCCATCTAGCAGCGTCAGGTCTGCCGATCCTAAAGGAACAGACGCTCCGGGTTCAGAAATCCAACTGGATCACTGTGTTTTTCTTTTGGTCTGAAACACTTGTGGTGCGCTTTATTTGTCCTCCAGTAACCTCTGTGATAGGCGGGGTTTGCCAGTCTGCTCGGATACATTTTTGGTTAAAGATTGGGGGGGTTCTGAAGTTCAACTTTGTAAAACGTAACCGAGGCAAATGAGTAAATTTGTAAATCCTTTAACCAAAAAAAATCATCACTGTGTGCCAAAATTAAAGGTAACCTGTGGAGTTTTTGACCACTAGTGGCGCTATAGAGTCATGTTTCTATGAGCGGGTCCCCATTATGTTTGTATTGCATCGGCAGTTGGTGGCGGTAATGTGCAACGAAACTATGCAATATGCCCACAAAGGCAGGGAAGAAGGAGATTGCTAGCAAGTAAACAAGTATGTAAACAATGCAAGAGTTAAAATATGTTTTTTCAAATCGACTTTATGGATGTTTTATGAGGGAGGAAATGCAGTCAACACATTTGTCAAGCCTCAAAGATACACACAGTGTGTTTTGGTGAGTAACACTGAATGTTAACATAACTTTGTTTGTTTAGAAGAAAGCTCCACAGGGCACCTTTAAACAAACAAAATAAAACGTAATCTTTGAACATGGAATGTTTTTGGATTTTTACGAAATACCCCTTTAAAATACACCCATCGCACCACAAACATCCCAAATTTAAAAAGAAAAGAA
Organism: Pholis gunnellus; assembly: GCF_910591455.1. Classification (NCBI taxonomy): domain Eukaryota; kingdom Metazoa; phylum Chordata; class Actinopteri; order Perciformes; family Pholidae; genus Pholis; species Pholis gunnellus. The sequence continues at coordinate 10,507,861 of NC_136550.1, forward strand.
AAACAGCCACCGCCAATCCAGTCCATTCCTCCCCTCTTTAAGGTCTGTTAAAGGGGAATCCCGCTGAATTTCAGCACTCACACTATGGCCTCATACAGGTAACATGTGATGTGAATTCAAAATTCGAGCCGGCCTTCCCCTTTATGGTATCTGCTACACTAGTGTTTCTCCCATAATACACTACAGAAATATCCAGAGACATATGTATATATATAAAAACATTATCATCATCATCATCATCATCAGTAGTACTTAGAGTAGAGTAGAGTAGTAGTAGTAGAGTAACAAGTAAGAAGAAGGAACAGTATTGTACTTTATATCATTATCATCATCTTCATCAGTGGTTATTTAACCTTGAGAGACTTTAGGCTCGTCCTTTGGTGGGACCCCGGCAGAATGGGAGAGAAGTTAGCGCCAGAACCAGCTGTGTGTGTGTGTGTGTGTGTGTGTGTGTGTGTGTGTGTGTGTGTGTGGTGTGTCTTTGGGCCTGTAAACCTGCGTGAAATGTTTTGGTGCATCAATCGAGTGTTTTTATGTGAGATTTGTTTGACCTGGATACACTTTCTCTCTGTAGCTCTGTCTTCTCATATTTACAGTGAATATGTACTGTTCCTGCGTCTGTGTGTGTGTGTGTGTGTGTGTGTGTGTGTGTGTGAGTGTATGTGTGTGTGTGTGTGTGTGTGTGAGGTTTTGTGTGTGTCTGGTCTGTGCAGCAATAGTTTTGGGACATTTGTGTGAAATTGCTTCTTTTGTTTTTTAATGCATTGTGCTATCCACGCATGAAATAAGCATCTCTGACCAAAAGACAAATACGTGGCCACAGTACAGACTCTGATCAAGCTAGACCCATGTTCAACTTGGTTAGTGTTGCACCAAAAGAGAAATTTCATCTCTTATTTTTGAGGCTGATTTGAAGCAGGCCAGCTACCAATTTTGGATACTGACCTGCAGTTTAATAAACCAGCCACTTATTAAAACGACTGTCTGCACTTTCGGACAATATTCATCTTCTGATCTGCAACATGATGTGTGTACAGCAAAAAAGTGAACCAGTTTCACACAAGTCGGTCAGAAAAAAAAAGGTGCAGTGTTTACCTCGGATCACTGAGTTTGTGCGCTTTTTCACAAAAAGCCACCCTCTCGATGATACAAGATAAAAAGAACAGTGGATTCGTTTTGTACCTTTTTCTCTCCCAACACTTTCACCATCAACCTCATGTCTTCTCCCTGCCCCCTAACCCCCGTGCTATCCAAATCTCTGCGGAGCAGCACCTAGGTGGCGCTCTCCCCGCCTCCAGAGGAGGAAGAGGAGGCCCCGCTGGGCTTGGGCTCGGGCTGGTCGGAGAGAGACGTCTGTGGGGACGAAGGGGTCGGTGGGTCCCCTCTCTCGCCTCGCTCCTGGAGGTTGCGCTGGTTCCTGGCCGCCTCGGTGAGCATCTGCATCCGGCGGTCCTGGTGCTCCTCCAGGCCTCGCCAGAGATCCACACGCTCCCTGTCCCGCTTCAGCTCCCTGGGGAGGCAGGTTGAAGGGAGGAGGAGAAAAAGAGAGGGATGGAGGGAGAGGAGACAAGAAGTGAGCTTTTGGGAAATGTTTCAGGCATGCCAAAGTACTCTGGGACCTGGAAGAAAAACCTAAGGGGATCTTTGCTGAATACTTAAATATAAGGAGCATTGCCTCAAAGACTGGACAACTTGGGCAATTGTTAACAATTAGGTATTCAGTGTAGACAAACTGAAATCTCTGGAGATATGTTTGAGTCGTCACTTTCTCCTGAAATGTGCTTTGTTGTAATTGTACAGTATAGACCACCAACTGCAAAGCAAATGTCTTACTGCTGATTATTTACTTTGAATGGAGCCCGGCTAGCTGTGTCTTTATGCTAAAGTTAACCATGCCCTGACTCCAACTCCATACTGAACTACTCCTTTAAGTTTTGTTTCCCAAAAGTATCCACCTTCTGGAGTTTTAAACTTGGCAACACACTAAGTGTAATCATGATGTGATCCATGTTGAAAAAGATGACCGAAGCGACACATACTTACAGCACAACGTGAAATATGATGTGATGGATAACGGAACAAATAGCAACTAAAACACGACTTAAGAGCCTTCTAGTTCTTCCTCTTGTAGTCATTGTTGTATCCAGTGACACAAATACACACGCACGCGCACACACACACACACGCACACACAAAGAGAGTGAGTCATACTCACTTCTGTTTCTCCACTTTGTAGGAGGCAGTGAGGTCATCAAACAACTTGCTGTTCATCTCCATGAAGGTCTTCAGCACGTTGTAGATCAGAGACACAATGGTCCTGTAGAGACGGAGACAGAGGATAATGAACCTGGGCGGTCATCAGTCCCAAGGCATTATGGGTCAGGAGATAAGAGGGTATGGAAGCTTGGTTTTGGAGAGATATTAACCCACCGGCAACCATATGTGTTGCCTGGATCATAACATGAGGGTTACTCATGTGTCTCGAGTAGATTATTAGCTCTAGTGCTAACGTTTTAGCTTGTACAGTTATCTCAGTGTTGGGATGTTAGAGATCATAGCAGCTGTGAAGCTAACTGCTAAATGATCTTATTACACATTAGCAGTGGTGGAAAGCAACTTAGCACATTTTCTTTTCGTATCATTTTGAGACACTTGCACTTTACATGAGTATGTGAATTTCATGCAACTTTGTATTTAGAATTCACTACATTTATTCAACAACATTTTGAATGCAGGACTTTTACCTACAATGCATTATTTTGAGATATGATTCATTTTGCTTAAAAAAAAGGATCTGAATACTTCTTTCACCATCAAAACAGTAACTAGCAGAGCTAAAGGTTACAATCATATTGGCCCCTATCTAAAATCAAAAGTTGAATTAATTTGTGTGTGTCATTGTGAGCTACTGACTGGTTCCAGTGCTCCTTGGAGACTCTGTAGAGGGTGGCGAACACCAGCGGCAGGATGACTTGACAGTTCTCCTCTATCAGACTGAGGATGTATTCGTTGTTCCAGAAGTAAAGAGCCCGCTCCGCTACCTAAAACAAACACAGGGACACAGGAGTCGACTTTCATTTATCAGAGATGGAGCAGGATTCTTTCCATCAGACTGGTGTTTGTGCCCACAGTTTCTGAAGTTATCCAAGGAACTGACCGTCAGTGGATTGTTTCTCTATCGTGATATAATAAATCTGTAGGCATGGGTACTGGTATCAGGCTTATTACTCCCCAAAACAGTTTAATTTGGGGATTTCTTTTTTTCATTGATTCGTGCATTTTGACAACAAAAGACGTTCCAGCGTGAGTTGAATGTACTTGTGTTGTTGCGTTTACCTGGAAGTGAGGGCTGGAGATACAGGCTGCGATCTGTTTGAAGAGCGGCTCCTGGACCCGGATGAACTGAGACGGCTCGATCACATCCAGGATCTCCTCAATCTCCCCCAAGAACATCACCTGAATACGCAGACACGCCGACAAACACATTTTTATAATCGATATATAAAAGGACAGAACCGACATTCATGTGACTCCCAGAAGTGAATTAAAGTACGATAAGACACTTCAAGGAACACCTTGCAATACGTAAGTCCTACAAGACACATCGGCGCCTTTTTATTACTTGTTTTCTCACCTCTTTCTGCGTGCAGGTTTTTGGCCAGTACTTGAGCAGCCCTCTGATGATCTGCAGAGAAACAATGAAGCGGATTAATATGAATAAACTGCAGGCATTAGCTCAGCAGGGGAGCTGGCTGGCGCCCATCTGTGCCATCTCCATTAACTCATATTCGTACTTTGGCTGGGGCGTTAAGAAATATGTCATTAACTCTGTCTCGTTATTACTGTAATGATGTCGGCGAAGGAAGAAGTAGGTTATAGCTAATGCTCTAATTCAACCTCGACCAGTTTAGTTACAAACTAATGTTAAGGACTAACACTGATCATAATGTTTGATGGTCATGTGACTGGTAGTCTTATTTCCTATTTGTGGATAATCACCCTCCTTTTAGCCCTGTTTTGGTCTCCACCAACTTGTGGAATATGTGGCTCTTTTGTTGCTAAATGTGCCACTATGTTCTCCAGCTAACTGCTAACTTTGTCTGTCTGCCGTTTGGTGCTGGGCAGGTTGTGTCCAGGAGGTAGTCTGTAGGTTTGACACTATACCTTACACATTACATGTATCATTTGAGCCATTTTTAACACAAAATGCAGCTTTAAACCTATACATTTCTATCTGCAATGTCACCACGGTTCAATTTTCGCAGCAATTAACAAAAGCTACAAAACTAGGAACTTCATTATCCTTTCAATTTGATCAGTAAGTGTGTTGTAGTAAGTATAACAACGTAATGAAAACACAGTCTTACGTATTCAGTCACTGTAGCATCTTTCTCCATAAACTGCACCACACAGTAGGCCAGCTGCAAGGACAGAGGAGACGTGGTTAGAACACACACACACACACATTCCCTGAAGCTGTCAAGGAGACAAGGGGGATCTTAGCACTTATCCCTCAGGATTACACACTGCTAAAGATCGGAAAGACAAGTTTTCCGAGGGGAGATGTGTCACAAGTGTGTGTGTGTGTCTACTTCTACATCAGCTCTTGTCTCCTCCTATATGATCTGCAATCATTTCCTATTATTCAGCGGGTGTGTGCTTGCATGTGTGTGTGTGTGTGTGTGTGTGTGTGGGTGTGTGTGTGTGTTTTGTGGTTGCCCCCTCCACCCCGGCCGGTTGCCGTGGCGAGTGGGCACCGTGGCGACGGAGACTGTGTGTGCGTGTGTTTACTTCGGAAGGAGTGATGTCACACACACAAAGTCCCTCAAGGGCAATGTGAGATAGAGTTTAGACCTCTTGTCTCCGCCTCTGTCTTTCCTCTTCTGCTCTATTTATACCTTTGCTTTGTTCAAATGATTACTGTACTGGTCTATTTAATGACTTTTAGATAAGTAAGTTCAAGAGGCATTGATGTAAAAGTATACACAACCTCTACTGTGTATAATTGTACACTTACAGACAGTAGAGGTTGTGTACTGTCAGATTATTGATGGTTGTTCTCTATCTTTTTGTGGAGCAATCACATTTTACCTTCTTTCTTTCTTCTTTTTGTTGTTGTTTCTGTCTTTGTCTCGTTCCTGACCTGTAGCTCAATAGTCTGTCTCTCTGTCTGTCTGGCTTCCACATCATCCACAGCTTTCATCTTCTAATCCCTTTTCCTTCTTACGGTGCACCTCTCTTGTTTGCCTTCTCTCCTCGCTCCATCCCTATCTTTCCTGTCCCTCACCCTCGCACTACAACGCGGTTAGAGAAGCAGAAAGAGGGAGTGGAGGCTAAAGAAAAGGGGGCTGGTGAAAGCAGGGATGTCAAGTTTGAAATAGGAGGATTAAAATGAAGGTGCTGGTCGGTCAAAGCGTTTAAAGTATTAGCGAGACATTGGAGATGCTGCTTGGGGTAAATATGATGTTGGATTCTGTTGTCAGGCCAGGATATGTGGGTGCTGGAGGCCGTTGTTAGGCTAAGGATTATGGAGATTGTAGTCTTTTTAAGGCTGAGATTTTACCAATATTGATCTGTCAAGGTGACAGTTTTAAAGCTGCGAAATAAAGCTTTCACTCCTGAAGTTGAAGCTAATTAGCTTAGCTTGCTATTGTCTGGACTGATTCCCACTAGAAGTTACTTTTCTCTTTTGTTATTTCATTTGGCAGCTCCAGCTTGTGTTTGTACCACATTATACCAAGAAGGGGGGCTAGTTAGCGTTGGGCTAGTGCCAGACTGTCAAAACTCAAAGCAGCCAGTAGTCCTGCAACCTCAGAGCTCAGGGAGTAACATAGGCATGGATGGGATTAAGCAATTCCAAACAACGTCAGACCACGTACATTACGTACACTGGGCAACACTTAAAATATCACTGCAGTAAAGTAAAGGACCAGATAGGTAGTGAAAACAAACACCAAGGGTATACATGGTTTCTCAGCTAAACCGATTTGTAATTTCAGTTCAAATTTAAAGCAAGAGAGTCTGATCGGAGCTTAGAAAGCGAAAAACACTGCATTTGCTTTTTACTGAAATACATCATGTGTAACCATGTTGTGGCTTCAAAATATAGCTCTAACAGCTGTTACTACAATTCAGCGACATTAATCTAAAAGAGAAAACCCTTCATACGCTTCTGTAGGGATGATTCAAATGTATTTCACGGTGCTGAGGAACATTTAAGATGATTAAGTGCTGCTGTGATATTATATTTTGATATTTAGATCCAGATCTGGGTCACTCACTCTCGCGCAGCCACACCTAGTGAGCACAGAACCTCTGTCCACTCGCATGTATCCCCTGTGACCCCGTCAAACCGAGTGTGTGTTTGAGCGTGTGAATAATGCATGTGTGTGAACCACGGGGAGGAAGACAGGGAGGAGAAATGTAGGGCACGGTGATGCAGGAACCCAGAATACACACACACTCACACACATACCTCTGTACAAACTGTACCTTCTGCATAACTAAATAATGTGTGGCACAAACAAAATGCACACACACACACACACACAATAGAACAGCTGCCATCTGTGTCCTCAATCACACACACACACCAAAGAAACCAAAAAACACACACCGAGGGTAATTCAACAGTGAGCGCATCGCTCTGCAGTATTATCTGTGACCCAACTCTGCTTCCTAGTGGTACATTTCACACATTGCAGGAATCAGTACTACCATTTGAGAGACATTCATGTATGGCTGATTTGTCAAGTTGAGAAAAATACCCGGATCTCTTCTTGGTAGAGAAACCAGAAGATTAGCTACAACCCAGTTTGATTCTATGATAGTCGGAGGAGTAGGGTCTCTAAAACCTACAATAAAGCATGCCTCAGTCAAGTGGAAGAACTGCAAAACCACATATTTTAAATAATTCATGATGTTATGATGCTGTTTTTTTTGCTTGGAAATGGTGAAAATAATATCTGGCACAAAATATCAGCAAACAGCATCAATGTTGGCCTTCAAAAAACATATGAACACACGTGGAAAAACACTTGTACGGTACAACAGACTATTAAATAAACATCTGTCCCCTGCATGTGGCTGTAGACATGGTGACAAACTATATAAACACATTTGGTACTGTGTAATTGCATTTGGTGGCGTTACATAAAGCATATATGGGTGTCAAAGGTTCTTAATGCCAAAGGAATCAAAAGAAACCGGCGGTAACACTAGCCATAGAGTAATATGCAACCAAAGGACTTTAAATACTAGACCACGCCGGCAAATGTCACTGACCTGTGCGTGGAAGATGGAAAGGGACTTTGCCGTGTGTAGCGGGATGAGGACCCGAACCAGGAACTGCTTGTGTTCAGCCTTCAGGGGCAGGGCGAAGCCATTTATGATGCTGGAGGAAAGGACAGTTACGGTCAAATACTTTCACTCTACATACATATACTTGCTTTCTACTGGCAAAAACAAGGTGATGTTTTTGGTATGTCAACTCTATAGGCAGATATTTATTTACATAAAGTCTACTATTGACATCTGGGTAAGCGTGTGCGTTCGTCTGCGTGGTGGAGTCTATTCTTGTGCTGTGTCCATTTCCAAGTGACTGGACAAAAGCGTGGTCCGCTCTGTTCACCGCTACACTGACTGACATAGAGGTAGTTCAGCCGACGGAGGGAAGAGTATGAGCAGCGGAAGAGTGGGAACTAAACTTGGCAAGTATGAGTCTTAGGAGCACTCTGTTTATCTGTTTGTCTCAGAATCTCTCTGAATCAGTCAGTCTACCTGTCTGTCTGTCTGCCTAACAGCATCTTTGTTTAATGGAACATTTCTTCAATAATATCTCCCTCCTGCTGTTCGTCTAATCTTTCTTTCTGCCTCCTGTCTTCTTCCTCTCTCTCTTTTTCTGTACAATGAATCCTCCCATCTCGCTCTCCTTCTCTCTGTGTGTGGGAGGAGCTATAAATACCTCTGTTACCACCAACATGAATACAAACCTCTCTCTCCTCTCCTGCTCTTGCTTCTCCTTCCTCCTCTTCTGACTCACTGTTCACTCACTCATCCTCTCTCCATCCCTCATCCCTCCATCTTTTCTCACCTTGAATTCCGCCTCTCCTCTTACTCCCGCTCTCTTCTCTGCGTTAACTTGTCAAAAGTCGTCAACCATTTTTTTTATTTACTTGCTCGATCAGGTGGTCACGGGTTGGAAGAAATGTTTCAGATTTTGTATTAACCTCTTCATCCTTTGTATTGGCAAAAACTGAAGGACAAATGGTCTTGCTAAATATTCTAGCGCACCAGAATTCAAACAAATCACCATTTAAAAACATTTCTTTCTTATTAGTGTCTAATAATGAAAGACAACCACAGAGGGCACAAGCTAGATTCCAGCACAGACTGCCCTTGAGAGAAATTTATATTTATTGACTCAATTTCTTTGTTTGCTTAGAGATGATTTCGCTCTTTCAATGCCTTTTATTTATTCCCTGCCTCCTTCCATTTCATCTAATTTATTCCCGAGAGAAACCGCAACTACCCTCTCCTTTTATGCACGTTAGCATAACAAGGCCACTTCCTACTTAGCCCGCTGATGAGGTCGTCATGTACCTTGAAGTGAAAAGCTAACAGCAGCAGAGTTAGCAAAGAGATTTTGAGGTCACGCTAACGTTAGCTAAGAACGACACCACAGTGTACCATATTATACTATATTATGTAAATATGTGTCATTGACTCGTGCTCTACATTCTATTATATGAATACAGACACACACTGAAGTGACATATTAGACTGGTGTGCACAGACTTGTTGATTCAATGTGTTTTCACGTTGGACAGTCAGGCTAGCTATTCCCCCGTCTTCCAGTCTTTATGCTAAAATAAGCTAGCCCTGACTCCAGTTTAGTGAAGCTGACATGAGGTTAATGTTTGTCGCCCCAAAAAAATACTCCTTTAACATTATTCTGCGTACGGAGGGAGTGAGACTAAAAACAGACGAGATAATATCACCAGTCTCGTTTGTGTCCATCCTCCATTTCCTCTCTCCCTTTACTCTCTTTATTGCTGTCATCTCTCCGTTCTTGTTCCCATTCATTTGCGTACGAGTACCAGCAGAGAGCAAGACATGTTTGTTTATCAGTTCGGCTTCCTCCCTTGCGCTCCCATTTCCATCTTCCTCATATTTCTCTTACTGGCCTTAGAGACGAAGCAACAAACTATACAAACCTCTGAGTCATTTCTCTTTTATGTATTTATACTCGCTCTTGTTTCTGTCTCTCCTTCCTGCCACCACCCACCTTTACTCCTTCCCTCCTGCCTTTTAACTAATTTCTTATTTCTCTTTGCACCCACAGTTGTGTTTGCCCGATAAGAACGATAATGAATCTAAAATAAATGCCTATTAAATTGCTTTTTGTGTTGAGCTGTTGCAGAAGTGATTGTGCTTTGTCACCGTTTTTTCGTAGTTGCTTAAATCAGTGGGTTACCAGCTGTCTCGTGAATAGGAGCAGCTGGCCAAGTACAGTATGTGTCTGTGTGTTCACGCTCAAACTCCAAATGCATTCATTAAGTCAAGATATACTACGAAGCATGCTTTCCTCCAGAGCAGAAGAGTTTGCCCCAAAGTGTGTCTGTGTGATTTGAAACGAACCTGCCGAGGATTTCCAGAAGCTCCGCTACACCGTTGAAGTGCTCAGTTTCATATATGAACCTAAAGATCAGATACAACATACACACATAGAGTGACGCATCAGCAGAAGAAGCAACCGTTCTAGTCAAACAAAAGCAAAAGGGACTAAAAGAAGGACTGCAATTCTTGAAATAGTAAAACATAGTCTGTTCACATAAATTACAAATGCATATAATTCCCTGGTTGGCGTTCCTGACTTTCCTAAGGAATTGATAATAAACACAATTTCTGGAATACAACTCTAATGCCTCTGTGATCATGTGATAGAGAAATGGATTACAATATCAGTGAAGCACATTCATGCTTATTCTGCATCTTTTAGCTGTCAAAATGTACAAACAAATGATACTGAAACCAGTTAACTGAGACAGAAATAGCGTGCGTTGCAGCATCGCCACTCTCCTTTGCTTGAATTACATTGCAAACACAACAATACAGCCACACTTGGTGAAGGGCAATGATGAAACATGATTGTACATCACAGCACTCTCGTTAGTCAGAGCTGTTTAACCAATTATTTGAGGACATTTGAGTCACCACACGAGGATTTAACTCTCCGGATAGATGCAGGATGGGGATGCATTGATGATCTAGTGAGTGCAGATGTGCACAGTCATGCCGTGGGCCTGTTCGTGTGAGGCTGGTTTCCCTTGTTACAGAACCACTCTAAATATGCAGCACAAATTCACTAATGTACTAATTCAGCCTACGTTTCCACGTATCTCGTGTGACTTCAACCCAAAAGTGTGTGAGGTGTTTATACTCTTCCAATACTGATAACTCAGTCAAAATGTTTTCCTGTTTTGTACTGTAAATTGATGACGCACCAAGCTAAAGCAATGCATTACAGAGGTCATAAACACCGCTTTTCACCCTGCTGATGGTCTTTGTTGGCGGATGTTTGATTTATTGATGTTAAAATGCTATAAATAGCAAGCAACCTTAAATCCTATGCAGTGGACTGGTGGGAGGCAGCCTATACCTGAGGAAGATGTTGTTGATCTGTTTGCGGATGTAGGCTCGGAGGCCCAGTAGTTTTCCATAGACACGGTGCAGGATGGTCTTTAGGTACTCCCTCTCCCTGGGGTCCTCGCTGTCAAACAGCTCCAGGAGCTACACACACACACACACACACGATAATTACAAATTACAAATCCAGTAGGTTTGTTTTATGGCTCTTGTGGGGCCATTTTCTAAATGCATTCATGCTCTAACCTCCTCACTCCTGCACCTAAACCTTAACCTTAAAGTCATGTGAATTACTCTTGAATAAAAAACTAATCTCGAATCTTACAGTACAACAGGAGACAAAGACCACCAATCTCTGGACGTATTTGTTATATTTCTGTGTAAAAACATTTCATGGTGGTATTTTTACCATCTGCTGAACAAAATGAATACCACATAAACTATGTTTTACTAATCTCTTTCAAAAATAAAGCAGGATATTAAACATAAAAGTTGTACAACAAGAACTGCTGAGTCTTTTAGTCCATTTTTTTTTATTTGTGCTCCAACTTAGATCATAAAATTTAAGAGCACTCCGGAATATTACTCGGTTCTGCAATACCTGCTGTTTCAAGGAAGAGCTTCATTTATTTATAGCTTTCCATTTATCGTGGTTTTAGGAACATCTTAAAAGCTTTGGAATTGACAAACCGCAAAGAGAGAGAGGATTACCTGCAAGACAAACTTCTGGTCAACGTAGCGTTTGGCCATGGAGGGCTGGAAGTCCGGGCTCTCCAGGAAACGCAGAAAGAACTCGTAAACCAGCTAATGGAGGCACAAACAGCAAACGTTTAGACGTAATGTAGTGTCTGTGTTTTTCTCCTCAAGTAATAGTTTCATATTTTGGGAATTATTACCTTGTACGCTAAGGCCAGCAGCCGGTTAGCTTAGTTTAGTGATAAAATACTGCTTTTTTTTAACCCGTAGACAGAGCCAGGCTAGTTTTTCCCCCTGTTTCCAGTCTTAATGCTAAGCTAAGCTAACAGGCAGCAGGGAGTGGCTTCACATTGACCGGACAATTATGAGAGCAGTATCATTCTTCTCATCTAACTCTCGGCAAGAACTCGAAAGTGTATTTTTTCAAAAATGGCAAACAATGTTCTTTTTAAAGCGGCTCTAGGTAACGTCGCACGGTGATCTTCTTTAATACTGGGCAAACACCAGCAGTCTAATAAAGAAGATGTGATTTTCTTCTTTGCTAGAGCCCCATTTTGTAATTCCGGCTGATAGAACAGGAACAGTTAGGCACAAAGTTTTGCTTTAAACAGCAGATTTAACTTATCTAAAAGGACCTCAGGCTCAGGTACAGTACATTTATGTGCAGATAAATGCTGAACGCTGCATTAAAAGCAACACCTGGAGGGAGTTGTGTGCATTATGGTATTGTCCACCCTCTCAAATATAGTATATAATATATAGCAGGGCCACATGCATTGTGTTTCACTTTCACTTTAAAGACAAAGCAGTAAAGGCATTGCAACAATTCATAAACTAAGCAACAAAAAGCCAAAGTCAACACATTTTGCTGAAGATATCTTTTCAAGAGAAATCGTCCTTAGATCTGAAGTGGAAAATGCATGATATTATGTAAATCGTCAGAAAACTTGTTTGTATGTACCTGCAGATGCGGCCAGGAGGCTTCAAGTGTTGGCTCATCTTCCTCAGGGTCAAACTCTGGATTCTCACTTGGTGGGAGAGTACGGAAGATATTTACCGAGATCTGGAGAAAACCGCAAACATAGGAGTAGGAGGGAAGGAGAGTTATGGGAACAGGTGGAAGAGTGTGAGGAAGGAAATGGGAAGAGGAAAAGATGAAAATGGATGAGAGGTAAGGAGGGATGTGGACAGAGGAAGGGGATGATGGGAGATGCAGGAAAAGAAGATCAGAGGGAAAGGGGAAGTGAAAAGGGAACGAGGTGGAGAGATAGAAAAGAAAATTAGAAAGAGCCAAATGACAGTACATTCCTTTTAATATTATAGATATCCTTGACATGAAAACAAAGGGGTGTAATAGTTGTATTTTCCAAAAAGTAGGTCTATAGGTCTTTGTAAAACAACAGTTCTGACAAAAACATCCTTTGACTCATTGCTAGACTTCATCATGCTGATTATTCGACATGATGCACATCACAGATTTGTGTCACTTCACACCAAATTAGCTCTCGGGATAGTTGTATAATGTAAGAGTCTTGTGTCATATTGGATATTGGACAATTAAGTGGGTTAGTGTCAACTAAATCAAGCACAAAAACATAACTTCAGCTATTTCCGGCCACGTTTGATGCTTGCCACTGGTGAGCCATGCAACCCCACTGCTCGCACAGTCATGACTTATTCAACACATGCATTTCCACCGGCCATTTAGTGCATGAACTGCATTGCGAAAAGCAAATGTGGTAAATCTCAACTCCCCAATTCAGCATTATTTTCTTTTCTGTTCTTTCCCCCTCTCCACACATCTGTTTGCATTAGTTTATACTTCTCACTGCAGGAGGATATAGGCCCATTTCAAATGACCGTGTAAACCTCACTTGGATTTAAAAAGGTCAAAACCATAACTATAATTAGACTAAAGTTACACAACAATTCCACGTTTGAGAAACACCATCTGGGTCATCTGGTTTCTTTCGTAGCCTCCCCCTACTCCTGTATTACATTTATTCTGTTGCATTGCACTTGGACTCTAACCGATGCACTTAGTAGAAACTTCGTTTGAAATATCTAAGCTTTATTCACATTAAAGCCTTTGCCCACTTTCCTCTCATTCCATCCCGTCCTATCAGCATTTTCATATCCTCTGGGTACAGTGACTCCATAACATAAGCTATATCCTCTGTTCCCTTTACCTTCTTTCCTCAATCCCTTTTTCCTTTCCCCCTTGTTATATCATCTGGGACCTCTGGATCTCTTTCTGTCCATCCCTCACTTCCTCGCCTCCGTCCTCCTATTGCTACTTAGCCTCCTTTGCAAATGCTCTATATTTCCTTTCCTTTCCTTCTTTTTATGTATCTGCCTCTCACTTCCTTTCTCCTTTCCTCACCACCTTTGTTTATAGCCTCTGGTGACCTGTGGAAATGTTTTTCTTGCTTTCTATGTTCCATTTGCTCATCTACATTGATGATTGTTTGTCACTGCCTGTGCCCCAAATGTTCCTTTTTTCATTTCTATTCTTTCACTTTTCCATCCCCATCGTTGCCACCCCTAGCCTCCCCTCTCCTCCTCCCCTCCTACCATCTTTATAGCCTCTGGGTACAAAGGCTCTATGAGGACTCCTCTGCTCGTGGCCACGCTCTCCACCAGCTCGTTGAGTGCCGCACGTTTGATCTCCTTCCCCTTCAGGTCAGCCACGCAGTCCAGGAAATCAAACAGCACGCAGCACTGCTGCAGCTTCTTACAGAACAGGTCGTGTAACTCTGCCACCGGGGCGTCTGGAGGATTGAGAGGTAGGAAGAGAGAGAGAGAGAGGAAGAGACATGTTAGACAAATAGGTTAAAGGACAATAAAATAAACAAAAGGCTGATGCAGCTCAGCCATGTCCAATGGCGTTCCTGAAAGGCGCTTTGTGTTTGGCAGTGAATCGTTTGACAAAGTCGAAGTGTTGGGAGTACACAGATATATATATTCTACAGGCTAGATCTTCTCTCCAACGTAATGAGGGAAAGAAAACAGGCTATTACTCTACAAACACATTTTTACACACACACACACCTTCCTCCAGAGGGCTGTGTTGCATCTCAGTCCTATTACCTGTCAGATTCGTTCTCCAGACCTGTTCGTCACAATGAAACGACCTGCTGCCGGCCGTCGGATTAAAACCTTGCACCTTCCAAAAAAAAAAAGAAAACACCACTTTTCTCAGATGTAGAGAAAGTGGCTGATACCCATGGATTACTGAACACACGCAGTGGGTTTTAAATTGATTCCACAGGCCTGAGGGGGTGTGAGAACTTGAAACGCATCTCCACCTGAAACGCATCATGCAAAAAAGCACAACAACAAAAAAAACAAAGCAATGTAGAGCGTTGCAGGCTTTGCAACCAAACGGGAATGCTGGGTTCTTTTTCTGATGACTCAATAGCAAAAAGTAGCATTCCTATACAAGTCAGATGTACTGTATGTGGGGTTTATGTGCGGATAATAACATACTATGTTACATTATATGAAATGTAAATATGAATGTATAAATAATATAAAATAACTATATATGAATGTGCAAGATATGAAAATCTGATCCTCTTTGCAAAGGTTTTTGAGCAGATGTTCCAGGCTGTGTGCATATGTATGTTATAACTGCTATGAAAAGTCTGACTAATCCTACAGGACCTCAGTCAACCGACCGGGATCTAAAACTCGATTTCTACGTCCAGCTGAGCCTGACGAACAGACCTGACACTCTGTGTCGGGTTGTACTCGTGGCAGAGTCAAGGAGTGGACAGCGGTGCCGTAACGATGACTTGATGCGATCCACCTGTCACATTTAAATCAATCCAAAACAACCACTAACCACAGCCTAATAAGGACTGTAGGGTGAGACGACCATTGACTCCTTTCTGACGCAGTTTTAACAAAAACTGACCGTTGGAGGCTTAACTGGTGTATTGGATACACTGGTCACTCAGTGTACTTACAATGTTGAACAAATAATCTCCCTGTCAAAGGGAAAGAATACAGCGATACCGGTGACTGGGAAGCAGTCTAGACTGTCTGAGGATGATCCAAGACTCACACACACACACACACACACACACACACACACACACAGCAGGAGCAGATTAGATTTAACCCTTCTTAACCCCCAGGTGGGAAACTCAGGAGGGGTAAGGGGGGCAGACTGGAGCTTCTCCAGGCCCCAGACCCCCATCAGCTCTTGTGGGCACACCATGACCATCTGCTCCCTTTGGCACAAAGCTGCACAACAATAGACGAGGTCTGCCCTTTGATCGATGGGTCGAGGCACAAGACACACACACTCTTTGGAGACATTTGAAAGTTGCCTTTGTTCTATCAATTATGACCAACTTCCATACTTTAGTTGGTGATGGGACAGGGTATCTGTGTATTTGAACAGGATTTATTTGAAGTTTGATACATAACGAAACTACTAAGTTGCTGTTT
Organism: Pholis gunnellus; assembly: GCF_910591455.1. Taxonomy (NCBI): domain Eukaryota; kingdom Metazoa; phylum Chordata; class Actinopteri; order Perciformes; family Pholidae; genus Pholis; species Pholis gunnellus. The sequence continues at coordinate 10,523,662 of NC_136550.1, forward strand.
GATGAAGTCCCAGGTAAATTGACCAGACTACAACGAGATTGTCCTCCATTCAGGCAAGTCCTCTGAATGTGTCCTTGTTTTATATGTAGACGATTGTGTGTTGTTTGTGTATAAAGGCTCAGAATAGCGGGACTGGCCTGCGTCTGTTTTTTTGTCCGTGACGTGACTTGAATACACTTTCTCTGTGACTTTTCTTCAACCTTCCCTTTTTCCCATTTTACATCTAGTGTTGACGTCTAAGAGACTGCTCATTGAGCTGTACCGAGCGACCACTTTGTTCTTGAATTGCAGCCATTTCTCAGTGACTGGACAAACATGTAACAGACAAGTTCACACAGTTTTCTGACTATTGGTCACGAAAAAAGTGTGAAAAGTTCAAGAGGAAGAACTATTTATTCTGACTTTGCTTCGAGAACAAATGCGAGTCTAAAGCTGCAAGGTGACCACCTCTGTACGTGCCGCTCTTGGCTGGTTTGAGGTAGCTGCAGCTTCAGTCTTCACATCCTCCTGACTCTCCATCGCTCCTCCACCTGCCTCCGTGTCTCCACTTCTCTTTTTTCTTTCCCCTTCCTAATATGCCCCTTTCTAACCTTTTCATCTCTTCATCCTTCTCTCCTGATTTCTCATAGCAACCATTTTTTTGCTGTCCACTCCCTCCTGTTACCCCCCCTGTAGACAGACTGTGAAGGTGAAATCTAATCCATTTTTAATGGCGAGTAATTGTATGAAGATGTGCCGTGCTGGGACCGAGGAAAAAGTACAGAGCGAGAAGGAGGGAAAGAAGAAGCATGTATGCGGGTTTGGGAGACAGAGAGACATGTGAGAGCAAGTATGGGAGAGAGAAAAGTAAAATAACATGAAATATATATGTATTTTAAGTGTCGGGAGATGACGGGCACAGACAGAGCCACATTTTAAGGCAAAGTAAATGGGCCAAAACAATATTTTGAGCTGGCCACTAGTATTATTACCCCAATGTCTGTTATCATGTTTGGTACAGGTAGGAAAGCCTTTGGAAGTTAAAAAAACCCCACAGAAAACACAAACTCAGTGCACAATGAGGCAGCGCAGAAACCAAACTGAGGTGATACTGAGTGAGGTGGATTTTAGCTTTCCTCTGTGCTGTGCTATTATTAGGTCAACGCAGGTCGCTCCAGACCCATTCATTCAAGGCAGCTTTTAATACCGTGTCGGTAAAGTGATTAGAGTTCTAACTAAGATCTTAATCACCGCAAGTGAGTCATTTGTGAGCTATATTCATGTTTCTGACAATCCAAATCTTTTTTTTCAATGGGTAACAAGCCGAGCTGTGACTACACCATCCAAAACCAAAACATGAAAAATGCGTGCAGTTCAATTAGACTTCTTTGTTCATTTCATCCTTATTAACTCAGAAAGTCCATTGAGATTGAGACGCATATTGTCAACATGGCACACCATTGTTAAGGTTACATTACCACAATTTATAAAAGCAGGCAATAAGAACAATTACACTCTTCTTTTTCCTTTCTTTTTTAGATTAAACTGTCAGTGCTAATACAAAGTGCCTCAAGCGTTGTATTACTCTTCTTTAATTCTTCTTTTCAAAATCCACATGCACAAAGATTGATTAATACACCCGTTTTTGTGTTTTATTCCCCTCCTCCTAAGTATACTAGACTTCACTGTAAGTTTTAAAATAATAAGGTCTTCACTGAAGCCATTTGTTGTGTAGGGGTTGATTCCGGTGAGGCCGACTGAAAAGTGAACCGAAGGGTGTTTCGCTAATTGAAGGCCAAAGAACTCTTTCTTCTAAGTTCTTAGCTGTCAGGAAAAGTTTGTCCTCTTTGTATAGTGCATACAATGTCTCAGCAAGGGCTCTTAAGTCAGCCCTGTAACTGTCGAAGAAAAGTAAAAAACTATTTGGTGAAAAATAAGTGCCAAACCTCTGGAGAGGCAACTCAATGAGAGATTCCCTCTGATGGCTTGGGGTGCAATAAAAGCCGTTAGTTGGGGAAAAAAAGCAATTACAAAAAATGAAAGGATGTTGTAACAATAACAGGAATACAGAGAACAACAGTCCAATTCACACATTCTAGAGCAAAATCAGACAAAGTACCTTGAAAAAGTCCAATAGCACTCTTTCTAATTGTTCCAAGTCCAAGGGGAGACAGTCAGCTCACATACTGTATGCCGTCTAGAAAGTCACTGGATCACTTTACATTATGCAGATATTGAGAAACGCTGGATGATACCGGCTAGTAAAACATTAAACTGGCAGACAGTCAGTGATGTTTAATGAGAAATGCTCTCCACTTGTCGTAACATCTGCCTCAGTTGTGTTTATTCTAAACCATTCTGCCTCTCTGTCCCACCTTTCAGCCACGTTCCAACATCCCCAGGCCTTTGAATCCCTACTGCACAAGATGAACTATCTCAGATGAATTATTGTGAATATTATTATTATATATTAGCCCACATTAAGTTGTTTTTTTTAGGTGTAATTCGTTTCCTTTAACAGCTATTGGTACTGTGGTTTTGCAGGAAACAACACTCAAACAGGAGTAAATGGTGCAGTTGTTGGAACTATTTACAGTGGCGGATTAATACACATTTAGTGCGCAAGCGAGTATTTGCAGCAGCAGGACAGTGTGTGTGGAATTCAGTCAAAATATACTCATGAATAAACTACAATGCCCATGTTTATTGTAATGAAAGCACATGTGACCCAGTGCAACGGTGGCTAATTGATGTGTTTTGGAATGGAATTGTGTGAAAAGACCTTTGGCCACATGTAACATACTCGTTTGTGGGATCAATGAATTGCCGGTTTTGGTCTTTTCATTGTATCTGTTGACAACAAGGAAATAAGGGCATATCTCCAGACTTATCCTTTAAATAAACAAGGGACGAAGATGCTGACAAAAGAAAACGTCAGCCTGAGACACGGAGAGGGTAAAGATAGCATGTGACGTAGAGAAGATGGTGAGAGCGAGAGCAGGGAGAGGGGTGGGTGGGCTTTGGTGAAAGGAGGCACATATGTAAGAAAGAGCAGAGCCAAGCACCCTGCAACAGCATCAAAACACACACATACACAGCTGCACAGATCTAAATATAGTCCTGCTGGAGCGAGAGAGGAGAGGAGAGGAGAGGAGAAAGAATCTGTGGAGGAAACAGGAGGGAGGAGAGGGGAGCAGCACAGGGTTAAAAGATGACATCATCCCCCTCGTCCTCCTCCTGCTTCTCTCTCTCTCATCTTTCCATCTCTAGGGTACCTCCCTTCTTTTCCTCTCTCTCTCTCTCATCACTCCCTCCATCTTTCCCTTCGTCTACTCCACCCATCAAGCTCTCCAAGGCATTTTTTTTTTCTCAAATGAGCAAGTACAGCTCTAGTCTTTAAATAACAGTTATTCTTTTGGCTGAGTGCGTGCGTGTGTGTGTGTGTGTGTGTGCGTGCATGCGTGTTTATGTGACAGAGAGAAAGAGAGGAGGACAGCTTCTGTTTTAGCCACCATCCAAGCCGCCTCTGCACCGCTGTCATTAAGCACTCACACACACACACACACAGATACACTCATGCTCAATGCACAGATACAGTGACGCAGAGAGGAAGAGAGAGGTGGGGGGGCAGATAAAGAAGGAAAGCAAGAGAGAGACACAGGGAGAGTGGAAGGGTGCAACAGTAGCTATATGTAGAAGTCAGGGCAGTATAAATATCACCTTAAGGGGTTTAAGTGACGCTTAAAGTCCATCTCTAAGTGATCTAATCCTCCTTATTACACTCACTTCATCATAAACCGTCGAGGAAACATGTACAACACATCATCTTGCATATGAAATAAGGCTGATTAGAAAGGGGTGATTTGTCCTGTCCTTTCTGGGCAGGTAAATTGCTGTTTACCTGCCCAGAAAGAACAGGACAAATCACCCCGCTGCTTTAAATTAGAGAGGAAATACTGGGAAGTCGTCACTTGGTGATGGTGCTGGGAATAGGTAATGAGACCGGCAGGGTATTAGCATATAGCATGTAAATGGAGTTGTACATCCACAGTCTGTTAATAATGGTAATCACAGAAACAGGAAAGAATGAGCACGTTTCTTTTGACATGTCTGTGTTCTTTTATTCCTCTCACTTAACCTGTCTGACATCGCACCAAAGTATGAACAGATCTCCATCACATTTGGTGGGAACAATTCATCACATTTTAAACCTAAAATGACAACGCTGGTGTTATTGTGCTCAACAGTGTCTCACTGTCTTTGTCCGCGAGTTGAAGGTAGTATATATTGGGACTGATTAAACTAACTGAACCAACAATTTGCTGATGAAAACTGTGGGATGTGGTTGAAAGCTGAAGAACGTTGAACTTGGGCTGCACTGACGAGAGATAAAGATTATTTTTGACGAAGACCACGGGATGCTTGCTGGGTGAAAATCAATTTCAGCTCAAATTACAAGAATGATGTACTTGGATTCAGTGATGATGGAGGTTTGTGCTTTTTCAAAGAAATGATCTTGTATTTTTAGTCTTTAGGCTTAAAGACTTCTGTGACATTCTGAGTATAAAACAAGACATAATCATAACGACAGTCTCCAGAATTTTTGATCCTTCCTATGAAGGAGCTTCACAAATTGAGTTTTATTCCAAATTAAAGACAAACATGAATGATTGAAGTGAAACTCATTACTGATTAACAGGGAAAGTGACAGCTAAAGTCTCTGGAGACTTTTGCTTAGAAACAGCATTGTATTTTAATGGCAGTGGATTTAAAAACACCGTCCTTATATTACGGAGCACATAGACAGAAAGGTCCCATTCTCTCTTTAACAAAGGCAGTGAGAGAAGGCTAAGTCATGGCAAAAGATTAAGAGGCGCGCTAAGCCCATCTTTAAATAATCCAATGACACTACTAATACACGTTCCCACCGCAGAGCATAGAAACCTAATAGAGCAACTGTGTGTTCATATGGGTACGCGCTGTCGTTTCTTTTTGTCGCTTTCTCTTCCTATGATCACCTGAATCACTATCAATAAACACATTTCAGTTCGTCTAAAGCAAACCTTTTTTTCACAGGTCTTTGGGCTACTGGACCTCTTTTATCTAAAAGTCCAAATTGTCCTTGAGTGCTGGAGCGACTTTGAGATATTGAAAGCGATATTTGCCGTGCCAAACGTAAACACAAATTGGAGACAGTAAGTAAACAAACATGGGAGACGGTTATCCCAGCAGGAGACTTCTTCAACATTTGATTAGCAGCTTTGCGACCCTCACTTGTTGAATAATAACGTGTTGGTTTTCTGTGCCGTGTACACACATCACACCGCTGCAGTGAAAAAGGAAATCTCACATTATCCTGTCCTTGAATAAGTGCTTTCTGGTTGTGATTCATTGCTAATCCTCCTCAATAATTTCCTTTGAATACCAATTTATTTTCTTTGTTGACTTAGCTTTGCCCTGCCTCAATACCGCAGCAGCATATTTGATGGTGAACGCCCACCAAGGTGAAACGTGTGCTTATTCAATCAGAGCGCTTATTTGCCCGAGCATCAGCGTATTCCTTTAAGAATCAACTCTTTCTTCGGTGACACAGCAGCTGTTGTGGTTATTGCATCGCTGGCCGTTTCATTACATCCCCTCCCCTGCAATATCCTCTGCCTTTCTTTTATGTTTTATCATGCCTTCTCTCCTCTTCCCACTATTCCTCCTCCACCTGTCAACTTAATGTTCAGTCATTTCCTCTTTGCTCGTGCACTCCATTTCTTTCACCCCCCCCCCCCCCCCCCCCCCCCACACTTTCTCCCTCACTCTCCCTCTTAATTGATCTCAGACCGTCATAGAGCAAAAAACTACTCCATGCTTTCTGTAACCCAATACCAGGCCCATCCAGCTGGCCTCTCCCTTACACACACACACACACACACACACACAGAGTCATTCAATCTCCCACATACAATCTGAGTTAGAAGGTGACTGTTTTACAGTAAACAGCACATTTAAAACAGAGCCTGCCGTACAGTCATTATTATAATGTGGACAAACACACATGCTGGACAAAGAAAAAGGAAAACACACATACACATATCTTCCCATGCAGGCTAACATGTGAGCTAAATCATGTGATGTTATGTTACATGTTGCATAGGCAATATGTCATTTTTGACAAGTACGTAATCACATCGTGGCCTGAAGGAACAACAGAGATGACATCTAAGCAGGGAAACACGCTGGGCTATTTATCAGAGGCAGCTACTTGTGGCACTTAAGTTAATCATTATGACTGCAGTACAGTTCTGTTGCAGCATACAGTTTACAACGAGAGTTTTCTCTTTTGACGTTATCACACATTGTTCTCAGTGAGGAGGTTCCACATACAAAAGGTTTTTGCCGCTACAGCTTTATTTTGTCCAACATGCTAATATTGGCACATTTTAGGTATTATGTTACACTATATTTTAACATTCACCACTATCTCATAATTGTCACATGCGTTTGTGTTTGTTTAACTTTGTTACTTTTAACAGAACACAGTTAGCACTGTTAGCATTTCTCATTGCAATTAACAGAACGCAAACTCAACGCAAGTAAGACTGGTCACACCATAAAGTGGTACGGACAAACTCATCCTTGCGTCTGGGCGAAATATGCGGGGTCTACCAGCTAGGGGACATGACGACTGGCATGGTTAGTTGGTGGACTAATGTAGCCAGAGCTAACCGCTAACACATGTAGCCCCGCGTTGCCAGGTCTGCGCAACAAAACCAGCCCAAAACCAGAACTCTAAATATGCCTCTGCCCAACCGTATCCACCGCTTTTAAACTCCAACAGCATTGATATCATTGTTAAATCTATTGTTATATCTGCAAAGTAAAACCACAAAGGTTTTTTATGTGACAGCACTAAAAGCAGTTTTCACCAAGCTCCTAAAATGGCCTAAGATATTACTCGATAATATATGGACATGAAGATCAATTCACCGACACATAAACTGACCTGTTTGCTCTGTCTTTTTTGCTTTTGCTTCCCTTTTCTCTCTTCCTCCCTCCCTGGACAACATGAATGCACTGATTCATATGCATTTACTGTAGTTAATGCAATACATTCTTCACCTGAAACACCTCAACATGTTGCTTAACAATATCCTAATAATATACTTATAGTAAATACGTGTGTAAATAGATTATGTATGTACTGTTAGCAGTATTATTTACAGTACTTTAACTGAAGCACCTTAACCTGTTATGTAATCTGCGTGCACAACAGGCGGGACCTGGCACCACTCAGTCACAATAGCTGTCCAAGCTAAATAGCTTGCTAAATGTCACTTGCTTGCTAACGGACTGTAAGTAAGCATTGCTAATAAGGACGACAAGGTAACACAGTTTATACAAGAGGTGTATTTGTTCAAGCTCCTGTCTCACAACTGCCTGCAAACCATGCCTCTTTTGAGGAGTAGATCAGGTTGTATCAAAATGGAAGGAGCGATATACAGCTAATGCTACAATAGCTTCTTCCATTTCCAGAAGAGCGCAGTGAGAATGTAATGGGATTCATTTTAAAATTCAAAGAAATTGTCTTAATCAATTAAATAACGGTGTATGTAAATGTAAAACCTTCCCTCGCAGTCTTTCATGAAGGCTCGTACAGCACATCCTCAAAATGATACTCTTCCCCGCTATATTTCGTGAGATGGTCTTGGAAGATTTCATAACGTCATGTCTGACGTTTTCCTTCTAATCCGTTCATTGTTAGCAGTGAAAATGGCCCATTTATGAGAAGATTATGAAACGCAAGCGGCAGTGTATTTTTGTTTCTTTCGCAGACAGCAGTGGGAGCATTTTGAATGCATTTCCCTTCGTTCCATAGAAACAGAAGGCTTGCAAAAGCTCACTTTGACCTGTTAAACAGCATCCAGTGGGCCGAGATCATTCTTTCTGCTTTTAACAAGGTGCACGAGCACACAAACTCCTGCTTCAGTTTACAACTTTACCTAAAATGTCCCGATAACAACATTTAAATCTTCCCTTTATCTCACTCTGGTTCAACTCACCATCTGTTACTCTGTGCAACAAAGCCCGATTCAATTACACCGTCTGTAGTGCTCGTCTTATATATCTGCAGGGTGTTTCGCGGCTTTTAGAGATGCTTTCATGCTAACGCCAACCAGCGGGATGGGTTTCGTGCAGGTGCGTGATATTTAACACTTTCTAAGCTCACACAACATCCCTTAAGGCCTCACATAGTCATTTGAAGCCACTCGGCGGCCGTTTGAAAAGCCACTTCTGCTGGCAGCCGCTAATGGGAACCTCAAGGACAGAAACCATCACGTATGGCTATTTTGTTTTGGTGGATATTTCTTTTGCATGGTTCAAATAGCAATTAGAAACGCTGGTGTTAGTTTGCACGCTGAAGGGTGTCTGCATGACACACGTGTCTATCTATCAATTACTTGATGTGAGTGCTTTTCTATTAATGATTTTTCTGCGGAGCTATTTTGAGGATTCAGCACCCAGATGAACGCGATGGAGCCGAGCATGTTGATTCATTTTCAAAACAGCAATTAGGCCTCCTGCTCTCCTGCTTTCACATCGGGCGTGGGAGATAATAATAAACAACTAAGAATCAATTTTTGATGAGAAGAAATCCAACACACAGTTGACTAAGAAACAGCTGTGGTAAAGAATTGGACTGTTAATTTGTTGTTGTTTTTTTAGGCAGGGGGAGCCGTCTTCTGCTGATTTCAAGATCAGACGATGCGCCTGACAATTCCTTCTTTTTCTTTTAACTCGGTTGAAAAAACGACAGCCTCTTGTGATACACAGCTTACAGGAATAGCTGTAGTATGATCGTCTTGTGACTGCCAAACACAAATTCATGTTTGCTGACGCCCTCATTTTAATTTTGAGGGAATGTCTTTTTATAGAACAGGCGTAACGTACTCGGGCTATACCGTTTACCGCGGTCACAAACGCAATGTGAGCCCAGTGAAACTGCTCAGTGGCGAAGGCTGGCAGAGCGTTCATGCCGCCCGGGGGGGGGCCGAGACGAGCAGAAAGTCTGCTTTGTGTTTTCTCTCTGAGCTCCTGCTGAGGTAGCTGCTGGCAGCAACGCTGTTCCCCAAGATCTCAAGATAGAGCAGAAAGTGTCCCATGATCACCCTGCATACATGCAGGCTTTACACAATCGGGCCTTAGCAAATACTTTGGAGGACTTTTATCCTCACCCGGCTCAGATTAGAATCGTTGACCTACTGCGACCGCTACTGCGACCGCTAATGCCAAACCTTAACCTGCATCCTTAATCGTGGCAATTAGCTGCACGGGTCACATTTCTATGATTCTATATAATTACATTTCTGTGCACAGCGATTATATTTCTACCTGCGGTGAATGTGTTTTTACTCCCAGTGACGACGTTTCTATTTGCAGTGATGTAATTACATTTATACTCACTATTTCTACTATTATGATGCTTCTACTGTGAAGTTTCTACCTGTTGACATGTAGATGTATATTTCTGCCCCTGATTATGTCCTTGCTGTCCTTCCCGGTGACGTTGTTTATCCCTCAAGTGGATACTTTTTTCACAGATGCAGCCACACTGCGTAGAGTGTATTTTCACCTGGATGACTCATACTTACTGTAAGTCAAATCAAAATGCACACCCAGTGGCCTGGAAAAGAAGATCACATCCTGATTGTGGCGCACGCTGAGTGCATATGTAACGTGCGTTTTTTTTTCATTACACAGATAAGACTCGTCTGTAGTTTGAATTTGAACACACAGTGTGTGGAGAGGGCAGCAGAGGGAGAGGTGGGAAAAGTCTACGAATTAACTAGGATTTGAAAACCACGCGTGGAAGTATCTCAAGGTCAAAAGCAAGGAATGTGGCGCCGCCTCGTTGGTTGCAGCTGGATCATCAGGAAATCATCAACGCAAATTGTGCAAATTGTCTTTGGTGCGCTAACAAGACATAAATCTTCATCATAAGTTTGCTTATCTGCTGAGTGGATGTTGGAGTAGCAGTGACCTTTGTCTGGTTAGCCTTGCCAGCGACAGCACAACATCCGTGACCGGGAAGCCTGACTGTGACGGCGTCTCTGGCCCCCGGGGGGAGAGCATCACAGCCGGGGAGGAGCACTGAGCTAACAGCCTGTTCTCTGGTTAGACAGAGAGCTGCAGTGTAACTCAAGACTGACATTTGTTGGTACTAGTTTTTGTAAGCTCTGCTGTTATTTAGTTTCACAGAGAAAATAGATGATTGGATTTTTATATAAAAATAGGACGAAATTGATTAAAAGAAACACGACAATATGACCGGTGATGTGATCTTAAAGGGTTAAAAGGGCATTTTTCATTTCATCTCGATTGTAATGTGACAATTAGTGTAGAGAGATGTGAAAGGAAAGGCATGCTTTCTGTGTAACTGTGTGATATTAAATATTTCAATTTGCCTGGGTCCCAGAGAAAGTTTGTCGAGTCTCGGTGCCTCTGCGTGACTTAATCATCATCTCCCTTGGGGCCCTGTCTGAAAATGTTCAGCAGTACTTACATTGAAGCTCCATTTAGACAGTGGGTAAGAAATGTAAAAGGAGCGACTGCTGGTAGCGGTAAAGGCAGTGATCAATCTCTTGAGAATAAACAACACAAGTGCCAACTGAATGTACGGTACACGGTCGGCTTTTACCAGAAGGGTTGCTGTGTTTTTATGAAATACACCTTCAAGTAAAGACTCACCGAGTTTAAAACAAGTATATACTGGTACATGCAACAACTAGCGCTGGTCCAAGAACACAGTGTACAGAAAGGGGTGAAATGCCGGTGCCAAACATGAAACATGAATACACTGTAAAATGGATTAAAGGGACCCGGTCCTCTTCACCCTTCATCTGTGGAGTTAACGGCTGCCTTGACCATCCCTGCTGCTCTTTTATTGTTTGTTTCAGTGTTCCAACCGTATTAAGCGGGACAATTGACCAATGAATTGACCTGTGTTTGTTCCTCCAAACTTCTATAAACCTGCCTCATGTGCTCGTCCTACAAAAAATGTCTCCTGTGCCTTGTCTGGCTGTTACAAAACGTTGTTTTTAAAGGCTGAACCGTTTCACACACGACTGATGACAGATCTGCAAAGATGCAATTGCATTCTAATCGATTGAGGCTAGTAATCAGTATGTCTGCCTCTTCTTTGATGGATTTAGTCTTGTCTTTGTTTAAATTGGTCCTAAATATTAAGATTCTTGCTCTTTCTGAGACCAATATCTAAAACTCGATGTTCACTGTTGGTCAATTGAAGCGTTCCCTGCTGTCAAACCATTGTAGCTGTGCTGAAAATTGACTTTTTTAGCTCGTTGTCTATAATAAAAAACATCAAAGGACAAAAATGATCCATGAGAAGGCAATGTGAGGACGGATTTTACCAGCTTTTTCTTTTGTCACGCCTTCATTGTTATATGTCTGTTATATGTCTTTCTGCGTCTGTTATGTTTCATATTCAGCCTGAAACTGCGAGCAAGAATGCAGCTTTGCTCGGGGCTTAAAGTGAAAGAGATGTGCCGTTTGTTAACAGCAGGAGTAGTTCAAATTAACAATGGGAATGTCATTCCCTTGAGGGCCAAACACCCACAAGTCTGTCTACACTTGGCCTACATACTGCCCGTTACAGACTTCCCCACACCAGGCTTTCTCTCCTGCCCCGGTGCTGCAGGATCTTACTATCAGTTCCTCCTGGGGGATCCAGAAACAATGCCGCAGCGGTGCAGCAGCCATGTGATAGCTGGGACTTCAGCCTTTGAAGGCTACAGCATGTATGCGCGGTGAGGTCTGAACCGAAGGTGTTGTAAAAGCGCAACAACAAAAAAACCTCCATCATCACACTGCACACACCCCCCCAGCTCTGAGAGGAAGTCGCAGATGGTGAAATGAGGTGTAAAAACACATACACACGGCCCTCTAAAAGCAGAAAGGTCTTCTCTTCGTAGACGGGAAGAGATTGCAGGCTACATGAAAGGGGGAGTGACCTTATAAAGAGGGGTCAGAGGCATATATGAAGACTTACAGACAGAAGATATAGGCAAGGGGAGGACGAAGGGTAGATAAAGAGAAAGTAGAACAGCTCTTGAGAAAGGGGAAGTCATGTGAATGGGATAGGTTTTGTTTACTGTGTGAACCTTGAGAAACGGTACATAAATATTGATTTGATAACTCTGTACTCACGGCCTAATCACAAAGTCTCAAGCAAGAAAATATCTTTCATGGGTTCAAGCAACTGTGCGGTAAATGATGGAACGTAACAGAACAGCAGCACATGAATAGAAGAGCTCTCAGATACACAACGACATCAAGTTAGCTAAAGAATTAGCTAACGCTTAGCCACTAAAAGCATCTGGTCACATCAGACCAAGTGAGGCAGTATAGCAGCAAAACCTGTGGGTGTGTCGAGTTAATAAGTACGGGTGTAGTTCTCAAGAATCAAACTTTTTGTTTGTGAGAGGAAGAATGTGTCATTTCTTCATTCATAAATCAAATAGTGTGGCTTTAAAGTATGAACTTGAATGAACATCTTTAGGTAATTCTATTAGCAACGAGCACCATGTCATGATATGCCTGTTCTATTTAATGCACTACACATGCGGATGTTTACTCTAGGGGTGCAACTAACTATTATATTGAATTTGGATCCATGTGTCATACCCCGAGTTCAACCTAAAGCTGTATTAAACAGAGAGATTTGAGAAGCTGGAACCAGAAAATGTTGATTTTCTTTGCTCGACAAATTGTCCTAGATCGTTTACTAAAGTTGCTGCCGATTACATCATACTTTTCTGTGACTGTAATCTTTTTCTCAATGCATCAGACCGAACCCCACCCAGACCTGTGGGTTGCAATGGCCCTATAGGAGGCAGCACTATAGCATGTTTGAAAATTAAAGCAAATGGGCTCCATCTCTTTGCAGCCTCATGCCTTCATTGTGAGAGGTTATTGAACGAGCCCACATAGATCAAAGTGGTCTCTGTGTGGTAACGGCAGCTCTGGGATTAGAGCAATACGGCAACAACAGGCCTGCAAATAGTGCACCTCTGACTGCCGTTATGAGGGATGTCAAGGTCTGTACATACATAAAGTCACAAAGTGTACAAGTATATGTTTTGTCCTCTGTGTTTTTGTTTGAGGTTCATCTAATGAGACAATTAAGACGGGCAGTGGTCTGAAGAGGAAAATGGCTTTATAATGGTGAGATGCTTCACCCATCTCACCAATCACGGAGACAAGCTAATGTTTGATGTGATTGTGTTTTACTGAGTGTGTAAGTGGTCCACATCAAGCTCAGTGACTCTGCATATGTGAATTTGAACTTGAACAATTTGTCAAACTCTTCCTTTAGCCCCAGTTCAAAGCATATGTTCTTCAAAAAAAGACACTAACGTCGTCAACCCTCATACAATGTGATTTTGTAGTTGTATTTCCTTTGATCTTCTTCTGCTTCAGCAATAGTCAAATCTTAATATCACCTAAATATTAGAGAGTGCAGAATATATCATTGAATTGATTGATTAGTCGAGTGACCGAGAATGTATATGAAACTATTTTGATAATCAATTAACCATTTCAGTTATATTCCAAACAAAAATTCACTGATTTAAGCTTCTATACGGATTTGAGTGATTTCTCTGTGTTGAATTGAAAACCTTAAGTTCTTTTGGGTTGGGCCTACTGGTCAGTCAAAACAAGAGCGAAGACGTCACCTGGGACTCTGGGACACTTGGATCTTTTACACTTCTCTGTAATTTCATTGAGAAATGATTAATTATTCATGAAACGTAATTGTTGGGTGCAGCCCTAAAAAAAAAATGAATATTCCAACAGCAAGCCTTTAAAATAGTCCTAAACCAGACTGGCTCCTCCAAATCAAAGCTGCTGTCACCTCTGTCAGTCAGAAAGGACATGACAGAGAGGTCAATATGTACCACTGGACGCCTATCAATAGGAAATACAATAAGCTTCTCCACAGTTCTGATCAACTGGTGTCTTGTGTAAAGTCAGGAGATGGCCTTCGCCTTCATCTCGAGGTGTTTAAACAATGAAGAAAGTGAGGACAGTGAGTTTACGGTGACCTTGTTGGACCCTTTATCCCCTGTGATTGGCCTGTCACTTGTAATATATTGCCCCGTGGCTGCAGTGTCTCACCTTTGAGCAGGGGCAGTGGGGTGAGCTCCACCTGGGAGCTCTGGTAGCGGAACTGGGACGAGCTGTGGGACCTCCTCTGCCGGGCTCTGCGCATCGACCTCCGCGGGAAGCCGTCCACCTTCTCCGCGGACGGCACCGAGAAGCTGGTCGTCGGCGAGGACGGGCTGGTCGGGGGCAGCTTGGTCGTCTCCATGGTGGCTGTAGATGGCGGTGGTGATGCGGTGGTAGTGGTGCGTGCCTTTGCGCGTGAGTGCGTAAAGGGGCCACTTGAGAGGACGCACGGGCGGTGTGGGTGTTTTTTTTTCTGAATCACAGACGGATTATCAATTGATCAGAATGAATAGACGCTCTGGGGTGGAGGTGGAAGAGCAGGGGAGAGAGGGGAGGGGGGGGTGGGGGGGGGGGGGGAGATGAAGGGGGGGAGAAGGTGCAGAGGCGGAGGAGAGGTGAGGAGAGAGATTTTCTGGATGTCCAGTCCCGTGCTGTGCGCCTCGCTGTCTCTATCAGAGCCGGACAGGAAATGGCAGCGGCAGCATCAGCATCATCCCCGATTCTTCTGTTTATTTCACGCACAGATGAAAAAATCGCTTGTGAATCATCCCCGTGGAGGAGTAGCCTGTGCAGCTACCAGATGATGCTCAGACAGGCGCGTCTCCCCTTTCTCTCTCTCTCTCTCTCTCACACACACGCGCCTCTCTGCTGCTGTATTGGCGTCACACACACACGGACTAAGTCATCGGCCTAAATTTGGAAATGTATTTCTAGAATTGAGCTCCTCGCGTAAAGAAACCACCGTGATCAAACACAGATTAACCTCCTACGGTTTATCCAGCTCAGGAACAACCGCACGGAACCCTGGTCAGTTTATAGCGTATTCTCCTCGAAGATGCTCCTTATCAATACGATCAGTGATCGGTCCTGGCGGTGGATGATGATATCATAAAATCATCAATCTGGGCCCACCTCGGCTGCCGCATCACTGTTGTCCTTCTCGCTCGTTTTTTTTAACGGACCCTCTTTCGACCGTTCAAAAAGCCGCACCTGCTTATTTCTATTTATTTGTTTTCTCTCAGAGGTGGAAATTGTTGTTTTCGTCGCGGTTTAAACCCCTCCAAACAATCTCCTCCTCCTCCTCCTCCTCCTGCCGTCCTCCAACCGTATCAGGGCGGGGAAACAAACGCTCCCTCACCGCGCAGACATGTGCAGGTCCTCCGCCAGCGGCCGATGCAGCGCCAAGCCCCGCTGCCGCGCTCCGTCTCTACCTCCGCGGTGAGAGAGAAAGAAAAACAGCAAAAATAAACCAAGAGCAGCCGCTCCTCCTGCAACACCCGGAGTGAAAAAAAAAGACTGAAGGCCTGTGTTATACAATAGCACCCCGTCTATGTCTGTCAGACTGACGCGTTTTGCTCCTGTCCCCCTTCTCGGTTCCCGTTATCCGGTCGTCCTACAGCGCCTCAACGCGCTGCGTCAAGAGGCACGCGGTGAGTCAGGAACACACAGGAAATTAGGAATCAGAACTTTCAAAATAAAATAAGAGCTGGAGAAATCAAAAGCGTGTTGGTTACAATAAATTGACTCATTGCCGGATTACTGAGGCAAGAATGACCTGCTAGGTCCGAAATATCCGCGTTCTATGCACTCAGCCCGTTACTACTGTGGCATATGTCCATTACAGAAATGTGATTCAACACAAACTAATTTAAGAATATGCAAAATTCAAGCAGCTGAAATTAATAAGGTATTTTGATACATGGCCCTTTCAAGACAGGGCCTCAAAATGCATGTGAAGGCTTTAACCATGGCAGTTTTGCTTTAGTAGGCTAACTCCAATAGGTCTATTCTCAAAGAAAGTTACAATTAATAAACCCACAATTTGCTGTACAGTGAACCTGAGGCTTTTCGGTGCCCAGCTCGGAGTCACTTGTACTGTTGCCTGCATTGCCCAGTTGGTAATCCAGGCTTGGCTTCAAAAAAGGGAGAAAAGGGAAATAGACAAGGATGTGAAACAGTTGCCCATCATCTTGTGCAAATCCAATACTCAAGTGTTGTTAACTTCTTTCCACCAACAGAGAATGTGAATTTAAAAAAAAGAGTATAGGGTAAACTAGGGAACTGATCGAAAACACACCTCATTTTAGACGAGAAGCTGGTTTGCGGGTTGACATCAAAGAACGGAGTTGGAAAGTGTCACTCTCAAAACTCCAATCTTTTGGAGGGCCGCGTTTCTGCACCAAAACATGTGGATGTATAAATGCTGATAACTGAACAGATTGCACTGGAGTTCCTCAAGGCCAATTGTGCATCTAATTGCATTCAATCATTCAACTAGAATACAGCTGGACCCGTAGGCATATATTTGAAGGGTCAAGTAAGAGAAATGCATGCTTAGTTATCGTAGTGAGCTATAGAACATAGACTTAACCCTGAACAAATGCGCCCCTCAGTATTGACTGAGAAGGGTTCAAGGGGTCTCCTCGGACCTGATCAAATTACATTAGAACACCCTGATGAGTATTTAACTGAAGTGATACAACACAGCAGGATCTTCAATGCATATCAGTCTCTCCAGAAGCGAGAAGCCGCAGAGTAAAGGTTTGATCGGTGCCACACTTTGCCATACTTGTTGTGTAAGTGAGCAAATGTCTTTGAGGCGCCTTAAAAAAAAGGTTTTATTTTGAAAGCAGTGACCGGATGCGAATTTATCTCACTCAGACAGTCTTGCCGCTGGTTCCTCAGCCTAAAGCTGGTGCAAGGAGAGAGAGGAATGAGGCTCCTCAATGCGGATGACGCTATAGGATGCATTTATTTATTTATTTATTTCCCTTTATTTATGTGGCCAGGCTCTGCCTCTTAAATCCGGTTCATTTTGAACAGATGCGTCATTAATGGCTCGCGCTCCTCTGCCGTCAATGAATCACCTCTGGCTGCGGTCTCATCCGGTTATGAAATACACCCCCCCCCCCCCCCCCCCCCCCCCCCTCTATTCTCCAGCATCATCAGTGTTTCTGTCTCCGACTCCCCCATTCCTCCCCTCCCTTTCCCCATTTTCCTCGCTTCCTATTTGAGGAGAGCGCGCGAGCACGTGTGCGTGTGTTGATTGCGCGTGTGCGCGGGGTTGTAGTTGGCTTATGAGGATCAAGTCCCATCCATTGTTCTTGTCTTCACTAAGCCACTTGTTCTCTCCCTCACTCGCGCGCGGGCGCGCACACACACGCACTCAAAAGCGCAATTACCCACGCGCCTTCATCTCCCTCTCAAAGTCACACCTTGTCTGGCTGTGGATGCGTTTTGCTTGTGTGTTTGCGCTGCCAGCCTTGAACCCTCCTTGGTGCTCTTCTCACCACAAACACACTCCAGCCTTATAATCTTATATTCTGTACAAGGGCGTGCGTAATACCTCGCGCCTGCGCCCCATTTTCCTCCTCCTCCTCCTCCGTGTTGTGTCGCAGATGAGCTCAGTCGGTTGCCTCCTGGGAAAAATACCGGGGGTAACCGGCAGTCCGGTAAGTGTCTGAGAGCGCTGCCTGTCGTTTGCCATCACCACTAGAGGCTGTTAATACTGCTCTGACATTTAGACACACTCTGATTAACAGCACTCTATTATTGCATTGTACTCCATAACAACTGCGAGATAATCCATCAAACATATTCTCAAGCCTGTAGGTTCAGTCTGGTAACACGTGTCTACATTCCAATAATAGACTGTATAATCTATTAACAAGACCAACCTCTGTGAGGCTGCACCTATCACAGCAGAGCTTTGAGCGAAACATGTTGGCAAACATGTTCACAATGACAACGCTGACTAGTTTGGCATGTTGGTGTGCTAACGTTTCCTATTAGCACAAAATAAAGCTGAGGCTTGTGGGGGAAATGTGTAGCTTTAAAGCTATTTTGTCACACATCAAGTATTGGACAAATTCAAATTTGGACCCGATGAGGGGGCTGGAGAAAAAGTCAGATGATCACCAACGTTATTACAATTCTTCTTTCACAAATTCAGTGACAGTATCAGTTACAGCAACATCTATCTAAATGTTGCGAATATAAGCAGTATATAGTATTATAAGCCAGTAGCAGCACTGATCTAGGGTGTGCTTTACTGCTAATTGATTCAACTTTTCATTAGTAAGAAGAGTAATGCCTTATTAGATCTTTTAATAGTTACGAAGCTTCACTTTAATTGTAGTTATATATTATATTAGAACATTGAAAATAGCCTCTAGAACAGAATTGTAAATTGAGCAAAAGTTAAATAAAATCTTTCAATACATTTTTTATTTGTAATTAACTTTTCAATTGAAACCACTATTACAGCAAGAATATAATAATCTTATGCTTGTTAAATACAAAATAGTCCTAAGAGTAATACACACAGACACAAAGCCTCACAATCATAAACTTCTGTGTGCAGCACACACTCCTAGATATAGTGTAAATAAAGCAGAATAATCTACAAAAAACTAAATCTTAATCTTAATCTTAATTTGAATACAATCATGGTGCATAAGCTTAGCTATGAGTCCTTTTTAGATAAAAAAATACAATCCACTATTCATTTCTTGACAGCAGTACTTCCTATACAACAGGTTTGAGCAGCCCTGTGTTCTCTTATTGTCAGTTACAGGGAGAGGAAATCAAATAGAAAGTTATTTCTCTCATTTGTCTCGCTTGAAATGAACACGATAAAGGAATTATTAATTACACAACTTGTTTTTACCATAGACCCACAAGGGTGAGGAGTGTTAGCGGCCACTGTGGGCCACTAGTTGTCACATAAAGTGTCCTTGTAATCATGGGTGGATTAGCTATGAGGGGGGGGGGGGGGCCCAGGGCAGAAAAGAAAAGAAGCCATGAGCATTTTTTAGCACACATATATTTGTGAATATTAACTTTGATACCGGTAGACACATAAATAATATAGATACCCAAACTATTTGCAATTAATCAAATCCACAAACCAAAGGACACACATTCAATCTGGGGACTCTGGGGCCCCTGAGGGTAGCTGGACCTGGGCAGTTGCCCACTTTGTCTGGTTGGTGATCCACCCTTGCAAGCAAAGCTGGTAAAATACCTAAAATAATAATGAATCATGTAGTAGCATAATTACAGTATGTAGAAAAATTACAATTCTGTTACTTGAAGTGAAGAAGGAACTAGATAATAAATAACTGTAGCTTTAAAAACATAATAAAATCAACAATCATCAAATTGACTGACGAGCAGCAACACATGTGAGACGGTGTGTATTTTAAAAGCAGGGAAAAAGAGAAACAACAGAATGAAGTTTCCTGGCGTCGATATCTGCCAATAATCTTTGAGTTTGGCACTTTGTGTGTTCACACATGCGGATCCAGTCACAGACGGCAATTTCTCCAAAGGACATTTCCTTGAAGTGGCAAGGAAGTGAGTACTCTACGCAATCTAAAATTACAAAGTTTCAAATGTTGAGTCATTTTTGGTCTCCGGATTAAGGAAGGGATAACACGGACCTACCTGCTTTATTTGAAACTGAAAAACTGCACATAGTTGGTTAAAGTTTCATCTACAGGAGCTTGAATACTATGGATTCACAAATAGCTCACTTATTGTACAGAGTTTTGTACAGTCTCTGAAACCTCAGCGTTCAGGAGTTGTCTGCGCTCTTTGCCGTTATAAAAAGGAAACGGGAGGCTTCGAATTTAGAACACGAAGCTTGCGTTACAAGCTGGAGCTGGAAGGACATAGGCCATTTACAAGCATCCAACTAAAAGATGCTGTAGGTTGCATTGTGGGAAGTGTAGTGTCACACTAACCCTAAAAGCTGGGCTATCTCTGCTTGTGCTGTATTGGTTTTGACCATTTTGTCTTTAATTTGGCTCTTGTGAGACCACCAACTTTATGGAAGCTCAGTACGACATCACAAGTGTCCCTTTAAGAAGCTGAAACCTATCATGAGCTACATTTAAATTCATATACATCCCAACAGATGTACAAATACGTCAGGTTGCATCTTGCAGTTGGCGCTGTAGCTGCTCGGCAGAGTTTGATTGCTCAAAATGTATAAATATATAAATTAAACCACTATTCTGGTTCAAGGAAACTGGTCTTCCTTTGCTTTGTGACATGTAGTGCTACTGGTGACTAGTCCCACTTAGTATCCAATCATTGCCCTCCAGGAGCTCAGAGAGGGAGAGATCTCTTGAGGTTTCCCCCAACATTGGCAGTGAGGGTGGAGGTTGCGGGACTGTTTCATCAAAGGAGGTAGTCTGAGACACATTAAGGGGACTCGGGACAGTGAGCAAGGAAAGCAGAGACGCACAATTGAGCGTGACTTGTTGACTGTAACTTGGCTTGACGGCAAAAGCAGAGGCGGGAGACGACATTGAAAGGGACCGAGGAGAAGGATCCAGAAGAGTTGTCGGTAAAAGACAACACGGCACACTTGAATTCACTGAATTTCTGCTGAACTGACCAGGACGAAGCGGGGACACATTCATGGGACAACCGAGACCCACGTTTTCAGCCGCCAAAGGGGAGTTGAGGGCAACTACGTTAGAAGAAGCAGGAAGAAAAGTAGCTTGTGTCATTAGAAATTCATCCAGTGCAGCAGGATGAAGAGGAGAGAAGTGAGCGTTTGCTGACGTTGAAGAGCTCCCGTGGACGGTGCCTGACCTCGAGGGCGCGGAGCGCGAAACAAGGCCGGCGCAGACAGGCGGAACACTTGTCGGCCTCGGTGTGATTAGAGAAGAGGGATCGCCGCTAAACAGAGAGCGAGGAGTCGGGACTGCACAGAAGGACACGGAGTCAGGAGCTGTCGCAGAGCC
This sequence comes from Pholis gunnellus, assembly GCF_910591455.1. Classification (NCBI taxonomy): domain Eukaryota; kingdom Metazoa; phylum Chordata; class Actinopteri; order Perciformes; family Pholidae; genus Pholis; species Pholis gunnellus. Next base: position 10,544,637 of record NC_136550.1, read on the forward strand.
GGAGGAGGTGAAGAGTTCAGCAGATGAGCCGCGAGGCAAGTCTAATGTTGTGGTTGGCGGAGGGGTGGGAGTTAAAGGTGAGAGACGTGCGCTTTCAACGCAGTCACGGGTTTGGAAAGCCAGGCCGGAGGTTAAGGAGGTAGAGAGTGAAGGGGCAGCATTGAAAGCGGAGCGTGAGGCCTGGGGAGGGACTCCAGGGGGGCTGGAGTTGGTCCGACAGGCGGCCGAGGAGGAAACCGAGGGGCGGGTTGTCGAGCTGGATGCGGAGTCTTTGAGGCAGCAGGAAGGCTCGTGGCGCTCCAGAGCTGTCGTATAGAGGTGGAGGTCTTTTTTCAAAGCGGCGATCTCATTTTTGATTGCCGAATTGGATCTCTCCAGACACTGGAGCTCCTAATGAGAAGAGGGTGACGGGGAACAGGAAAAAAAGAAAAGGGGAGAAAAGAGTTAACGTCAGTTGAGTCATGTCTATCTTTATTATCCCTAAGAGTGGCACTCATAGGCCATAAAAAAAGATTACAGACATAGATCAAAGGACATCCCACACACTACAGCCAAGCAATACTCTACGAGACCCCCTTCTTTAAGACTCTTCTCGGGTGCTGTAATAGAAAGCACAACAGCCATGGAGTTGATGCGGCGCGGCCAAAGTCGGAACCTCGGAGGAGAACTGAAAATATTGCTCTTATGTGACGGTACTGCAAGTTCAGCATGACAGGAGGGAGCAGGTGGGGGAGGGCAAAAAAAAAAAGGTGATTCCCTGCTGATGCAGAGTAAGTACGTTTTATTTGTAAAATGAAGAGTCAAAATGTGGCTAGAAACCCTGAAAAATGAAGCCGTTGAGTTGAAGTGTTTGCTCCTGGTTTATCAATCGACTAAACTCTGGCTTTTATGGGCTCATTAAGCCTCAGTGCAGCCTGAAAACACTTTTCCTCCATAGCAGCCAGTATTCATCTCCATTGAGCCCCAAATACTGCAGGTACAGACTCGAATAGCAGAAGAACAGTGTCTCCCTTCAGAGAGATTACATTTCTACTTTCTACTACTGTGAAGGTCACAGGGGTCACAGTCAAAGATGCAGCGCTATGGAGCTGTGCGCCACGTGCGCTGACCCTTTAAACCATGAACTGCTGACACCGACTCTGTGTTTTTTTATGAACCACACTGCTTCGTGGCAGCAATGCTTCTTCGAAATGAACCCGGAGGAGCAGAACTGAAAGAGGAGAGAGAGCGAAAGCGAAAGTCTGGGCTCCTGACAACACAAAAGACACACGCCCATTCATAAATTTGGAGAGAAAAAAAACACACCTATCCAACCAGTTACAGCAGGTAGGTGCTGTTAGAGGAAAGTAAGGACAACTGTATTCAGTGAGAAAAACAAAACGTACCCAACCAGGTGGTTAGGTGCAGCGCAGTGAACAAAAGGTTTGATTTTCATATCATCATCAGGAGAGTCGTATAACACATTTTATGGGCGTGCGTATCGAGACGCCTTCATGGCAAGTAATAAAGCACATGTGACGGATTTATAACAATTGGATTTTAATGTTTGCTATATACATCGAGAAAGAAAACCTCCAGATCAGGCTAAAGCTAAACCAACTAATTGAGATTTAAGATTGGCGCGGTTAAAGGAATAGTTCGACTAGGGTTTGTAATCTTCCTTAAAAGTCATTTTTGTCATATTTGTTGAAATTCTCTTTAGATCCCGACAGCAATGAATACATCAAAAGCTCTGACAAAAAAAACAAAAAAAGAAATCTGGTATCTGCGGCTGTCAAAAGACTAATATTGCCCCAAATGAAATGATTGGATGGATTCTTAACAATAGTAATGTTTCTTTGATATTATGATAATTTTGGGTGTGTCATTGGATTGGTGGAATCTAGCTCCCTCTTGCTAGCTTCTCAACATTACCAACGCCAGCTTTAGTGTCATTTTTGCTCTTCCTTTTGGGAAAAGTGAATTAAAAACAAAATTTGTGGTGAATATCATTAACAACAGCAACACAAATGTTAACTCAAAACAAAACTTCATACCACCAAAAACACAGAGTACTAACTATCCTTTAACACCACATTTGTACAAAACGTCCTGAACAGAATCGCTTGCTTTTTTCAGAGGAATTACTTTTTTTAAATCAAGAAGTTGTGCTTCAGAAAGTCTATAATGTGTGTGTGTGTGTGTGTGTGTGTGTGTGTGTGTGTGTGTGTGTGTGTGTGTGTGTGTGTGTGTGTGTGTGTGTGTGTGTGCATCCATGTGAAAGACAACCTGTGGAATTTGTCCCTCAGGAAGAAAAAAACAAACAGAGAGTCATGGGTGGAAAAACAGAGGCGGGAGTGTGTGTGTGTGTGTGTGTGTGTGTGTGTGTGTGTGTTTTCAGAGGAAAGGGAGGGCCAATGGGGAGGGCATACCAGAGGGAGTGGAAGCCCTTCTCCTAAAGCAGAGTATTTACAAGAAACGGCTCTGAGCATATTGCCAGATTACACAAGACACACGCACCACTAGTCACACAGCCTTTGGGTGCGATTGAAAGGGAGGCATCGTGAGAGAACAGGGTGACGGCGTAAGGACGGAACATACAGAGTATTTCTACATATTTCTAACCTCATGAAGTTCGTCGGCTCTCTCCGTTTGTTTCCTGCGACTCTTCCTCGCAGCGTTCCTGTTCTTCTCTTGTCGTACTCTCCCTCTGCCTCGCGTCCGTTGTCCCCCTTCTTCTCTCTCCTGTAAAAGACCAATGCAACAGATGCAGTTAACCGCACTCACAGGATTCATTACTGCAAACACTGAGTCTGTGGGTGATTTGAGGGGCCCACTTCTCTTGTGGCATCCTTTTTTTTTAAGGGCAGACATTTTCAACTTTTTGATATTGCATGATAGTTTTAAAGATGTCATTGTCCACAAGGTCATGAGACAAACCGATCACATGAAATTACATGTGGTCTCTTAATTAAAAAGCAGGAAGTTGTTGCTTTGCTGCGTGTGATGTTAAAATCAGAAGCAGGGCAAAACAACATTAAGCTTAAGAAGCTTTCAAAGCTGCATCTAACTACTTCTTCCATGTGTTTGACTCAAATGGACCCCATAAGGAATGTCTATATTACATGTTTATCCTGTTTATTAAATGGCAAGTCACCTGTGCTGAAAACATTGTGATTACATTGCAATTATTTGGTATTTGACACTTCTGTCCAAAGCGACGCACAGTAAGTGCGTGCAAACTCAACAGGAGCTGAATATCAAATTTGAGGTTCATCCCGCTCAGCTAAACAGTACAGGAGACTTTTAAAAGTTTACTTTTAGTACATTTCAAGAGAAAACATGCAGAAATAGTAAACCAGGCTAAAGCTAAGTGACAATCATTATCACCACAACATAATAACTGTTAACTATTCTAACAGCATCATATATTACAAAGTAGAAAGGAACGCTATAGTGTTTGAAACTTAAAATAAAATGCACTGTTTTGTCTTTTCAGAGCACTTTTAGCTGTCTGGATGGTTCATTTTTAAGTATTTTTCTGGACCATATTTGCCTTTATCAGATAGTGGACAGTTAAGGAGCGGGTATGCTTTGCAATATATATCACCATCTGGACTTGAACTGGGGACTTTGGAATCACAGCATATGATATGCCTCTTGAACCACAAGACCAACAGACACCCCGTGATTGATATTCTTCAAAATACAAATAATTCCTATAATATTACTAATAACCTATTATACTGTATCTGCGGTGCTCAATGGTGGGTTTTAATTGATTGTAGAGTCATTTGATCATTATAATACTAATAACTTTATTTTTAAAGAAGTTTTCAAAAATATGTTACAATGTGCTTTGAAAAAGACAAAAACTAACAATGCTTAAAACTAAGTGGAATAAAATGCATAACGTTGAATGGTTAGTTTGAGCAACTATTCTCATTTATTCCCATATTACCGTTTTATTGCAGGCTAATATTTCTAAAATATGTACATGGTATATATAGCTATAGGGATAATATACTTTATTTTAGCGCAGATATGATGGTTATTGTCTGTTATTGACTGATTGACAAACTTACCGATCCAGCGGTGTTGCTCCCCTCAGCTGACAGTGATCCGGGGCTGTTGAGCTCATACCCAGTGTCCATGAATAACGGGGACATCTCACTCCCCCTGAGATGTCTGGCTAGCCGGTCGGCCGTTCACTGGAGTGTCCACCGGCAGGATGCACCTTCACCGAGCCCGGATCATCCGTGCTGCGCGCTCGCGTGTGAAACCGCTGCCATCCAACCTCTTGGAGTTGATGCAGAACCGGCGCGCGACTTGCAGCTTGTGGGTGAACTTTGAGAGCCCGTTCTGTAAATGTGTACACCGCTGGTGCGTCTGATGTCTTTTTGAGCGCATGAAGTTTGCCACCGCCAATGATGCAACATGATGCTGCGACTTTCAGTTTCTCTTTATTTTAAACTGACCCGTTGCAAGGCAAGTGCTGCGTGGGATGTGTGCTGCCTTCACGTGTAGTGTGTTAGTTCCAGTGTCCAGGTCTTTACCGGTACAAGGGAAAGAAGAAGATAACAGAAATGAAGCATAATCAACCTAACAAATCAAAATCTAGCAAGCGACTGATATTTTCCCCGCAGTGCAGTTACAGGTTCCTGTTTTTATTTCTATCCTACATTTCTCTGCTGATGCGTGTTTGGATTTAATAACTTACGTTCATGGATACTGTGTCAAATCTCCCCATAAAAGTAAGCCACATTTTCCCATTAATATCAGAGTTAAGCTTCATTGTCATAATATTTTCGATCGCACGTGAACGCACCATTATAGATCGATGGGGAAAGATGTTGGGGGACAGGAAGAGCTCAGGGCTTGATGACCATATTATGAATGAGGTTGTGCCTCCCTCATGTGCGGGGGATTTCTGGAGCGCTTATGCCAGGAAATGAATGGCCAAGCCTCCAGACAGCAGACTGCAGGTTTTACCGCTTCTCTGCAGGATATGATGTAACTTAAAGTGCTACTGACCCTACATGCCTTACTCTCTCCTCAACGAAGTAAAACATAGCCCACACTAAAAGGTTTTACAAACATATGTATTGTTTTTACTTAGTTCGTTGGCGTTGAGTACATTACTTTAATAGAGAATACATCCTGTACGTGTATTTCACAACTGTGATCATTTGGTATCACATTCCTGGCGTAGCTCAGGAATGTGATGAACATGATTAGGCATAATATTCAGAGGTAAATATCATGTATCCATAAACCTCTATCCACAAAATATCTATCTCACATAAAAATGATGTGCATAAATTAAAAAATAACGCCAATTTTTTTGTTGAAACCACCTCAATAAACTGAATAAGGTACATTTCTAATTGTTTCCTGATGATTATTTAATTTATGTATAAGAGTACTTCTAAGTTTTAACACTATTTTCTGATACAGTGAGTAAGGTACAAATGATAAGATAGTATTGATGAGAAAACCCTGAGGCAAAGTAACTTTATATTTGAATTAGGAAGAATTGGAAAGGTTTTGGGTTGCAGGATGTTGGTGCACGTTCTGGAGGGAGCAAACTGATATTCTTATAAAGTCAATAACCAGCCGTTGCAACTTGATAATGAAGAATGATATAAGGTTTATCTTGACTACGTTGATGAATTCACACCCAGTCTTGCTGCACTCTGTGACTTAAATTCACTTAAATCAATTGCTTCGTTTTTTTTACAGTTGAAAGCTCTAAAAGCCTTTTGTTGATATGGTTTTTCAAACTACTATTTCCATTTTTAAGAGTTAACTTTTTACACTCTCTTGCCTGAATGTTTGTTTTTCTCTTTTATGAAAATGGTATGAATTGTATTATTGTTTTCGCCACTTATTCAAGGATTCAGGGTTTCTATAGTCAATATACAGGATTGCTGCACGACATGTAGTCACACACACACACACATACACACACACGCGCGTGCGCACACACGTACAGACTGTAAAAACAGATATGTAAAAAAGTTAAATTACAATAGAAAATAAACTATTAAATAGTATTACAAGCAATACATAGTACATAGTATATATACAAACACACACATTTGCAATATGTGTAGTAACCGTGTCATATTAGTGTTTTGAATCATTGTGCAAATAGAAAAATGTAGTATTTTTGGAAATATAACAGTTTGTGTTCTTTATTTTGCCAACAAGCTTTGACAGTCCGAAAATTCCGAGATTGCTTAAATCAAATGTGTAATTCCCACAACTGACACACGGGGGCACCAAACTCAACCAAACCCGCAGCGTCACACCTTAAACCGTTCAACGACCAATGAACCAGCTTCGAACGTCTCCAACAACCAATCAACGGTCGCTCCTTACCAAAACAGTTCACTTGGTGGCTGCGTTGGGCGGGACTAGCATTACATCCACTTCCTGATACGCCATGCTCTGTATGGATGCTAAATATCTTTCATACAAAACTATAAATCGGTAAAAGTAGCCTATCTATCATAACTGCAGTTGAGCGCCACGCAGTCGCGATGGGTTTGTTGACAATTTTAAAGAAGATGAAGCAGAAGGAGCGCGAGATGAGGCTGCTGATGTTGTATCCTGTGTGTAACGCTTTACTAGCTTAGCATGAAACAAAAGTAGCATATAGGATATTTAAAAGTGAGATGTGTGTGTGTGAGTGTTTCTTCTTTAACCTGGCTCGTGCAGAGGTCTGGACAACGCGGGTAAGACGACCATCCTGAAGAAGTTCAATGGAGAAGACGTCAGCACCATCTCCCCAACGCTGGGCTTCAACATCAAAACACTGGAGCACAAAGGGTAACGCACGCGCGCACACACACAGTATGTCATAGCTAAAATAACGTAGAGAACATGACCCTTTATTTCTTCCAACACAACAGACTTTGTACGCTTGTTCTCAATGGGCAATTTTCATTGAAGACGTTTAGCTAACAGTGTCGTATGTGTGAATATTAAAATGAATGCTCTCTGTTGTCACACTGTCGGACACATTGTCTAAATGGCTGCTGTGAGAAAGGGCTGTGGCTTGACCAGAGTTGTGTTGTACTTGATTTGGGAAAAGGCCTTTATTCACTCAAAACATATAACTGAGTCAAAATAAACACTTGACTTACACACAGTAAGCCAGTTATAAAGTCATGTATGCCTCACAGCCAACTGAATAAGCAACCGTGGAGAAAATAAGTTATTTTTAAATCCTCTATTCTTATTGAACTCTCCTTTCTTTCCCACATTCATGTAGCTTTCCGAGCCAGGATCCATTATCGGGATGCAGTCTTCCAGTCTTCCTCATGTTCTCCTCTCTCTGTGTTTTTTCTTAGGTTTAAACTGAATATTTGGGATGTGGGGGGTCAGAAGTCACTGCGCTCCTACTGGAGGAACTACTTTGAGAGCACAGACGGGCTGGTGTGGGTGGTGGACAGCGCAGACAGACTCAGACTGGAGGACTGCAGACAAGAGCTTAGTGCACTGCTGCAGGAGGAGGTACACACACACACACAGTATATGTATGGTGTAGTGGTCAATAGCAGGTCCTTTATTCTGGAGTCAGCCACAAAGACACTGCTAGGGATAACGGTGAAGAATCCTCTTTTTATTCTTGCGTTGTTTGAAGCAGAAATCCATGATTCTGTTTAGTTTGATTATTACATCGATCTCTGTATTGAGTCTGTCCTTTCCTCCATGCAGAGGTTAGCCGGCGCAACGCTGCTGGTGTTTGCCAACAAACAGGATTTACCAGGAGCCCTGTCCAAAGAGGCAATACGAGAGGTAAGGTCTAGTCCCCCCCTAATTACTTTTTTACGTAGTGGATTATAATTTTATTTTCACTGTTGCTGCTATAAATTCATGTCAGATTATGCAGAACTTGCCCATCACAATGTGTGTCATTGTTTTCTTGCAGGCGATGGCCCTGGATAGTATCAAAAGTCATCACTGGTGTATCATTGGCTGCAGCGCAGTCACAGGAGACAACTTGTTAGCTGGAGTGGACTGGCTGTTAGATGATATCGCTGCACGGATCTTCACCACTGACTGAGTGTTTGAGCACAGACCAGGCTCGTTGGACTACGCTGATCAAAATAAACATTTTCTTTTTGTCCCTTCAGCTGTTTGGGGGTCACCAGATATCAGTGCTGCTGTCTGTATCTATAACACTTATAAAAACCTGGTTTATATATACATTTTATTTTGTATTTACAGTTTAATCAGTTATGTAGATGGAAAACATAACAGCAAGAAAATGTGTCAACATGAACATTAATTCACACATGGAAACTTTAAATGAAGTTTGTTTACAGTATGCAATGCCTGACCACCATGTTCTTATACATTTAAATGTATTTTGAATAAAGATTTGTCATGACTGAAATCCAATTTCTGAAATACATCCTCAAGTGTTAACTCATGAAAGTAGACTTCCATTAATTTTAGCATTTCCAAACTGGTCCTTTAGAGCACATTTTAGCTTATGTATTTTGTAGACCAAAAAAAAAAAAAAAAAAAAGCATATTTTTCACTGTATTAACATTTGAGGTTACTTCAGAACCCAAATCTCTTGATCGTTGGATAACACCTCCAGTCTGGCATCAGCCATGTACAGTTGATTTTAGACTGATTCTGCAGTTTAGTCAATTGATAAATTCAGGCACGGCACTTCATAGTACCAGCTTCTCAAATGTGAGATTTACAGGTTTAATATACTTCAGCTAACAACTGTTCAACTATTTCACCATTATACTTCTCCATGTTGTGAATAACGTAAGTGACTGAGAATCTGATGACTACTTATAGCAGTTCTTAACTTCAATCTTACATCCTGGGATATAAAAAAAAAAAAAAAAACTACACAAAATGTGCTTTGATGACTTTATTTGAAAATAATTTCCAGTTACCTGGAAGTACACATCCAAGTGAAGGAAGCATTAACCGATCCATAGACAAAATACACACAACTGTCCAGCTGATACAATGAGCACCAACTACAGGTCATCATTGGTACTTATGAACATATAAACATGACTTCTGAAGTATTCCTGGAGCTTTTGGGAAACTTCCTGCAACAGACGACTGATGAGTCAAAGATCTGGAAAGAGACATCATTTTAGAAACAAGTAGCATAAACTTGCACCATAACATTAAAGTCAATATGTTGATCAGAGGGGTACCAATCAGTCATGAATTTTCAGACTGGGGCGGTAAAAATAAACTCATCACTTCTAGATGAAAATATTGAAGCTTAAGTTTTGCATTCTTACCATAAACTCCAAAAGCAGTCGGCAGCAGACCCAGCAGGACTCTGACAAGATCATAAACACAAGACATCACAATGTGCACAAAACACAACAGATCATAGTCTGTAAGCAGAGTGGATACTAAGCAGTCACAACTTAACGTCACATGCTTTTGACTTATACAAATTGCAAGCTGTGTAAATGTAGCATTTAGCTTCTGGGATGAGAGCAGAGATATTTTCAGCCAGCACTCCCACTCCATCAGAACTCCATCAGGTCACTTTACACCTGAGGGGGGTCAAGCTCCTCAGTGCCATACAGGGTCAACAGGAGAGGAGGCCCACTGGAGGAGTAAGGGCCTGTGCAACCCTTGACTGCTAAGGGGTATTCATCATGTCCTTAATCCCAGAAACATTACTATACGTTCTCATTTACCTGCAGCACTTTAAAGCGTCTCTGCTGTTCCCCACAATGAAGAGTTGGACAGCATCACCAAACCTGCAACAAGAGACGAGCGTTAGTCCATCCAGGTTGATTAATGTGAACGACTACATCATTAGTTCTAGTGTGATCAGAGGGGTACCAATCAGTCATGAATTATCAGACTGGGGCGGTAATAACAAACTCATCACTTCAACTGAAGGAGCAGTGTGTAAGATTTAGCGACACGATCGTATCCAACTGTAACTCCTCCCAACGGCAGCGCGCCATGACGGCTTTGAGGTGAAAGAAATACTTCTATTGTTCTGAAAAAAAACTCGTCCACTACTTGTATGCAGTCTTAGTTTGAACACATTCCCCCTCCCCCCGGTGATTATATTACATTTCTGACAATGAAGTCTCCTAAAAACTACACACTGTTCCTTTAACATTCACAAATAATCACAGACAGACATCTACAACTTACAAGCCTGGGCAATCCAGATGACTTCATACTGAGCTCAGCATAGAGGTCGACTTCTAAGAACAAAGAAGAAGAAAAGTTATTAAGTTGACCTGTCTGTTGGTGCACAGAACTAGTGTTAAGAATGTGATCAGCAAACGTTTTCAGTCATTATCCAGGTAACAAACAATCCACACCATCAGAACCCTTCAGGGAGCCGGAGATCACTTTACACCTGAAAACACGTTTCAGGGTTCTCAGTGTCTGATCGGACCAACAGGGAGTCTGATGGTATAATGCATGGATAGTCTGGTACCTGGAGAGAGTGGGGACTGGGAACACCTTCATGCGTCATCATCTCACTCTACAATCGTGTCACTGTGGTGGTTGAGATTCAAACATACCGTGTCCATTTTCATCCAGATCCAGCTTGTCAGGCAGCTCGGTCCTAGTGGGTGAAGAAAAGGAACTTGTTAGGACACTTTCACTACATGAGCTAAAGAAACGACATATTTAGATTTTTACATCATGTTCTAAACTTCTATTATCACCCACATCTCACTGGCAGGCAGTGTCACAATTCAGTTATTTAGTCAAATCCACGTTTAGTTTCCATTCAGACTGTTGGCAACCCCAACGAGTCTTCCCCTTATTGCCAAGGTAACACCAGTGGGTCCACCTTTGCAGGTTCTGGCGTTGAACCAAGGCGTAAGACGTGTGCGGATGTCATCATGAAGTAAACATTTCTAGTTGTAAAGCAGACTAAACTTCAGACTGGGTGTCGATCACCTAGTTAACGTCTAAAGAGCTCGCTCACCTGGACAAAGACCGTTGTTGTGGAGAAGATGGCAGCATCCTCTGAAGCCAGAAACCTGCAACAGACTACACTCAGTACTGAGCACAAACACCAACACTACTCACTGTTGACCATCGCTGATGTCAGATATGATATTTCTCAACATTAGTTCAGACGAACGAGATTCCATATATATCTCATCATTTTCAGCAGGTCTGGGAATAAAGGCTACAGGTACCAATCCTCTAAATGTTGATATCTTACCTTCAACTAGACCACAATCATGTTGAAGTAGTCAAAGAATCATCTGTTGGCAAGAGATGAACATTAAAAGTTTAGAATAGGATTGTTACAACTTAAATACAATCCAGAAGGTAAACTGGCACCAAATCTAAAATAATGCAGTTGCTCAGAAGTTCGTATTGTTTCACATTGGTTCAAAGTGAGCTAAGTTAATCATCATTGAAACTGCATTATGACAACATGAACATTACTGTAATGTGTTCAGGAAGGAAAACAATAGTTACCATGAAGCTTTAATCCTCTTCATGAATCCTTTCAAGGCTCTGCAGGAGACAAAAGCACTTCAGTAGAGTCCAACAATAACTTTGTGTCACATTAAGGTTCTCTAGAGGTAATCAGATTGAAGGCTGACATCACTTGAATCAGGCATATGCTTGTAACCATCATGTTTACACACCGCCACTGAATAAACTCAAATAAATCATGTTTCTCACCATTGTGAACTTTGCAGCTACTTTGTAGAGTTTAGAGAATCGACCGTGCAGAACAACCTGAAAGGAAACATCACGTTAGCCATAAAGTGAGGGGTACATCTGAGCGTCAGTATTCTCAAGGGCTCATCAGCTTAATAACTCGCATCACAAATGTCAGATATATGCTTGCCTATTAAAAACTCATCATTTATGGCCCTTGTGGAATCTGACGGTTCCTTCTAGCTTCAGTCTAGCTCACCTGCAGACGTCCTTCATTCTTGATCCTCATCTGTGATCGCCCGTGAACATCTGGAGGAGGAGAGCTCAGATTTAGACAGGGACCTTTGAATTATTACCATTTCATAAAAAGTGATTTTTATGCTTCTCAGAATCTGGTAAAGAAATTTCTTCTTCAAAGGCTGATTCAGGTAAAGATAATTCATTGATTCATCACTGCAGCACCGGACAGCCAGAGTCAACGGGTTCTGATCTGAAGAAGTGATCTTTAAATTACCTCATGTAGAGAGTTCAGCCACAGTCTGCTCACATCTGGAGGAAGAACGAATGTCATGAGTTTTAAGACTACTTCACGTATCTCACTTATGAGATATGTTTCATGCTACTCAGAATTTGGTGTGAAGTTTCCTCAAAGAGTTTCAGTGAGAGAGTTCAAATAGAACATCACTGTAGCATGAAGGGCTCACAGTTATGTAGAGTTAACCCAAACACGTCAACGTAATAATATACATGTGATGCTACATCACATCGAACAACGTGGTGTAGATAAATTACCTTGACAGCAGCAGTTTCGTCTCCATCTGTGAACCAGAGAAAGAATTTCATTAGCATAACGCGTTAGCTAGCAGGCTAACTTCATGTGGCCGGCTAACACGTGACCCTCCACGAGCAGAGTTCTGGATGGCACGAGTTAAGAAAAATACATTTAGCACAAGTGTCTCACATCAGAATAATTCAATACAGTCACAGTCAGTCAGTACAGGTCTGTGTAATTATCATCATTGAGAGACACTGCAGGCAGCCACTCCTAACTAGCAGCGGCCATTGCTAGAAGAGTTAAACAAGAACGTGTTTAATTTGTGTTACACACTAAATACTCCGTGCAACATCTAGAAAACACGTTGTCGTTCATGTTCATTTAACTAATCCGATTAAAATAATGCGTTTTAGTGCCGGATGGTTAAGGATTGTGATGAACTCTGGTCGGTGAGTCACTGAAACGCTGCACAGAAGCTGCTAACTTTAACAAAACGTGGTCTTGTAACTAAGTTGAGAAGTATCTCAATAAGTGATGCAATGTATTGTCAATGCATAAAGTATTATCTACTATAATATACACGTTTCAAAGTGAAGGAGCTCTAACCAGCAATGTGAGAAGTCTTACCTCGAAGAGAAGAGAGAAGCCCGGTTGGTTCACTAAATCTGGGGTTCTGAGAGACAGTAACGTCTTAATTAAATTAGGATATTTAAAAGTGTGCGTTTCTTCTTTAACCTGGCTCGTGCAGAGTTATGGACAACGCGGGTAAGACGACCATCGTGAAGAAGTTCAATGGAGAAGACGTCTGCACCATCTCCCCAACGTCAAAACACTGGCGCACAGAGGGTAACGCACGCGCACACAACTAAAATAACTTCTTCTGGTTTTACGGTCTTTTTTAAATCCAGTTTATTGGTGCATTACCGCCACCTTCTGCTCCGGAGTGTGAAACAGACAAGATTTACAATCTTTATTCCAAAACAAACTAAGTGATAAAAAACAAAAGAGGAAAACAAAACAAAAAAAAAAAAATCACTAACCAGCACCCTTGTACCATATCCCTGCATTTCAATCATACCCTATAAAAAAAACCTGTGTTCCTTAATAAAGCTAATAGTACCCTAACCTGTGCTCAGGACTCCTTTTAATGTGCATGTACCTCTAATTCCCTCAGATTGTTAATCATCATTTCATACTCACAACATGCTCAACTGACTCCTCTTCTCCATATCCGTCACACCACCCTGTCTGGTGTTTTCTATCATTTTCAGTGTTTTGTTTATTGCACTACGGCCCAACAATAACCTTGTCGACACAGTTTCCTCTCTCCTGTTCCTACTTCCTATCCTGGTAACTTTGACACTATTGATATAGATGTTTCCCTTTCTCCTCTGTCCCACCTATTTCGCCACATTTGGTTGATATTTTCCCAGATAATACATTTAACCTCTGCCTTATTGATGCTAATCTCCATTTCCTTTCTTTAAAGCCCTCTTTGCCAACTCATCCACCGTCTCATTCCCTACATGTACCCACAGGAATTCAACCTGACCTCCCTGATTAGTTATTCTTGTAGCTGACTGAAGGACTTCATACATTATGTCTTTACGGCTGTTAGACTGAAAACACCTTAAACTTGCTAGGGCTGAAGATGAGCCGGAGCATATAAACACCTTTTCATGTCTTGCTTTTTCAACCCATCGTAGTGCAACCAGCATCTCCACTGTGTGAACCTCTAGATTATCAGTTGATTCTAATTCCTTTAGCTGGTGTTGCCACTTCAAATCATGTCACTACTGTCTCAGGTTTCTTAGCGCCGTCCGTGTATAATCACTGTACTCTATTACATAATATTCAAATGCACTTATCAAATCAACTATACCCTTCTTTTGTCTTGACAGCTAACAAATACCGATCTATATCAGGCCACACAAGTGTCCATGGAGCCATCACCAGGTAAACTACTGAAGGGCTTATCCTTACATCAAACAGTGTTTTGTCTGACTGCTTTCATTCTACCAGACCACCTGCAACAGGTTGTGTATGGACCCAACTGCAGCACACAGGATTCCAGGAACTGTTGGCTTTTAATGTAAACTCAACAGGTACAGAGTGTTACAGGAGAGTCTCTGGCAGAGCAGCAGAATGATTCCAAGTCAGGAACAAAAGGCTGGTGAGTTTACCGGGAGTCAGGCCAGACGGGTACATCAGGGGCAAGAAGGGTCGACAACAGGAAATCAGCCCGGGATAAAGCGCTGGAAGGTCTGGCATCGAGTAGCCAAAAACAATCTGACAATGAGAGGCAGGAGTCTATATAGTGGCTTGATTAGTGATGAGACGCAGGTGAGTGAACAGGTGAAGGGAGTTAGACTGATGAGGAGGGAGTGGCTGACAGGTAGAGTGAGCTCATCGTGTCTCTGTAAATTAGCCCAGTAGTTCATCATTAGTTGCTTTCTCCTTAAATCCAGCGGCATTTCTCCCATTTCTACTGCCGATGTTTTAAATGCTCCACTAACTCTTAATGCCTGGTGCCTGAACCACATCCAATTTACCAATTAGAGATTCGGCTGCTGATCCGTCTGCTATGCTGCCGGAATCCAACACAGATCTTATCAAGGCCAGATACATGGTTTTTAATGCTGAACTGGCTCCCCATCCCCTACCAGTCACACATCTCATCACATTCATTACTTTTTTCCTCTATTCTCCTGATATGGTCTAACCATGTTGACCGTGAATCAAAAAGAACTCCAAGAAATGTAAATGTTCTAAGTCTTTCTCATACACCCTTAACTTCATCCCATCCTTGATTCTTTTCCTGGTGAAAAAAAAGTGTTTTCAACTGAGAACCTAAACCCCCAATCACACCCCCACCTCAATTGCTTCATGTACTTTTCTGTCTGCATGTTCCTTCCTTTTTCCCGTAACGTCCCATCATCAGCAGAGAGCTACTGGTACCTTTGTGAATATGTCATTAATCATGAAGCATAGCAGGCTAATCACACTACCTCGAGGCGTACCATTATCAGTATTGATTTGACATGTCTGACTCAATGCGTACTTGAATTTTTCATAAAATCCTTTACCCAGTTATAAACTCCCAATTCCCATTTTGTGCAGCTTAATTAGCAAACCTTTCCACATCAAAGGCTTTTTCTATGTCAAAAAATACTCCAATGACTGACTATTAGCCTGGGCCTTTATTTCAGTCTCTAGCCTTATCACAGAGTCCATGGTGTTCCTTCCCTTCCTAAAACCACTCTGAAAACATGCCAGCATTCCTCTCTTCTCAAGCTCATAAAAATCTTTCTGCCATCATCTTATTAGTGCTATTTGTCTGCAACTGGTGGGTTTGAATCTTTGCAAGGTTTTCTAATCGGAATCACTACTGACAACCCTGCCTATCTGACCACCATGTGCTAAAACATTTAAATGCCTTTTGAATAAAGATTTGTCATGACTGAAAGCAAGGACAGCGCTAATTTCTGAAATACATTCTCAAGTGTGTAAACTCAAAATTGTATTCTTCCATTCATTTTAGCATTACATTAGAAAATGAGTCTTAGAGCACATTTTCTTGTGCATTTTGTACCCAGCTACCAAAAAAAAGGGTCTCATTCCTAGAGTGTTTTAATCTCAATGCCAGATTGTGTCAAGTATCACTATGAGATTTAAAGCATATATTTTCACTGTATTGACATTTGTGGTAACATTGCCAGTCTCGCATCAACTATTTAGTTGATTTAGACCTTAATTTTATGCTTTAATTGATACATTCAGACACAGTGCATCATTCACATTACTTCATAGTACCAACTCCTCAAATGTGAGACTTACATTTTACAGGTTTAATATACTTCAGCTCATGACTGTTGAACTATATCACCTAAAACTCACCGTTATACTTTTCTATGTCGTGAATAACGTAAGCGACTGAGAATCTGATGACCATTTGTAGCAGTTTTAGAGTTACTCTTGCATCCTGGCAAATAAAACAAAATATGCTGTATTGAAAACAAACACTTTTATGAAGAATTTATTTGTAAATAATTTCCAATTACCTGGAAGTACAAATCCAAGCGAAGAAAGCATTGAACAGTAGATGGACAAAATAATGCCTACAGCTGTCCTGTTCGTCTGATACAATAAGCATGAACTACAGGTTATCATTGGTACTTATGAATATGTAAACATGTCTTCGGGAAACTTCCGTGTCTGTGGCATGAGACAACTGATGAGTCCAAGGTCTGGCCGGAGTCTGTAAAGACAGAATATTTAGAAACAAACAAGTAGCATAAACTTGCACCATAACATTAAAGTCAATATGTTGATCAGAGGGGTACCAATCAGTCATGAATTTTCAGACTGGGGCGGTAAAAATAAACTCATCACTTCTAGATGAAAATATTGAAGCTTAAGTTTTGAATTCTTACCATAAACTCCAGAAGCAGTCGGCAGCAGACCCAGCAGGACTCTGACAAGATCATAAACACAAGACATCACAATGTGCACAAAACACAACAGATCATAGACTGTAAGCAGAGTGGATACCAATCAGTCACAACTTCTCAGATTGGGCAGTAATATTTAAAAACATGATGTTGTAAACTACCGCAGCTAATAATGGTTTGACTCTTTGTGGAGAATTCTCTTATTTAAACCGTTGCTTTGAGTCATCTGTCCCTTTTGTCTTAAACACTATTACTGAAACAACATAAAGTACATCGAGTAGTAAATCATAAAATACCAGATAGTACAGTTCAAACCATATTAACCACATTTTGTTCACATGCCTTTAATTGGTATACAAATTGCAAGCTGTGTAAATCTAGCATTTAGCTTCTGGGATGAGAGCAGAGAGCTTCTCAGTTATGCCCTCACAGCCAGCACTCTCACTCAATCAGGTCACTTTACACCTGAGGGAGGTCAAGTTCCTCAGTGCCATACAGGGTCAACAGGAGAGGAGGCCCACTGGAGGAGTAAGGGGCTGATTAACCCATGACTGTCTGTCACCATAGTCATCATATCCCTAATCCCAGAAACATTACTATACGGTTCTCATTTACCTGGATCAGTTTAAAGCGTCTCTGCTGTTCCCCACAATGAAGAGTTGGACATCATCACCAAACCTGCAACAAGAGACGAGCGTTAGTCCATCCAGTTTGATTAATGTGAACGACTACATCATTAGTTCTAGTGTGATCAGAGCGGTACCAATCAGTCATGAATTATCAGACTGGGGCGGTAATAACAAACTCATCACTTCTACTTCAATTAACGAGCAAATATAAACTTCTCCAAATTCAAACTTTTAATACTCACCAACATGAGCGGACAGGAAGCAGACGATCGAGACCTTGTGATACTTCACACCGCATGACCTAAAAGAAATAAAATTATATATAAATAATTATTGTTATGGGCCAAGCTTTACAGTTATTCATTATAAAATGTGTCCTTATGAATCCACAACATGCTGCAGAGACTGTGTTATCTTCTGACTGCATTAATTTACCATCTCAATGCATTAGTCTTAAGTGTGTTATATTAACAACAAGAATTAACTTTATGTAATGGTATAACTAGGGTTCATCCCTTTTGTCTGAAACAGTTAATGCTGCCTTTCTTGGCCAGGACACCAAGCTTCAGTACTTTAGTTTAAGTTTTCAGCACAATGTTAAATTAGAATACAATGTAGGATTTAGCTTCTGGGATGTAATCAGAGGTTGTGCTCAGTCATGTCTTCACAGTCAGCTCTCTCTCTCCATCAGAACTCCTGCAGGTCACTTTACACCTGACACAAGGCATATATATCCATCTATAGCTAGCTCCAAAGTCTACACTAACCACTAATGTATATAGAATAATCTAGCTATACACTTCTAGCTATAAACACATTTGTTATATCCATACACAAATCTACACCTTTAATCGTTTATATATATCCCTTGACCTGAAGGAGGTATTCAGGGTTCTCGGTGCCGTACAGGGTCAACAGGAGAGGAGGCTGACTGGAGGAGAAAGAAGCGCCTGGTGGGACACTCCTGACTGGAGGGTATGTCTACATCATGTCTACAATCCCAGAAACATCACTAGACTCTGTCATTTACCTGCAACGGTCCCAGGGGTCTGCTGGTCACACAGAAGAGGTCGACACCAAACCTGTAAGCAGTGAAACGGGTTAGTCCATCCAGTTTGATTAATGTGAACGACTACATCATTAGTTCTAGTGTGATCAGAGGGGTACCAATCAGTCATGAATTATCAGACTGGGGCGGTAATAACAAACTCATCACTTCTACTGAAGGAGCAGTGTGTAAGATTTAGCGACACGATGGTATCCAACTGTAACTCCTCCCAACGGCAGCGCGCCATGACGGCTTTGAGGTGAAAGAAATACTTCTATTGTTCAAACTAAGACTGCATACAAGTAGTGGACAAGTCTTTTTCAGAACACATTCCCCCTCCCCCCGGTGATTATATTCAATTTCTGACAATAAATTCTCCTAAAACCTACACACTGCTCCTTTAACATTCACAAATAATCACAGACAGACATCTACAACTTACAAGCCTGGGCAATCCAGATGACATCATACTGAGCTCAGCATAGAGGTCGACATCTAAGAACAAAGAAGAAGAAACGTTATTAAGTTGACCTGTCTGTTGGTGCACAGAACTAGTGTTAAGAATGTGATCAGCATACTTTTTTCAGTCATTAACCAGGTAACAAACAATCCACACCATCAGAACCCTTCAGGGAGCCGGAGATCACTTTACACCTGAAAGCATGTTTCAGGGTTCTCAGTGTCTGATCGGACCAACGGGAGTCTGATGGTCCATCGGATGGATAGTCTGGTACCTGGAGAGCATGAGGACTGGAAAAGGACCAGAGTTTCATCATCATCTCACTCTACAATCGTGTCACTGTGGTGGATGAGATTCAAACATACCGTTCCATTTTCATCCAGATCCAGCTTGTCAGGCAGCTCGGTCCTAGTGGGTGAAGAAAAAGAACTTGTTAGGACACTTTCACTACATCAGCTAAAGAAACGACATATTTAGATTTTTATATCATGTTCGAAACTTCTATTATCACCCACATCTCACTGGCAGGCTAGTGTCACAATTCAGTTATTTAGTCAAATCCACGTTTAGTTTCCATTCAGACTGTTGGCAACCCCAACGAGTCTTCCCCTTATTGCCAAGGTAACACCAGTGGGTCCACCTTTGCAGGTTCTGGCGTTGAACCAAGGCGTAAGACGTGTGCGGATGTCATCATGAAGGAAACATTTCTAGTTGTAAATCAGACTAAACTTCAGACTGGGTGTCGATCACCTAGTTAACATCTAAAGAGCTCGCTCACCTGGACAAAGACCGTTGTTGTGGAGAAGATGGCAGCATCCTCTGAAGCCAGAAACCTGCAACAGACTACACTCAGTACTGAGCACACAAACGAACACCACTCACTGTTGACCATCGCTGATGTCAGATATGATATTTCTCAACATTAGTTCAGACGAACGAGATTCCATATATATCTCATCATTTTCAGCAGGTCTGGGAATAAAGGCTACAGGTACCAATCCTCTAAATGTTGATATCTTACCTTCAACTAGACCACAATCATGTTGAAGTAGTCAAAGAATCATCTGTTGGCAAGAGATGAACAATAAAAGTTTAGAATAGGATTGTTACAACTTAAATACAATCCAGAAGGTAAACTGGCACCAAATCTAAAATAATGCAGTTGCTCAGAAGTTCGTGTCGTTTCACATTGGTTCAAAGTGAGCTAAGTTAATCATCATTGAAACTGCATTACGACAACATGTACATTACTGTAATATGTTCAGGAAGGAAAACAATAGTTACCATGAAGCTTTAATCCTCTTCATGAATCCTTTCAAGGCTCTGCAGGAGACAAAAGCACTTCAGTAGAGTCCAACAATAACTTTGTGTCACATTAAGGTTCTCTAGAGGTAATCAGATTGAAGGCTGACATCACTTGAATCAGGCATATGCTTGTAAGCATCATGTTTACACACCGCCACTGAATAAACTCAAATAAATTATGTTTCTCACCATTGTGAACTTTGTAGAGTTTAGAGAGTCGACCGTGCAGAACAACCTGAAAGGAAACATCACGTTAGCCATAAAGTGAGGGGTACATCTGAGCGTCAGTATTCTCAAGGGCTCATCAGCTTAATAACTCGCATCACAAATGTCAGATATATGCTTGTCTATTAAAAACTCATCATTTATGGCCCTTGTGGAATCTGACGGTTCCTTCTAGCTTCAGTCTAGCTCACCTGCAGACGTCCTTCATTCTTGATCCACATCTGTGATCGCCCGTGAACATCTGGAGGAGGAGAGCTCAGATTTAGACGGGGAACTTTTAATATTACCGTTTAACAAAATGTGATTTTTATGCTTCTCAGAATCTGGTAAAGAAGTTTCTTCTTCAAAGGCTGATTCAGGTAAAGATAATTCATTGATTCATCACTGCAGCACCGGACAGCCAGAGTCAACGGGTTCTGATCTGAAGAAGTGATCTTTAAATTACCTCATGTAGAGTTCAGCCACAGTCTGCTCACACCTGGAGGAGGAAGAATGAATGTCATGAGTTCTAAGTCGACTTCACGCATCTCACTTATGGGATAAGTTTCATGCTACTCAGAATTTGGTGTGAAGTTTCCTCAAAAGAGTTTCAGTGAGAGAGTTCAAATTGAACATCACTGTAGCATGAAGGGGTCTCAGTTATGTAGAGCTAAACCAAACACATCAATATAATATACATGTGATGCTACATCACATCGAGCCACGTGGTGTAGATAAATTACCTTGACAGCGAGCAGTTTCGTCTCCATCTGTGAATCAGAGAAAGAATTGCTTTAGCATGACGCGTTAGCTAGCAGGCTAACTTCATGTGGCCGGCTAACACGTGACCCTCCACGAGCAGAGTTCTGGATGGCACGAGTTAAGAAAAATATATATACGTATCTCACATCAGAATAATTCAATACAGTCACAGTCAGTCAGTACAGGTCTGTGTAATTATCATCATTGAGAGACACTGCAGGCAGCCACTCCTAACTAGCAGCGGCCATTGCTAGAAGAGTTCAACAAGAACGTGTTTAACTCGTGTTACACACTAAATACTCCGTGCAACATCTAGAAAACACGTTGTCGTTCATGTTCATTGAACTAATCCGATTAAAATAATGCGTTTTAGTGCCGGATGGTTAAGGATTGTGATATACTCTGGTCGATGAGTCACTGAAACGCTGCACAGAAGCTGCTAACTTAAACACAACGTGGTCTTGTAACTAAGTTGAGAAGTATCTCAATAAGTGATGCAATGTATTGTCAATGCATAAAGTATTATCTACTATATTATACACGTTTCAAAGTAAAGGAGCTCTAACCAGCAATGTGAGAAGTCTTACCTCGAACAGAAGAGAGAAGCCCTGTTGGTTCACTAAATCTGGGGTTCTGAGAGACAGTAACGTCTTAATTAAATTAGGATATTTAGAAGTGTGCGTTTCTTCTTTAACCTGGCTCGTGCAGAGTTATGGACAACGCGGGTAAGACGACCATCGTGAAGAAGTTCAATGGAGAAGACGTCTGCACCATCTCCCCAACGCTGGACTTCATCATCAAAACACTGGCGCACAGAGAGGGTAACGCACGCGCACACACCTAAAATAACTTCTGGTTTTATGGTGGTTGTTATCCAGCTTATTGGTGCATTACCGCCACCTTCTGCTCCGGAGTGGGGATCAGACAATAGACTTACAATCTTTACCCCCAAACAAATAATAAAAATCACTCTAACCAGCACCCTTGTACCATAGCCCTGCATTTCAATCATACCTTGTAAAAACCCCTGTGTTCCTTAAGAAACCTAACAGTACCCTAACCTGTGCTCAATACTGCTTTCAGTGAGCATTCATGCACCTCTAATTCCCTCAGATTATTCCTCATCATCTCTCTCTACATCTCACACGCACCTCTACGTGCTCAACTGACTCCTCCACGCCACCTGTCTGGTGTTTATCATTTTCAGTGTTTTGTTTATTGCATTAAGGCCCAACAACAACAACCTTGTCAACACCGTTTCCTCTCTCCTATTCCAACTTCCTACCCTGGTAACTTTGACACTCTGGAATAAGATATAAATATCTCCCTTTCTCCTCTGTCCCGCCTATTTCGGTTGATATTTTCCCAGATAATATATTTAACCTCTGCCTTACTGATACTAATCTACATTTCATTTCTTTAAAGCCCTTTTTGCCAACTCATCCACCGTCTCATTCCCTACATGTGCTGGTACCCACAGGAATTCAACCTGACCTCCCTGATTAGTTATTCTTGTAGCTGACTGAAGGACTTCATACATTATGTCTTGACAGCTGTTAGACTGAAAACACCTAAAACTTGCTAGGGCTGAAGATGAGTCGGAGCATATAAAACACCTTTTCTTGTCTTGTTTTTTTCCACCCATCGTAGTGCAACCAGCATTGCCAGCATCGCCACTGTGTGAACCTCTAGATTATCAGTCGATTCCAATTCCTTTAGCTGGTATTGCTGCCACAAATCCTAACTCCTGTCTCAGGTTTCTTAGCACCGTCCATTTAAATCTGTGTACTCTATTACATAATATTCAAATGCACTTATCAAATCAACTATACCTTTCTTTTGTCTTGACATCTAACAAATACCGATCTATATCAGGCCACACAAGTGTCCATGGAGCCATCACCAGGTAAACTACTAAAGGGCTTATCCTTACATCAAACAGTGTTTTGTCTGACTGCTCTCATTCTACCAGACCACCTGCAACAGGTTGTGTATGGACCCAACTGCAGCACACAGGAGTCCAGGAACCATTGGCTTTTAATGTAAACTCAACATGTACAGAGTGTTACAGGTAGTGTTGTTACGAGATGTGCCGACGCTTCGAAGCGTGTGTCGAGTAATGGAGGGGGCGTTTCCTCGAAGCGCGTATCGAGGCTTGCTTCATGTAGGGGAGGAGCCAAAAATGATGACGTCCGAAGCCTCGCTACCCGGCTGTACCACGTGACTGCTTCGGCAAGCGGTTCAGATTTTGCCGGGAGGTTTGACAGCAATATAAACCCCTCAGGCTCCATTCAAAATGTGTGTTGTTGGTTGAGAGTTTGGAGAGAGAGATAGTTCGGAGAGTTAGGAGAGTGAGGTGAGAAGGATAGGTGATAAGATGGAGCCAGCTAGGAAGAGGAGGATTTCCCCTGTGTGGGAACACTTTGATTTGATAACTCCTAATAAGGTAAGCTAAATCTAACTCTATTTCAGACTCATTAGGTTTGCTTATCAAGAACGGTATTTTTCACAGTTTCTTATTTTATTTAAATGTTCACACACAGGATACATTCAAAACATATTTTATTATGCACATATGTGATCATTTATTTACAGAAATTATTTGGGCATACATTTTTGTAATTCAGTCATTCCCAACAGCCATAACAGACACAACAATTCAATGCATCACATTGTGGTTCAGATACAGCTGCCTGTGATTATACTTTTGGCCACTAGGTGGTGTCGTGTGCACATGAAGCTTCGAGTAATGAACCCTTTCTCGAACCAATTGGCTGAAGTGGTTCGATGCCTCATGAGGCTTCATCTCGCCATCACTAGTTACAGGAGAGTCTCTGGCAGAGCAGCAGAATGATTCCAAGTCAGGAACAAAAGGCTGGTGAGTTTACCGGGAGTCAGGCCAGACGGGTACATCAGGGGCAAGAAGGGTCGACAACAGGAAATCAGCCCGGGATAAAGCGCTGGAAGGTCTGGCATCGAGTAGCAAAAAACAATCTGACAATGAGAGGCAGGAGTCTATATAGTGGCTTGATTAGAGATGAGACGCAGGTGAGTGAACAGGTGAAGGGAGTTAGACTGATGAGGAGGGAGTGGCTGACAGGTAGAGTGCAGGGCAGGTATTGCCGATGTTAATGCTCCACTACATACTCTTAATGCCTGGTGCCTGAACCACATCCAATTTACCAATTAGAGATTCAGCTGCTGATCCGTCTGCTATGCTGCCGTAATCCAACACAGATCTTATCAAGGCCACATACATGGTTTTTAATGCTGAACTGGCTCCCCATCCCCGACCAGTCACACATCTCATCATATTTATTACTTTTTTTTGCATTTTTCCTCTATTCTCCTGATATGGTCTGCCCATGTTAACCGTGAATCAAAAAGAACTGTTGTTGAAAAAGACAGTTTGTGTTTTTTCAACTGAGAACCTAAACCCCCACTCCACCTCATCAATTGCTTCTTGTACTTTTCTGACTGCATGTTCCATGTTCCTTCCTTCAATCATAATGAAGAGTAGCATGCTAATCACACTAGGTGTACCGTTCACTATGTATTGATTTGACATGTCTGACCCAATGCGTACTTGAAGTTTTCTTCCAAACAGAAACTCCTTTACCCAGTTATAAACTCTCCCAACAATTCCCATTTTGTGCAGCTTAATTAGCAAACCTTTCCACATCAAAGGCTTTTTCTATGTCAAAAAAATACTGCAATGACTGACTATTCGCCTGGGCCTTTATTTCAGTCTCTAGCCTTATCAGTCCATGGTGTTCTTTCCCTTCTGTAAACTTGCCAGCATTCCTCTTCTCAAGCTCATAAAAATCTGTAAAAATCATCCTTTCCATCATTTTATTAGATGTTAGTGCTATTGGTCTGTAGCTGGTGGGTTTAGATGGATCTTTGCAGAGTTTCCTAATCGGAATCACTACGGACAACCCGGCCCATCTCTGATCCATTCATGAGCAGTCGTGCTCATCCGCCTCCTAAGAAGTTGCTCCTCGATTTAAATTTCGCACATTTTGCCAATTATAATTTAGAAACCTAAATGAAGTTTGTTTACAGTATGCAATGCCTGACCACCATGTTCTAAAACATTTAACCTTTTGAACCCTAAGCCTTTTTTTAGGCCTTTTCTTGAAAATTGCATGCCCATACTCAAGAGACTGTAATTCTGTAACTACAAGGTCTATTTTAATAATTTTGATGTTAGAATAAAAGGTAAATCTGTAACGAGAGAAAGCACAGACTTAGAAAAGGAGCACATTTAGCATCCTGTGTTCACGGTGCAAGAATTCTTGCCAAAGGAAATCAAGAGTTGGGCTGGGTGTCAGCAGGTCTACGGCTGAAGGCTGCTTCAAGATGGTGGATGGATGGATGAAGGGGGTCCATCCATCAGGAAGTTACGCTTCATCGTGCCACAGCTGGAAGCAGTTCTTTTTGGAGGTGAAGCAGAGAGGAACCTCACACCTCCTGCAATAAACGGATGTCTTCACCTTCGGCATTCCAGCATCGTGGCACCTCTTGCAAAGCCTCCTGACCCTTGTTTCCTCGCTGTCGTACATCATGGGCATGCAGGTGTTGGAGGGTGTGGGGGGCGGCGGGGGGGCTGCTGAGCCTTCAGCAAACTCCAGCATCTCCTTGGCCAACTGCTCCCTGAAGGTCTTGTGGGTGAAGGGCTTCGTCTGGGTGGGGTCCTGCCTCAACTTGAACAGCTCCTTGTGCAAAAGGTAACTGTTCACTACAGCGATGTCCATGAAGTGGTAAAAAAAAGTCTTGTACCACTTCAACGTCTTGTGGCGGACGCTGTAAGATCCGATCAGTGCATCAGACAAATCCACACCCCCCATGGACTGATTGTAGTCCACGATGCTGTCCGGTACTGGTATGGACTTGTTTTGCCAGACACCAGCCTCCTTCACCCTTCTCTTCGCCGTCTGTCCACTGTAGGCCTGATGCACTGTGGAACACATCGTTACCTCTCTTGAGTCCATCCACTTGACGAAGAGGAGTCTGCCACTCTGGATCCAACGCATGTCCCCCCTCACAGCTTTTTTGGGCAGATTGTTGGTCTGGGTCTTGGGGAAGCCAATTTGGTTTTGTCTGAGGGTCCCACAACAGCCAATACTCTTTTGGGACAGAGCAGTGAAGAGAGCAGGGCTTGTGTAATAATTGTCTGTGTACAACAAGTAGCCTTTACCGAGGAGAGAAAAAGGCAAAAGGTCCATCACTGCTGAGTAACTCAGCCCGTGGCCTGTGGTGGACTCACTTTTGCCCTGGTACACAAAGAAATTCCAGGTGTAGCCTATCGAGGAATCAGCCAGCACGAACAGTTTGTAGCCCCACTTGGTGGGCTTGTCCTTCATGTACTGCTTCATGCTGATGCGGGCTTTGCTTGCGACCATCCGCTCATCAATGGACAGATTCTGACGCGGCTGGAAATATGCTTTGCAGGCGGTCACCATCTCTGTGTAGAGCGGCTTGATTTTGAAAAGCCGGTCGTACTCAGCAGTGTTCCTTTTTTTGTTGTTCTCCTCGTCCTCTTCTGGGTCGCTGAGGTGAAGTGACCACACGATGGAATCAAAGCGGTCCCGTGTCATGTGGTCACAGGGGAACTGGAAGTTGTAGGGCCATTTCTTTCTCCAGTAGTCTGACCTGTTGTGGACCGACACAAGGCCAGTGAAGAGGATGATGGAGAGGAATATGAAGAAGTCCTTCTTCGTTAGCACTTCCCAGGTGAATTTCATCCCAGCTAGCTTTCGTTTTGCAGCGTTGGCATTTGTGTTGGCGATGATTTTTCGGACAGCAGTTGTAGAAAAAAAAAGCTGGAAGAGGCTGATGGGAGACCATGGTATGGTGGTGTCGAATGTGGGGCCTGGGGTCCTGGCCGGTGTGAACTTGAGAGAGTCAGGTTTGATACACTCCTCCTCTCTGTCATGCCACCTGTCCTCCTCCTCACTCTCTGAAGACGCCAACCGACTCTTCCCACGCTTGGTAGCTGGAGCAGAAGTTCCCAGAGAGGAGCGCCCTCTCTTTCGCTGAGTAGTCGGGTGAGGTGCTGCTGGGCTTGGCTTAGGAACTGCCTTTCGACGTGTTGAAGGACCTGGGACACTTGGAAGAGGAGGCTCATATTCTTCGTCACTGTAGAAGACAAATAAATAAATGCATTCTGTGATCTGGTTCTGATATTGTAATACATGTAAACAAAGGCAATAAACTTGGTCCCCCCCCCCCCCCCCTTCCGCCTTACTTAGAGCTGCTAGCTCTAGATAGATAGAAAATTTGACACTCATAAATCAATAAATATAAGACAATCCATACCTTTCCGATGATGGAAGACAGTAATCCGAGTCCGTGGGGAGAGGAGATGCTTGTCGAACTGCCGTTCGACGTGTTGGCAGTGGGGCAGTTGAAGGACCCGGGACGCTGGCAAGAGCTGGGTCATATTCTTCGTCACTGTAGAAGAAAAATATATGCAGTCAGTGATCTGGTTCTGATAATGTAATACATGTAAACAAAGGCTATATATATATATATATATATATATATATATATATATATATATATATATATATATATATAACATAAAGGCTATATCTCTATATACACATGTAAACATAAAGGCTATATCTCTATATACACACATGTAAACTGTTGAGGCTGAAGTTTCTCAAACAGAGGAGAAGAAGAGCACAGAGGAGAAGAAGCAGCCCCCCCCCCCCCCTTGCTCTCTTTGTTCCATCAGCAAGCAGGGCCAGAATCAAATGGTTCAGGTTAAAATCAAAAGTATTTAATATTCTTAACAGAAGCCAAAACAAATGCAAACTGAATTACACTATCGACAGTAAAACAAACATAATATTCCATGAAATATGAGGCCCCGTCCACACCACAGGACAGAATGGTGTGTCTGTCCCATGATGCGGAGGAGGTCTGAGGATCTTCTGCAATTCGAAGATCCTTTGTCCCGGCTGAGTCTCTCAAAAGTATCATGTTTCACATTTCTCAGCCAATCGATCAGCTCAGTGATTGGCCGGATTCCAATAAGCCCCTCCTGGGCCGATGACCCATTGTTCTGTTCTTCTCACCTAGGTCAGCCAGCTTCGTTCCAACCCCCGCTGGCAGACACCTCCTGACATTCTTGGGGCCAGTTCCTTTGTTTGATTCGCCAAACCCCCACTTCCAATACACTCCTCACACCTTCCTCTTACAGTATGAAATGACCTTTGATGATGAAATGACTTCTTGGTCTAAACTCTTACAAGTAAACCCACTGTAACATATAATACCCAGCACTAGGAATGCTCTAAAACTTAAATCCCTCACAAAACATAAAGGCTATATCTCTATATACACATGTAAACATAAAGGCTATATCTCTATATACACATGTAAACATAAAGGCTATATCTCTATACATGTAAACATAAAGGCTATATCTCTATATACACATGTAAACATAAAGGCTATATCTATATACATGTAAACATAAAGGCTATATCTATATATATGTAAACATAATATAGATAGCTAGCGCTAGCTAGCGCCAGCAAGATAGCTAGCGCTAGCATCTATCCATCTATATTATGTTTACATGTATACAGCAGATAGCTAGCGCTAGCTAGTGCACGTCCCCTCCCTCCCCCCCTCATCATCCCCTCCTCTCACACACCTCCATCCCCCAACCGCATGGAGTCCTCAATAGCATTCCCCCTCCGTCTTACTTATTAGAGCTAGATAGACAATTTGACACTAATAAATCGATAAATATAAGACAATCCATACCTTTCACAGTCCGAGTCAATGGTGTCCTTTTCGGGATGAATGAGATCGTCATCCTCTGAAGACGATCCTTGGGGACAAAAGAGGTTTTCTACTTCTTCTTCCTCGTCCAGCATGTTTAGGACATCGTCCCTAGAGAAAAATGTCTTAGCTGCTTGTCTCGACATCTTTCTCAAAATGAATTTTACTAGTGTTGTTACGAGATGTGCCGACGCTTCGAAGCGTGTGTCGAGTAATGGAGGGGGCGTTTCCTCGAAGCGCGTATCGAGGCTTGCTTCATGTAGGGGAGGAGCCAAAAATGATGACGTCCGAAGCCTCGCTACCCGGCTGTACCACGTGACTGCGCCGGCAAGGCTGGGCGGATGGAAAACCCTCTGGTGTACTGGGAGAGGCAAAAATTTCTTTATCGACATTTATATAGACTAGCTCTTGCGTTTTTGTGCACGCCAGCGTCTTCTGTACCCTGTGAAAGGGTGTTTTCAAAGGCCGGAGAGGTTGTGTCCAAAAAAAGGAATCGTTTAAAACCAAAAACTGTTGAGAAACTGTTATTTCTGAATAAAAATGAATAAAATGTCCCCTGTCCTGTACATCACTGTCCAAGTTCCACAAGCATATTCAGTCCTCTCTTCCTAGTTCCACAAGCACTTTCACTGTCCTGCCTGCTTAAGCCCATGCCATTTCCCTAAAGTGACATAATAACATTGCACCACCTGCCTTACCATACGACACTACCATTTTGGGAAAATGTTCACACACAGGATACATTCAAAACATATTTTATTATGCACATATGTGATCATTTATTTACAGAAATTATTTGGGCATACATTTTTGTAATTCAGTCATTCCCAACAGCCATAACAGACACAACAATTCAATGCATCACATTGTGGTTCAGATACAGCTGCCTGTGATTATACTTTTGGCCACTAGGTGGTGTCGTGTGCACATGAAGCTTCGAGTAATGAACCCTTTCTCGAACCAATTGGCTGAAGTGGTTCGATGCCTCATGAGGCTTCATCTCGCCATCACTAAATTTTACGAAAGTAGTGAAAAAGAGCGGTACAAGTTATACACACGAAGCTCAAAGAAACAGGTGCAGTAGTCTCTGTGCTCTCCTGCGTAATGCCAAGCTGCTGTGAGCGCAGCTGGCTAGATATTATTACACTTGCTTGTAACTCTGCGAGGGATTGGTCAATTCCAAAGGTAAAACCCATTTTGGATTTGTTAGAACCAATGGAATTGAAATATAACCTCGTGGGTGTGATTGACAGCACTGTTAGCCAGTTGGAACCATAACTTCGCTGTCCCTCGTGAAGCCGTCCTCGGATACGCCGAGAGTCAAATGCCTACCCCCTGCTAGATTGATCCCAATTTCTTCAGGAAACAGTTCAGAGCCGTCACAGGATGTTGATAGAACAGTAGGACCCGGGAAAATATGCCTTTGTTTACATCAAAACAGCACAAAGGTAAGGAGTTTATGAAATATTAGCGGTGAAGCGGTTTGTTGTTCTGGTGCTTGTTTGCTCACAGCTCTGTGGTGGTTTGACTTAGAGAAATACTGAAGATATCTTTGGATTCAGTGTGTTATTGGCGTGTTTTCTGCTATTTCGGTTTTCCGTGTTAGCATTTAGCATCTTCTTATTAGCGCCTACCGGAGTGTGTGGTCGGCTCAGCAATGGCAAAAAAAAGTGATATTGTGAACATTTTAGTTGCTTATTTGAGTTTGGTTAGAATTGTGTTTGGAGTGTGTACACTGGCTTGCAGGACAGTGTAGAACAGAATCTCTTCGTTAATTTGGTATATAGCATGTATGAAGCATTAATTATATTTTATTCTGAAAAGTCCATTTTCTGACATGCTCTACACTAAACTGTCTCGCTCTGAACCCCAAATGGGGCTCGCTCGGGTCCAAGAGGTATGCCTTTTGAATAAAGAGTCATGACTGAAAACAGATAGTGCCAATTTCTGAAATACATCAAGGGCGTTAACTCATAAAAATTAACTTAATTCTTCCTTTCATTATTTTAGCATTACATTAGAAAGCATCCATTAGAGCACATTTTGTAGCCAGAGTTAAAAAGAGTGTCATTCCTGAAACGCTTTAATCTCAATGCCAGATTGTTTCAATTATCATGATATACTTTTTTTTTAAGACATATTTTCACTGCATCAACATTTGTGGCAATATTGCCAGTCTGGCATCAGCCATGTAGTTGATTTAGACCTTGATTTTGTTCTATTGATAAATTAAGAAACTGCATCAGTTAACACTACCGACTTCTCAAATGTGAGATTTACAGGTTAAATATACTTGAGATCCCAACTATATCACTTAAAATCCAACATTATACGTATGTTGTGAATAATGTAAGAAACAGAAAATCTGATGACTATTTTTAGAGTTCCACTTCTGTCTCTTGCATCCTGGGATATAAAAATACACAAAGTATGCTGTACTGAAAACAAACACTTTTATGAATTTATGACAAATTTATTTGAAAATAATTTCCAGTTACCTGGCGGTACACACCCAGATGAAGGCATTGAACGGTCCATGGACCAAATAACTCATAATTCAAGTCACAAAACTTTCCTGTTCAGCCGATACAATGAGCACCAACTACAGGTCATCATTGGTACTTATGAATATATATATAAACATGACTTCTGAAGTATTCCTGGAGCATTTGGGGAAACTTCCTGTAGCATCTGTGTCGCAGCATGAGACGACTGATGAGTCCAGGTTCTGGCCGGAGTCTGTAAAGACAGACATCATTTTAGAAACAAGTAGCAGAAACTTGCACCATAACATTAAAATCAATATGTTGATCAGAGGGGTACCAATCAGTCATGAATTTTCAGACTGGGGCGGTAAAAATAAACTCATCACTTCTAGATGAAAATATTGAAGCTTAAGTTTTGAATTCTTACCATAAACTCCAAAAGCAGTTGGCAGCAGACCCAGCAGGACTCTGACAAGATCATAAACACAAGACATCACAATGTGCACAAAACACAACAGATCATAGACTGTAAGCAGAGTGGATACCAATCAGTCACAACTTCTCAGATTGGGCGGAAATATATAAAACCATTTGTAAACATGTTGTAAACTACCGTAGCTAATAATAGTTTGCCTCTTTGGAGAATTTTCTAATTCAAACAGTTGCTTGGAGTCATCTGCCCTCTTTGTCTTAAACACTATTACTGAAGCAACATAAATACATCATAAATTACCAGATAGTATAGTTCAAACCGTATTAACCACATTTTGTTCACATGCTTTTGACTGGCATACAAATTGCAAGCTGTGTAAATGTAGCATTTAGCTTCTGGGATGAGAGCAGAGATATTTTCAGCCAGCACTCCCACAGGTCACTTTACACCTGAGGGAGGTCAAGTTCCTCAGTGCCATACAGGGTCAACAGGAGAGGAGGCCCACTGGAGGAGTAAGGGGCTGATTAACCCTTGACTGTCACTGGAAGTCATCATATCCCCAATCCCAGAAACATTACTATACAGTTCTCATTTACCTGGATCAGTTTAAAGCGTCTCTGCTGTTCCCCACAATGAAGAGTTGGACAGCATCACCAAACCTGCAACAAGAGACGAGCGTTAGTCCATCCAGTTTGATTAATGTGAACGACTACATCATTAGTTCTAGTGTGATCAGAGCGGAACCAATCAGTCATGAATTATCAGACTGGGGCGGTAATAACAAACTCATCACTTCTACTTCAATTAACGAGCAAATAAACGTCTCCAAATTCAAACGTTTTAATACTCACCAACATGAGCAGACAGGACGCAGACGATCGAGACCGTGAGATAACTTCACACCGCATGACCTAAAATAAATAAAATTATATATAAATAATTATTGTTATGGGCCAAGCTTTACAGTTATTCATTATAAAATGTGTCCTTATGAATCCACAACATGCTGCAGAGACTGTGTGATCCTCTGACTGCATTAATTTACCATCTCAATGCATTAGTCTTAAGTGTGTTATATTAACAACAAGAATTAACTTTATGTAATGGTATAACTAGGGTTCATCCCTTTTGTCTGAAACAGTTAATGCTGCCTTTCTTGGCCAGGACACCAAGCTTCAGTACTTTAGTTTAAGTTCTCAGCACAATGTTAAATTAGAATACAATGTAGGATTTAGCTTCTGGGATGTAATCAGAGGTTGTCCTCAGTCATGCCTTCACAGTCAGCGCTCTCTCCATCAAAACTCCTGCAGGTCACTTTACACCTGACACAAGGCATATATATCCATCTATAGCTAGCTCAAAAGTCTAAACTAACCACTAATGTATATAGAATAATCTAGCTATACACTTCTAGCTATAAACACATTTGTTATATCCATACACAGATCTACACCTTTAATCGTTTATATATATCCCTTGACCTGAAGGAGGTATTCAGGGTTCTTGGTGCCGTACAGGGTCAACAGGAGAGGAGGCTGACTGGAGGAGAAAGAAGCGCCTGGTGGGACACTCCTGACTGGAGGGTATGTCTACATCATGTCTACAATCCCAGAAACATCACTAGACTGTCATTTACCTGCAACGGTCCCAGGGGTCTGCTGGTCACACATAAGAGGTCGACACCAAACCTGTAAGCAGTGAAACGGGTTAGTCCATCCAGTTTGATTAATGTGAACGACTACATCATTAGTTCTAGTGTGATCAGAGGGGTACCAATCAGTCATGAATTATCAGACTGGGGCGGTAATAACAAACTCATCACTTCTACTGAAGGAGCAGTGTGTAAGATTTAGTGGCACGATCGTATCCAACTAACTCCTCCCAACGGCAGCGCCCCATGACGGCTTTGAGGTGAAAGAAATACTTCTATTGTTCTGAAAAAGACTCGTCCACTACTTGTATGCAGTCTTAGTTTGAACACATTCCCCCTCCCCCCGGTGATTATATTACATGTCTGACAATGAAGTCTCCTAAAACCTACACACTGTTCCTTTAACATTCACAAATAATCACAGACAGACATCTACAACTTACATGCCTGGGCAATCCAGATGACATCATACTGAGCTCAGCATAGAGGTCGACATCTAAGAACAAAGAAGAAGAAAAGTTATTAAGTTGACCTGTCTGTTGGTGCACAGAACTAGTGTTAAGAATGTGATCAGCAAACGTTATCAGTCATTAACCAGGTAACAAACAATCCACACCATCAGAACCCTTCAGGGAGCCGGAGATCACTTTACACCTGAAAACACGTTTCAGGGTTCTCAGTGTCTGATCGGACCAACAGGGAGTCTGATGGTATAATGCATGGATAGTCTGGTACCTGGAGCACGTGGGACTGGGAAACACTAGTCACGTCATCATCTCACTCTACAATCGTGTCACTGTGGTGGTTGAGATTCAAACATACCGTGTCCATTTTCATCCAGATCCAGCTTTTCAGGCAGCTCGTCCTAATGGTAAGACAAGGAACTTGTTAGGACACTTTCACTACATCAGCTAAAGAAATGAAAAATTTAGATTTTTCTATTCAAAGCACTGGTCTGACGCTACACCATGTTCTAAACCTCCATTAATAACTACATCTCACTGGCAGGCAGAGTCACAATTTGATTATTTAGTCAAATAACATGTTTAGTTTCCATTCAGACTGTTGGCAACCCCAACATGTCTTCCCCTTGTTGCCAAGGTAACACCAGTGGGTCCACCTTTGCAGGTTCTGGCGTTGAACCAAGGCGTAAGACGTGTGCGGATGTCATCATGAAGGAAACATTTCTAGTTGTAAATCAGACTAAACTTCAGACTGGGTGTCGATCACCTAGTTAACGTCTAAAGAGCTCGCTCACCTGGACAAAGACCTTTGTTGTGGAGAAGATGGCAGCATCCTCTGAAGCCAGGAACCTGCAACAGACTACACTCAGTACTGAGCACACAAACCAGCGCCACTCACTGTTGACCATCGCTGATGTCAGATATTCTCAATTTTAGTTCAGACGAACATTCCAAATGTATCATCATTTTCAGCAGGTTTGAGAATAAAGGCTACAGGTACCAATCCTCTAAATGTTGATATCTTACCTTCAACTAGACCACAATCGTGTTGAAGTAGTCAATGAGTCATCCGTTGGCAAGAGATGAAATTGACTGCAAATTCAAAGGAAACAACTTAATGTTTAAGCCCACATAGACTTTCAAACAATATGAATGAACAGATCATACAACTGATCCAGATGAGTAGCCGAGTTTAGAATAAGATTGTTACTCATGCGGCATCATAATTTAAAACGACCATCGCTGATGTCAGATATGATATTTCTCAACATTAGTTCAGACGAACGAGATTCCATATATATCTCATCATTTTCAGCAGGTCTGGGAATAAAGGCTACAGGTACCAATCCTCTAAATGTTGATATCTTACCTTCAACTAGACCACAATCATGTTGAAGTAGTCAAAGAATCACCTGATGGAAAGAGATGAACATTAAAAGTTTAGAATAGGGTTGTTACAACTTAAATACAATCCAGAAGGTAAACTGGCACCAAATCTAAAATAATGCAGTTGCTCAGAAGTTCGTGTCGTTTCACATTGGTTCAAAGTGAGCTAAGTTAATCATCATTGACACTGCATTATGACGACATGAACATTACTGTAATATGTTCAGGAAGGAAACCAATAGTTACCATGAAGCTTTAATCCTCTTCATGAATCCTTAAAGGCTCTGCAGGAGACAAAAGCACTTCAGTAGAGTCCAACAATAACTTTGTGTCACATTAAGGTTCTCTAGAGGTAATCAGATTGAAGGCTGACATCACTTGAATCAGGCATATGCTTGTAACCATCATGTTTACACACCGCCACTGAATAAACTCAAATAAATCATGTTTCTCACCATTGTGAACTTTGCAGCTACTTTGTAGAGTTTAGAGAGTCGACCGTGCAGAACAACCTGAAAAGAAACATCACGTTAGCCATAAAGTGAGGGGTACATCTGAGCGTCAGTATTCTCAAGGGCTCATCAGCTTAATAACTCGCATCACAAATGTCAGATATATGCTTGCCTATTAAAAACTCATCATTTATGGCCCTTGTGGAATCTGACGGTTCCTTCTAGCTTCAGTCTAGCTCACCTGCAGACGTCCTTCATTCTTGATCCTCATCTGTGATCGCCCGTGAACATCTGGAGGAGGAGGAGAGCTCAGATTTAGACGGGGACCTTTGAATTATTACCATTTAAGAAAATGTGATTTTTATGCTTCTCAGAATCTGGTAAAGAAGTTTCTTCTTCAAATGCCGATTCAGGTTGAGAGAATTCATTGATTCATCACTGCAGCACCGGACAGCCAGAGACAACAGATTCTGATCTGAAGAAGTGATCTTTAAATTACCTCATGTAGAGAGTTCAGCCACAGTCTGCTCACATCTGGGAGGAAGAACAAATGTCATGAGTTTTAAGACGACTTCACGTATCTCACTTATAAGATATATTTCATGCTACTCAGAATTTGGTGTGAAGTTTCCTCAAAAGTGTTTCAGTGAGAGAGTTCAAATTGATCATCACTGTAGCATGAAGGGGTCTCAGTTATGTTTGAGCTAACCCAAACACATCAATATAATATACATGTGATGCTACATCACGTCCCAACGAGCCACGTGGTGTAGATATATTACCTTGGTAGCGAGCAGTTTCTGGATGTTTCGTCTCCATCTGTGAACCAGAGAAAGCAATGCTTTAGCATGAAACGTTAGCTAGCAGACTAACGTCATGTGGCCGGCTAACACGTGACCCTCCACGAGCAGAGCTCAGGATGGCACAAGTCAAGAAAAATACATAAATATATAACAAATGTCTCACATCAGAATAATTCAATGCAGTCACAGTCATTCAGTACAGGTCTGTGTAATTATCATCATTGAGAGACACTGCAGGCAGCCACTCCTAACTTGCAGCGGCCATTGCTATTAGAATTCAACAAAAACGTGTTTAATTTGTGTTACACATTAAATACTCCGTGCAACATCTAGAAAACAGGTTACCGTTCATGTTCATTGAACTAATCAGATTACATTAATGCGTTTTAGTGCCGGATGGTTAAGGATTGTGATGAACTCTGGTCGGTGCTACACTGAAACGCTGCACAGAAGCTGCTAACTTTAACACAACGTGGTCTTGTAACTAAGTTGAGAAGTATCTCAATAAGTGCAATGTATTGTCAATGCATAAAGTCCACCGTGTTGTTTATTATAATATACAAGTTTCAACGTGAAGGACCTCTAACCAGCAATGTGAGAAGTCTTACCTCGAACAGAAGAGAGAAGGAAGTGGACGAGCTAACCGGTCCGTCCGGGTTTTATGTCCCCGTTGAAGGACTCCTCCCACCCGATAACATATGACCGGTAAAACTGTCTCTGGCCTTTCCACGAGCTTAGCTTTGGAAA